>NC_081180.1:85572421-85912260 GCF_029867415.1 Vicia villosa | reverse complement strand
CCTTTGGTTCCCCAAGCAGTAGTCAAAGATCCTTCAACGGGATACCCGGGTTCTCAAAGAATTTCCCCAGACGAGGGTACTCAAGCAAGACAAAAGATCATCAACGATCACAATACATTCATGTCCAGCTGACTAGTGGGAATTTATTTTTCCAATTAGAAGCTTGACACGCATCACATTCACATTCACATTCATACATTCATATTCATACATCATACATCATACATCATGCATCATGCGCATATTCATACACAACATAACATGCATATTTCTCCGGGAATATCTCACATTTACATGCATCATAAACATTGCATATCACTAACTTGATTTTTCAGGTAGGCAGATATCTTCAACAAAGATGTTCTCAATCACATGCCGTGTTCACCTGAATTCCATGAACGGTTCTCTCAGATATAATCAAGCCGAAGATTCATTCTGATCACTTACCAACTCAAAAACAAGCATCACAGATCAAAGTTGATACCTCAGACGGTTCCAGAACGATCTAGCATCACAGATCTAAAGCGATACCTCAGACGGTTCCAGAACGATCTAACGTGGCAGATCTAAAGCGATACCTCAGACGGTTCCAAAACGATCTAACATTGCGGATCTAAAGCGATACCTCAGACGGTTCCAAAACGATTTAACATTGCAGATCTAAAGCGATACCTCAGACGGTTCCACAATGATCAACTTCCAAAATCTAAAAAACTTTGGACAAGTTCCGTAACGATTATCTTCCAAGACTTAAAGCGGTAACCTTGGACGGTTCCGAAACAGTCAACACAAAGACTTTCAAATCCTTCATCATGATATAATCAAGGGATTCATGCTGATGAACAAACCATCAACACAGTTACCAGGTGGCATCTGAAAGCCCATCTCAGGTAATGTTTCAATCTGCCAACAACGTTTCGCAGACGACATTCAAATGCAACTTCCAACATCTCTTCTGATCAAGGTAAGTGCAAATTTTCAGGGCATCTAAATATTCAATCATCTTCTACCTTCAGATTTCATACAATCTCTTCAGGTTTAAGAAGATTGAATAGGGGCAACTGTTATACCCCAAAATTTGCCCACATATTTTTCAAGAAAACTCCAATCTGAAAATTAAGGGTCTCATATAATCATGGATTTTTATTTCAACAAATATCCTGACATATGAAATACTTAGTTTTTAGAATCTTTCTTATACAGTAATTTGGCTTGCAGTTGAATTTATTCTTACGCAAACACCAAATACTGTTTATTACTTCACACATGCTATTTATTTATTTACAGATAAATAGTACTGACACAATTGGTACAGAGTTAAATCTTTTTGCAGGCGCAGAATCAGGAAACTCAGACTGTACTGGTAACAAGTAGATTATTATTATCTTTTGTTTCCCACTAATTTTTGTACTATATTCCATTATTTGCAAAAATCTTTTCAAATCTCTTTTTCAAAAATCAAATCTCTCCTTTTTCCAACACTATCATACACTTTCTTTCAAATCTTACTTCCACTCAAATTTTCCTTTTGTACGGAATCACATCATTCCCCAACGTCTCTTTCCTTCTTTCCATTCTATAAATACCTCTCATTTTCTTCCATAAAATCTCACATCAAATTCCAATTCATCTTTCAAATTCCTATCTTCATAATCCATCCTTTCTCTTCTTCCCTGACAAGAATGGCAAAGTGGATAGAGACACTGTTTCTTACAGTCATCACCATTGCTACGGTGATCATGACTTTCTTCTGCCTGCATAGTCCTGAGGAGTGTGGACCTGCAATGGTTATGCTCCCAATCATCTACATGTTATTGTTCATAGCATGGGTCATTAATCGTCATTCTTAAAATTTGCCGTATTTCTTATTTCTTAAATGTACCGTTTATTCGTCGTACTGTTCAATATAGTATGTAATATTTGTACTGTCAGTATTAAATGTTGTACTATTTGTCATAATATTGCTTAATTACTAAGATAATATTTTGTGTGTTTTCTGCCAGTCAAATATTCCTATTTCTGTGCATTAAATGATTTTCAGGGTTATTATCGGTAATTTTGCCCGCATACCGTAAATATTAGTTATTTATTATGTCTGTGTTTTTCTAACAAGTCATGTAAATAAACTTTCATTTTTTACATAAAACAAAAACAAAAAACAACAAAAAAGAAAATTAACTTTGACTGTTGATTTTTCACTCTAACTGCTACGTCAATACCTGAACAGTCAGTCGACAGCCAAACTGCTGGCAGTACAATTCTCAGTGTTTTGTACCATCAACCAAATCAATCTTTCACAATTCAAAATTCCAAGATCTTTGTGCTAGAAGTCTTCTGAATATCACGCGATTAGCAGAGACTCAACACTGCACAAAAATCAGGTACGCTTAACTGTCTCCTACACAAACAGTCCCTAATCAGGGTTTTTCTTGTTTTTACAGGAGCAACAAGTTTTGAGAGCTCAAATGGATTTCATACACATCCATATATCTCAAAGTACCATCATACAAATTTTCAAACTTCAATTCACTCAGACGCACCGTCGGCAGCTCAAACAGTCAACAGACGACCCGTTTGACCAAAAAAGTCAACAGACAGTCAAAAATGAAATTTTTTGTCAAAGTCCATATTTTGTCAAAGGATTCATCATTTGATCATTGGATGATCATAATTCATCAAGGAAAGATCAAAAATCAACAAAACCCTAAGATTCAAAATTAGGGTTTTTGCCTGAAAAGTCAACTCAACTTTGACTGATCATAACTCTCTCATCCTTCATCCAAAAAATTCAAACCAAAGCTTGTTTTGAAGGAAATTCAATTATCTTTCAAATGCCATTGATCCCATGGTCATTGGATTCACCATTTGAAAAATATGATCAAAGACATTACAGGTCATTTTCAAAGTCAACAAAAAGATACTTTTTTCAAAAGGACACACAAGGAGCTTCAAAAATCATTTTGACATGAGACCAAAGACATTGGTTAGAGGACTCTTTGAGGTTTCTAAAAAGTGCAAGATCTCCTTCATATGACAAAAATTGAAGGATTTACACCTTGTTGAAGTTGGCTAAATTTTGGGAAAATACATGAAATCAACATTGCTCAAAAATGCATTTTTTCCAAAAGGGGCCAAGTTTTCAGCATTCAAACATCATTTCCATGATGATATGGGCCTCCCACGACCAAGACTAAGCCCACATCATTTTTTATCTATTTTTGGCATATTTTTATCTTATTTTAAGATTAAAATAAAAAAGAAAATGAAATGGATAAAGAATAGCTTGTATTCCAAGCAAGACTCATTCAACTCTGTCCCAAAGCAAAGTGCAGCAGAGGAGAAGAAGAAAATCAAGCCATGGTGGCTTAAAGACAAAGCTACCAATGTTGAAAAAGTCAAGATTCCAAAAAACTCATCAATGCTTTTGGCTTAGTTTCTAAGCACTCTAATGCTTATAAATAGGCTATAGCACTTCAGTAATAATAGAGACAGAGATAGAGAGCAAAACTCTTGTTTGTAACACACTTGTAATCTCTCAAAATATTCAAAGAATTTTGAAATTCGAATTCCAAATTTAAGTCACTTTCCATTCAAACTAAACACTCAAACACGTTCCTTGAACATCACTGAAACTATCCCAATCAATTACAAGCTTTGAAGCTCACTGAATCGAGCTACACAGGTCAAAATTTGTTCAAACTAAAATCAATTCGTATCTGGTTATTCACACATGTTTAACAAGATGTAGACATACTATTGAGTTTGGTTTGAGGTGTAGATCATTTCTGGAAACTTAATTAAAGTTTGGACACGTACAGATGAAATCACCATTTTAGGGTTCATAGCTTCAAAATTAGGGCTTTCCAAATTAGGCAAAATTAGAGGTTCTAATTAGTACCATTGAATTCGCATGGACCAAACGAATTGAACTGATAGGTCGCGCCAAGTTTATGTGTACGTTTGACCCTATTCGCTATTTTGCAGGTTTAGTAAGTAACCAATTACAGCGCTTTTGGTAAGAAAGCGCTATTAAAAGTCTTGTCTGAAGGTTGAAGACGAAGACGTGTCACCCCCCTATTGGTTCTGACGCGCGCGTTTTTTTTGAATATAACCCTTGGTTTCAGTGTTTTGCAGGCGTGTCATAAGTGATGTTCCCTCACCATCTGGACCATCTGATCTCATTTATGACTCATCCAACGCTCCAGATCACGCGTGCACATCATACTCCCTCATAAATTTCCACACAGGATCAGTATCCTTTTATTTCTATTTTATTTTCTATTTTATTTAATTTCTTTGTTAAATTAATTAAAAATAGTTTTAAAAATCCAAAAAATACACAAAATATTTTTAGACTTCTAAAATAATATACTATTTTCTGAAATAAAAATATTTTATTTTTCTTCAAAATTTCAATATTTTGCATAATTAATTAGTATATATTTATATATTTGCTTTTTAATTATTCTAACCAATCAAAAAAATCCCAAAAAAAATTGTTCTTTATATAAAATATTGTTTATATATTATAAACTAATTTTGTACATATTTTGAATAATTTTATCTTTGAATTTTAATTATTTGTATAATTATTTACATAATTATGTTTTAATTAACTTAAATCAATTTCAAATCAATTTCCAAAAATTCCAAAAAAATTAGTTTTGTTTTAAAATTAATTAACAAATATTTTGTACATATTTTAAACTTAATTTCTAGGTTTAAATCTATTTTCATCTTTTTCTTCATTTTAATTTAATTAATCATGCATTAATTATAATTAAAATCAATCATAAAAAAAATCCAAAAACATGCCTTTTATTTTTCTTGCAATTTAAATTCCTAGATAAATGTATAGGATGTCAAATTCATGTAAATAGGCTAGTTTACATTTCCTGCACAATCGATGTAATAGCGTAGATTTACTTTCCGCACTTTACATTTCCGCATTTTAATTTCCAGCAAATATAAACTGCGTGTATGTCAAAGATAAAATTGAACCGTTAGATCACTAACTTCAAAGATAAATATCTGAATCCAATCACAATCACACTTGCACCTCTTCAGGTAATCCCTTCTCAATCTTTCAAAATCAAAGTCAAATTCCACTGTTTTGAGTACAAAATTGAACCTTGCTTTTATATCCGGTGAAAGGATAGATTTCTAAAGGAAATAGGATAAAGACCTTACAACTCAGGGTAGACCTCCTAGTTTGCTTGCTAAAATCAAAACAAACAAAATTCTCATACACTGTTGATTTTTCAAAACTTTCAAAAAGACAATACTTTGTATACATCCAAACACGGATTATTACAAAGTTAACGTTCTTTTCAAAACATCTTTCGAAAGATAAACAAGCATTTTGTATACATCCACATACGGATCATTACAAAATTCAATTTACAAAAGTATTTGAAACCACATATGAGCAATTTCAGAGCAATTGAAAAGTGATCGAAAAACAAGTGAGCTAAGCAAACTTAAGAGCCCATGGATAACCATGGATACAAAGGGTGCTAACACCTTCCCTTTGTATAACCTACCCCCTTACCCAGAATTTCTTAAAGGTCTTTTTTCTGTGTCTTTTATAAACCTTTCCTTAATTGGATAAAATAAAAGGTCGGTGGCGACTCTGTGAATTTTCAAAATGCGAAAGCATTAAGCGACAAAAAAGAGTCAGTTCACGTATCTCTACAGATCAGAGGTATGGCCCGGTATTAAAAAAAATCGGAGGTCCACAGTAGTAAAGAAACTTCAAAGGTTTGTTTCCTCGTCAAACTTCTTATCAGCGCTTGGAGATAAGATGCCATTTGACGGCTGTAGAGAAACTTCGCCATCTTCCCTTTTGACTTGACGTCTTTGAAAGAATGTCTTTGTTTGAAGGCGGACGAACTGTTTTCGGGGTGAAAACTGCCATTCGTTAACTGATGCATGGGGAATCAATGAACTGCTTTCCTAAGAGGAAAACTGCCATTCATCGACTCTGTGGGGAACTAAACATCCCTGAAACAGACAAACTGTTTGAAGAAACTGCCATTTGTCGATCTCTTGAGTATTTAACAGACAAACTGTCTTTTCTTGGGAAAAGACTGCCATTTGCCAATTGCTAGGGGAACAAACTGTCTTCTGCCGGGGAAGATTGCCATTTATCGACCCTTGTCATGAAAGAAAGTGAGCAAACTGTCTTCTGCTGAAAGAGACTGCCATTCGCTGACTTTGTTGTGATAGAAAGTGAGCAAACTGTCTTCTGCTGAAAGAGACTGCCATTTGCTGACTCTGTTATGATAGAAAGTGAGCAAACTGTCTTCTGCTGAAAGAGACTGCCATTTGCTGACTTTGTTGTGATAGAAAGTGAGCAAACTGTCTTCTGCTGAAAGAGACTGCCATTTGCTGACTCTGTTATGATAGAAAGTGAGCAAACTGTCTTCTGCTGAAAGAGACTGCCATTTGCTGACTTTGTTGTGATAGAAAGTGAGCAAACTGTCTTCTGCTGAAAGAGACTGCCATTTGCTGACTTTGTTAGGGAATCTGAACTATCTTCTGGACGAAGACTATCATTCGCTGACTCCGCTGGGGAATCATTTGTCGATCTGCTGGGAGATTCTGAATTTTTCTTTGACAAGAAGTGGCACCTCTTGACACTGCTGGGGAAATACCAAACCTCTAGGGAATTCCAAAATGTGAAGCAGACCATCTTTTCTGAAGAAGACTGTCGAATGTCGCTCTGCAGGAGATTCTCGACTGAGGAATTCCAAAAGTGAACAAACTATCTCTTTGAGGGAGACTACCATCTGTTGACTTGCTTGGTGAGATCCTTGTGTATGAACTGTTGTTTCGAAGGAAAAAGTTTCTTCGGAACTTGCAGGGGAAACTCGAGTTCATGCCTCAATGACTCGGGCATTCACAGGATCAAAGCCTGATTCGGCTATGCAATTATGATGTAATGTATGCATGAATATTATGATAATGATAAAATGTAAAGTGAATGTGAATAGAATTGTCGCGGATGTAAAATCCTAAGATACGACTGAAATTCTTGTGGATTAGAAGATGTCCTCTTCTTGTAGTTCGAACTCTGTTGGGAATATCTGGTTATCAGTTGTCCGCTGTTCGAAATGAGTAATATGAATTGAAGTAAAGATCCGTCATCGGGAGATGTTCGCAAAGCGACCTCATGGGGAAATATTGGTTCCCGGAGTCTCAACCGTTCTCGGAGCAACTGTTTGCATTCTTCCTATTGTTTGTAAACCTCAGAAAGAAATTTCACCTTTATTTTTGCAAGTAAAATTCATTTTATTTTATGAAAACATTTGTTTCAAGAAAATGACTGTTTAAACTTAAAATGCATTCCAAGAAACTGAATAAGACTAGATTGCAAAGGAAAGCACAAGGCTCAAATTATTATATATGGAATGGTAATCAGCCAAATGCTTGATTCCATGGAGTATTTACAAAGTTGGAAATTGGTAATTTTCGGGAAAAGGGCTACGATGAAACATGACGACCGTTATCTTTCCCTTCCACTCCGAGTTGCGCTGTATTCGTGCTTCGTAGAAGATGACCTACTGCTGATGAACACTCCGCTATGGATTTTGAATGATCAAGTTTGTCCTGAACACAGTTACTTGCCATATATCCCTAACTTTTGCGTAAACTACCCCTTTCGGGTTTTAAGTCTACCGGGATTGATTAATATATTTTTTTTTTGTCTCTAATTTTTGCCTGAATCGCCCTTTCGGGTTTTCGATTCACCGAGACGCTCTTTTTTGCCTAAGTCGCTCTTTGCGAGTTTTCAACTTAGCGAGCTGTTCTTTTGTTTATTTAGGCGAAGTATTTCTTGACTGCGTCGACGTTCACAGGACGGGTGAATTCTTCTCCATCCATAGTCGTGAGTATTAAGGCTCCTCCTGAGAAAGCTCTCTTGACCACGTAGGGGCCGTCATAATTGGGAGTCCATTTCCCTCTCGAATCTGTGAGAAAAGATTGAATCTTTTTGAGTACAAGGTCGCCTTCTTTGATTGTGCGAGGTCGAACCTTTTTGTCGAAAGCTTTCTTCATTCTTTGTTGATATAGCTGTCCGTGGCATAAAGCTGTCATGCGCTTTTCTTCGATTAAGTTCAATTCATCGAATCTGCTTTGACACCACTCGGCTTCTGTTAATTTTGCCTCCATCAAAACTCTCATTGATGGAATCTCAACCTCTATTGGTAGGACTGCCTCCATGCCATATACAAGGGAGAAAGGAGTTGCTCCAGTCGAAGTACGTACTGATGTACGGTAACCATGAAGAGCATACGGGAGCATTTCATGCCAATCTTTGTAAGTGATGACCATCTTCTGAATGATTTTCTTGATGTTTTTGTTAGCTGCTTCTACAGCTCCATTCATCTTTGGTCTGTAAGGAGATGAGTTGTGATGTTCGATCTTGAATTCTTCACAAAGCTCCTTCATCATTTTGTTATTCAAATTTGACCCATTGTCAGTGATTATCTTGCTAGGAATGCCATAGCGACAGATGATGTGATTCTTGATAAACCTGACGACAACTTGCCTTGTAACGTTTGCATATGAAGCTGCTTCAACCCATTTGGTGAAATAGTCTATGGCTACCAAGATGAAGCGATGTCCGTTGGACGCTTTTGGCTCGATCATTCCAATCATGTCGATTCCCCACATGGAGAAAGGCCAAGGGGAAGAGAGTATGTTGAGAGGAGATGGTGGCACATGAATTCTATCGGCGTAGATCTGGCATTTGTGACACCTCTTTGCGTACTGGTAGCAATCTGACTCCATCGTCAGCCAATAATATCCTGCTCTCAGTATTTTCCTTGTCATGGTATGTCCATTGGTGTGAGTACCAAAGGAACCTTCATGTATTTCTCTCATGAGTATTTCTGCTTCTTTTCTGTCAACGCATCTGAGCAGAACCATGTCGAAGTTTCTCTTGCACAGAACATCTTCATTCAAGAAGAATCTACAAGCTAACTTTCTCAAAGTCTTTCTATCTTTCTTTAACGCCCCGAGAGGGTACTCTTGCTTTTGAAGAAAGTTCTTGATGTCGTGATACCACGGTTTGTCGTCGATGATTGCTTCTACTGTGAACACATGAGCGGGCCTATCCAGGCGCATAACATCGATCTGAGGAATGTCATTCCAATGATTTATCCTAATCATGGAAGAGAGTGTGGCTAATGCATCAGCCAAATTATTTTCTTCACGAGGAATGTGATGAAAATCTACCCTGTCGAAGAATGGTAATAATCTTCTCGCGTAGTCTTTGTAAGGAATTAGCCCTGGTTGGCGTGTTTCCCATTCTCCTTTGATTTGATTGATGACCAAAGCAGAATCTCCGTATACATCCAAGTGTTTGATTCTTAAATCCATGGCTTCTTCGAGACCCATGATGCAAGCTTCATATTCGGCCTCATTGTTTGTGCATTTGAAAGTTAATCTGGCAGTAAATGGAATATGGGTACCCTGAGGTGTAACAATGATTGCCCCAATTCCTCGTCCATAAGCATTGACAGCTCCGTCAAAGATTAAGCCCCACTGGGATCCTATCTCAGGTCCTTCGTCTGGTAGTGGCTCGTCGTAATCTTTCATCTTGAGGTACATGACGTCCTCGTCCGGAAAGTCGAAACTGGTTGATTCATGACCATTGAGTGGGTGGTGAGCCAGGTGCTCAGCTAGAATGCTTCCTTTCACGGCTTTCTGTGCGTGATACTCAATGTCATATTCTGATAACAACATCTGCCAACGGGCAATTCTCCCGGTTAAAGCAGGCTTCTCAAAGATGTACTTGATTGGATCCATATGAGAGATCAAACAAGTAGTATGTCGAATCATGTACTGGCGGAGACGCTTGGCAGCCCAGGCCAAAGCACAACACGTCTTCTCGAGCATGGAGTAGCGGGATTCACATTCAGTGAATTTCTTGCTCAGGTAGTAGATGGCATGCTCTTTTCTCTTTGTCTCGTCTTGCTGTCCAAGGACACAACCCATGGAATCTTCTAAGACGGTTAAGTACATTATCAAAGGTCTTCCTTCCACTGGAGGAGACAAGATGGGTGGTTCGAGCAGATATTCCTTAATGCTGTCGAACGCTTTCTGACAATCGTCTGTCCAGACGCAACTTTGATTTTTCCGTAGAAGTTTGAAAATAGGAGCGCAAGTTGCAGTCATGAGATATATGAATCTCGAGATGTAATTCAGACGTCCAAGAAATCCTCTAACTTGTTTCTCGGTTCTGGGCGAAGGCATTTCTTGAATTGCCTTGACTTTGTCTGGATCTACTTCAATTCCTCGTTTGCTGACAATGAAACCAAGGAGTTTTCCTGAGTAGACACCAAAGGTGCACTTGTTGGGGTTCAGGCAAAGCTGAAACTTCCGTAAGCGTTGAAATAACTTTGTCAGATTTTGTATGTGATCTTCTTCATTTTCTGATTTGGCAATCATATCGTCCACATAGACTTCCACTTCTTTATGCATCATGTCGTGGAAAAGTGTAGTCATGGCTCTTTGATAAGTTGCCCCTGCGTTCTTCAGTCCAAAAGGCATAACTCGATAGCAGAACGTGCCCCAGGGGGTGATGAAAGCTGTTTTTTCCATGTCTTCAGGTGCCATTTTGATTTGGTTGTATCCTGAAAATCCGTCCATGAATGAGAAAACTTTGGATTTTGCTGTACTGTCTACCAACATATCAATGTGTGGTAAAGGAAAATCATCCTTAGGGCTAGCTTTGTTCAAATCTCTGTAGTCGACGCACATGCGGACTTTTCCGTCTTTCTTAGGAACGGGAACAATGTTAGCTAACCACTGAGGGTATTCTGAAGTGACGAGGAAACCTGCGTTGATCTGCTTTTGAACTTCCTCTTTGATTTTCATGGCCATCTCCGGATGAGTTCTTCTTAATTTTTGCTTGACCGGAGGGCATTCTGCTTTTAATGGCAAGTGATGCTCCACTATACTGGTATCCAACCCTGGCATATCTTGATAAGACCAAGCGAAGACATCTGAGAATTCTTTGAGCAGCTGTATCAAACTCTCTCTGATCTCTGAACTGAGCGAAGCTCCAATCTTAACCTCTTTTTTGTTTCCATCGGAACCAAGGTTAATGATCTCTAGAGGCTCATTGTATGGCTGAATGGCCTCTTCCTTTTGTTGAAGTAACCGTGAAATTTCCTTTGATATTTCTTCGTCTTCTTCTTCCTCTGCCTCGAATACAGGAAACTCAAAGCTTGGAGAAGTCATACGGTCGCACGTTTCAACGGGGTATTTTATGATTAATATGCATATGTGTGATAAGTTTTATTTAGACAACGAGGGAAGACTCGGTGTATGCAGTTAATGATTTTGATGTTTTTTAGGGTGTTTTTTAGGATTACCAATTTCCGAAAAAAGAAAAGGGAAAACTGAACGAAGGAACAGAATGTCATTTTTATTTATGGACAGTCATTTTTTGAAACAAAAGACCCTATAAAACAAAACTCTATTGCTTTGGGCGAAGCAAAGAGGGACATTTTCCTAAGAAATAGTAAAATGCAAAGCCCTATGAAACATCTCTTCACCCTGGGCTATGGTGAGAGGACAAAATAACGGTGAAAGTTCCTACTTAGGAGTGCGAACAACAGTTGAAACTTCAACAGCTGTCCAGTAGTGGCGAACCCCATTGTGCACTAAGTAATCTGGAACCTTAGGCTTAAGCTGGCCTGTGGTAGGTCTTGATTTACCAACCACTGTCTTTGCAACACTCAGACGATCTTCTTCTACTTCAGCAGACTGAGCTGTGTGAGCATACCCATTTCCAAGTGGAGTATGTCGGTTTTTCTTTTGAGGAAACTTCCAATCTTCTGAATGGAGAGACTCGTTGTCGGAGACACTTTCGAGATCGTCCTCTTCTGTATTTTGGTCTTGCTCTTCTCCCAAGATGGCATTGACTAGATATGTGAACTCTAGATCCGTAGCCTCGGAAGGTGACTTGGGGATATAATCCTCAATGATGGTTTCACCAGATGCTGATGATGAATAGCAAGGGTTATACATCTCTTTTGGCTGAGAGAGGTACTCATAATCAATGTTCCATCTAGTTGGAACAATATCTTCAAGAGAGATTCTTGAACTTTCAGGAGCGGAGTATTTTACCATGTAGTCGAATTTTCCGCTTGGTTCTCCTAATGTATCCCAAGTCTCTTCGGGGATAGGAGGAACTTCTTCTGATGAACCATGATTTCTGGTGGTGAAGCTGTCAGTAACTTCATCCCTGCTTGGTTGAGTCTTACTTTCAGATCCTTTAGTCGGATAATAGCAAGGCGATTCAGACTCTGGTAGGGAGATGTATCCTGCTTTGTTAAGATAGGATAACCATTCCTTTTCATCGGTGTTTTCCGTACCGATGGTATTAACTGTTTGTTGAACAGGTTGAAGAAAACCTCCACTGTAGAAAGTTTCTTGAATTGGGAGAACTACCTCAATCCCTGGAATAGCTTTTGATGATGTCGGAAAGAATCCAATTCCTGTTCTGTTCTTGTTGTTGGTAGGAATATTAATGTGCCCCCAACCACTGGTAGTGCCATCCTTTACAACTTGGATTGCATCTTTGTATGAAGAGATAGACGCTGCTTTCTCCTTTCCTTTGTCCAAGGAAAGTGCTTGGAATTTAGTTCCAACAACTTCTTTTGGTTCTATGTCGGAGAATGATGACAGGTTGCTGACGATCAGAGCTCGTTCTCCACATACGGTTACCAATTTGTCATCTCTTATGAACTTCAGTTTCTGATGAAGCGTTGAAGTAATTGCCCCAGCCTCATGAATCCATGGGCGACCTAGCAAACAACTGTATTGTGCTGGAATATCCATAATGTTATACCCCAAAATTTGCCCACATATTTTTCAAGAAAACTCCAATCTGAAAATTAAGGGTCTCATATAATCATGGATTTTTATTTCAACAAATATCCTGACATATGAAATACTTAGTTTTTAGAATCTTTCTTATACAGTAATTTGGCTTGCAGTTGAATTTATTCTTACGCAAACACCAAAAACTGTTTATTACTTCACACATGCTATTTATTTATTTACAGATAAATAGTACTGACACAATTGGTACAGAGTTAAAATCTTTTTGCAGGCGCAGAATCAGGAAACTCAGACTGTACTGGTAACAGTATCTTAGTTATTTATTATGTCTATGTTTTTCTAACAAGTCATGTAAATAAACTTTAATTTTTCACATAAAACAAAAAAAACAACAAAAAAGAAAATTAACTTTGACTGTTGATTTTTTCACTCTAACTGCTACACCAATACCTGGACAGTCAGTTGACAGCCAAACTGCTGGCAGTACAATTCTCAGTGTTTTGTACCATCAATCAAATCAATCTTTCACAAATCAAAATTCCAAGATTTTTGTTCTAGAAGTCTTCTGAATATCACGTGATTAGCAGAGACTCAACACTGCACAAAAATCAGGTACGCTTAACTGTCTCCTACACAAACAGTCCCTAATCAGGGTTTTTCTTGTTTTTACAGGAGCAACAAGTTTTGAGAGCTCAAATGGATTTCATACACATCCATATACCTCAAAGTACCATCATACAAATTTTCAAACTTCAATTCACTCAGACGCACCGTCAGCAGCTCAAACAGTCAACAGACGACCCGTTTGACCAAAAAAGTCAACAGACAGTCAAAAATGAAATTTTTTGTCAAAGTCCATATTTTGTCAAAGGATTCATCATTTGATCATTGGATGATCATAATTCATCAAGGAAAGATCAAAAATCAACAAAACCCTAAGATTCAAAATTAGGGTTTTTGCCTGAAAAGTCAACTCAACTTTGACTGATCATAACTCTCTCATCCTTCATCCAAAAAATTCAAACCAAAGCTTGTTTTGAAGGAAATTCAATTATCTTTCAAATGCCATTGATCCCATGGTCATTGGATTCACCATTTGAAAAATATGATCAAAGACATTACAGGTCATTTTCAAAGTCAACAAAAAGACACTTTTTTCAAAAGGACACACAAGGAGCTTCAAAAATCATTTTGACATGAGACCAAAGACATTGGTTAGAGGACTCTTTGAGGTTTCTAAAAAGTGCAAGATCTCCTTCATATGACAAAAATTGAAGGATTTACACCTTGTTGAAGTTGGCTAAATTTTGGGAAAATACATGAAATCAACATTGCTCAAAAATGCATTTTTTCCAAAAGGGGCCAAGTTTTCAGCATTCAAACATCATTTCCATGATGATATGGGCCTCCCACGACCAAGACTAAGCCCACATCATTTTTTATCTATTTTTGGCATATTTTTATCTTATTTTAAGATTAAAATAAAAAAGAAAATGAAATGGATAAAGAATAGCTTGTATTCCAAGCAAGACTCATTCAACTCTGTCCCAAAGCAAAGTACAGCAGAGGAGAAGAAGAAAATCAAGCCATGGTGGCTTAAAGACAAAGCTACCAATGTTGAAAAAGTCAAGATTCCAAAAAAACTCATCAATGCTTTTGGCTTAGTTTCTAAGCACTCTAATGCTTATAAATAGGCTATAGCACTTCAGTAATAATAGAGACAGAGATAGAGAGCAAAACTCTTGTTTGTAACACACTTGTAATCTCTCAAAATATTCAAAGAATTTTGAAATTCGAATTCCAAATTTAAGTCACTTTCCATTCAAACTAAACACTCAAACACGTTCCTTGAACATCACTGAAACTATCCCAATCAATTACAAGCCTTGAAGCTCACTGAATCGAGCTACACAGGTCAAAATTTGTTCAAACTAAAATCAATTCGTATCTGGTTATTCACACATGTTTAACAAGATGTAGACATACTATTGAGTTTGGTTTGAGGTGTAGATCATTTCTGGAAACTTAATTAAAGTTTGGACACGTACAAATGAAATCACCATTTTAGGGTTCATAGCTTCAAAATTAGGGCTTTCCAAATTAGGCAAAATTAGAGGTTCTAATTAGTACCATTGAATTCGCATGGACCAAACGAATTGAACTGATAGGTCGCGCCAAGTTTATGTGTACGTTTGACCCTATTCGCTATTTTGCAGGTTTAGTAAGTAACCAATTACAGCGCTTTTGGTAAGAAAGCGCTATTAAAAGTCTTGTCTGAAGGTTGAAGACGAAGACGTGTCACCCCCCTATTGGTTCTGACGCGCGCGTTTTTTTTGAATATAACCCTTGGTTTCAGTGTTTTGCAGGCGTGTCATAAGTGATGTTCCCTCACCATCTGGACCATCTGATCTCATTTATGACTCATCCAACGCTCCAGATCACGCGTGCACATCATACTCCCTCATAAATTTCCACACAGGATCAGTATCCTTTTATTTCTATTTTATTTTCTATTTTATTTAATTTCTTTGTTAAATTAATTAAAAATAGTTTTAAAAATCCAAAAAATACACAAAAAATATTTTTAGACTTCTAAAATAATATACTATTTTCTGAAATAAAAATATTTTATTTTTCTTCAAAATTTCAATATTTTGCATAATTAATTAGTATATATTTATATATTTGCTTTTTAATTATTCTAACCAATCAAAAAAATCCCAAAAAAAATTGTTCTTTATATAAAATATTGTTTATATATTATAAACTAATTTTGTACATATTTTGAATAATTTTATCTTTGAGTTTTAATTATTTGTATAATTATTTACATAATTATGTTTTAATTAACTTAAATCAATTTCAAATCAATTTCCAAAAATTCCAAAAAAATTAGTTTTGTTTTAAAATTAATTAACAAATATTTTGTATATAGTTTGAACTTAATTTCTAGGTTTAAATCTATTTTCATCTTTTTTCTTCATTTTAATTTAATTAATCATGCATTAATTATAATTAAAACCAATCATAAAAAATCCAAAAACATGCCTTTTATTTTTCTTGCAATTTAAAATTCCTAGATAAATGTATAGGATGTCAAATTCATGTAAATAGGCTAGTTTACATTTCCTGCACAATCGATGTAATAGCGTAGATTTACTTTCCGCACTTTACATTTCCGCATTTTAATTTCCAGCAAATATAAACTGCGTGTATGTCAAAGATAAAATTGAACCGTTAGATCACTAACTTCAAAGATAAATATCTGAATCCAATCACAATCACACTTGCACCTCTTCAGGTAATCCCTTCTCAATCTTTCAAAATCAAAGTCAAATTCCACTGTTTTGAGTACAAAATCGAACCTTGCTTTTATATCCGGTGAAAGGATAGATTTTTAAAGGAAATAGGATAAAGACCTTACAACTCAGGGTAGACCTCCTAGTTTGCTTGCTCAAATCAAAACAAACAAAATTCTCATACACTGTTGATTTTTCAAAACTTTCAAAAAGACAATACTTTGTATACATCCAAACACGGATTATTACAAAGTTAACGTTCTTTTCAAAACATCTTTCGAAAGATAAACAAGCATTTTGTATACATCCACATACGGATCATTACAAAATTCAATTTACAAAAGTATTTGAAACCACATATGAGCAATTTCAGAGCAATTGAAAAGTGATCGAAAAACAAGTGAGCTAAGCAAACTTAAGAGCCCATGGATAACCATGGATACAAAGGGTGCTAACACCTTCCCTTTGTATAACCTACCCCCTTACCCAGAATTTCTTAAAGGTCTTTTTTCTGTGTCTTTTATAAACCTTTCCTTAATTGGATAAAATAAAAGGTCGGTGGCGACTCTGTGAATTTTCAAAGTGCGAAAGCATTAAGCGACAAAAAAGAGTCAGTTCACGTATCTCTACAGATCAGAGGTATGGCCTGGTATTAAAAAAAAATCGGAGGTCCACAGAACTGGCGACTCTGCTGGGGAGATACTTTCAAAAAACAAAATGTTTTCAAAAGGGGTTACCTTAAGAGAATAGGTCGATGTTTTCAATTGTTTGGCTTGATTGCTCTATTTTTCAAAGGCTTGCTTAGGTATTTTGCTTGTGTGAAAGATTCTAACCCGAATCTCGAGATACCTTAAGTATATGACATTAGACCAAGGAAACTGTACGGCATGTACCGATACGGTTGATCTGGTAGTCATCGTTAGTGTGACACTTTGGTTTATACTGATGTCCCTTGAAAACGATCAAGGAGTATATTAGGCTTCCGAAATGTCATTAAACACTAATTTGTCTTAGAACCTTTTTAGTTGAACTTGACTTGTGGCCTATTAAGTGGCTAGCTTTGAAATTGATCGAAGTTAGTTATCCTCGAGGAATATTTTGATCGGCCGATCGAGCGCCGTATTGAGATGTTACTTCCAAGGATCATAGAACCCAAATGCTATTCTAGGACAGGTTTTAACCAACTCAACTTCAGTGGGGAGGGTATCACCTATCAGCTCCATGCAAGCCTTTAAACCTAAGGCTATTGTTTGATTTGTCTTTGTGTGCCACATGTTTGCATCATAAGCATATCATTTTTGCACCAAACACTTCAAGGATCAAAGAGTTTACCTTTGTTTTTTGCAGGTAATGGCTCCCGCCACCAAAGATTACATCCGAATCAACATCTCAACGGTACCGTCTGAACTAAAAGACTTGGTGTCAGAATTCCCCAGGAATGTTCAATTCACTGAAAAGCATGGTCACCTACTCCATTTGGTTACCTCAAAATTTGAAGAAGACATGATACGGGTCCTGTTCCAGTTCTTTGACCCTGAACATCATTGCTTTACCTTTCCTGATTACCAGTTGGTACCCACTTTGGAAGAATTCTCTGAACTTATGGGATTGCCTGTTCGAAATCAATTACCTTTCACTGGTTTAGAAAGGATTCCAAAACCTGAGGTCATTGCTGCTGCTTTACATTTGCGGAAATCAGAAATCAAGTCCAATTGGGAAACAAAGAGTGGAGTTAAGGGTTTACTTGCCAAGTTCTTATTGGAAAAGGCTCGACTACTGCTAGAAAACAAAAGTTATCCAGCTTTTGAGGAAGTTATGGCACTTTTGATCTATGGGTTGGTTTTATTCCCAAATCCCGACCAGTTCATAAGTGTACACATCATCAACCTTTTCCTAATCCGTAACCCGGTACCAACATTGCTGGGAGACATTCTACATTCTCTACACACTCGTACCATGAAGAAACGAGGAACTCTCATGTGCTGTATACCACTACTGGCTAGGTGGTTTACATTTCATCTTCCCCGATCAGTGTTGAGAAATGAACAAAGAATGCATTGGTCTCGCAGGATTATGTCTTTGTCTCATTCAGATATCCGGTGGAACAACTTCTTTCAAAGAGACATTACTATCATTGATCATTGTGGAGAATACCCTAATGTGCCACTCCTTGGCATCAAAGGAGGTATCACTTACAATCCCTCTTTAGCTCTACGCCAATTCGGATATGCCAGGAGCAACGGTCCTCATGACATGATTATCCATGGCATTGTGTTTGATTACGAGAATGATTCTCATAGACACCGACGAAGGTTCATACATGCATGGGACAGTGTCTATAGAATAGAAAGCAAAACTCTGGGGCAATGGAATTCTATTCCTATGGAACCCTACCTCAGATGGGTCCGTACTCATGCTCAGAAACTCCTTATGCCATATCCTGCTGTTCTACCTGTGACTATTGAACCAGAGGTCGAAGGATATGAACCTCAAGTTATTCTACACCCGGACATGCCAACTGACCTAGAAGAGTTGCAAAAATCTTGGGTTCAACTCAAAGAGGAAAGAGACACCTTCAAATCATACTGTCAAGACTATGAGAGAAGGATATTGGAGCTCACCGGACAGCTTCAAGAAGAACAGCAGATCAACACATTCCTGGGGGCAAAAAGAAAGCGTCCACGGGAGACCTGAAGGATCATTTATTTTATTTCTGTCTTGTAAGCCCAAATGAGGCAAAGAAAAAAGAAAAAAAAAAGAAGAAAAAAGAAATAAATTGATTAACTAACGTTTGTTTCTTCTTTAACAAATCTAAACTCTAAGATCCTTGAAACATTGCACACACATTTCACTTCATGCATTGCATATACATTTCATACATTGCATTCATATACATTGCATACATTGCATACACATGGCATCCAGTCATACACATTTCATAACAGGTTCACATGACGGATTTCTCATCTTCTCGCTGTTTATTTCAGTCAGAAGAGATGGAATCCGAAATGAGCATCAAGAATCTCGAAGCACAGAATGCCCAAGTTCAAGTGGCAATTCTGGAACTGGCAAAGGGGCAGCAAGAACTGAAAGCCCTGATAATCAAGAAGAAAAAGAAGCCCAAAGGATCTGTAGGCGTGAGTCACCTGAGAAGAAAGATCAAAATTCCAGTCAAAAAGTTCACAAAGCCACCGATCCCTGAAACAGTCGGTGATGATGAACAAGAAGACAATCAAAGCAACCAGGGTTCTGCTAAACCCTCTCTCTCTTCAAATGAAGAAAATGATCATTCTGGGGACGAACCGGATAATGAAAAATACCAACAGCTGGAAGACCGTATGAAAGCTATGGAGATACAAAAAATACCTGGCCTAGATTTCAATGATCTGGGGCTCATCTCGGATGTTGTTATCCCTCCAAAATTCAAAGTTCCTGTCTTTGCAAAATATGATGGAGTTTCTTGCCCGAAACTACATCTGAGATCCTATGTGAGGAAGATACAACCTCATACAACGGATAACAAATTGTGGATTCACTTCTTCCAAGAAAGTCTGTCGGGTACACAACTCGAGTGGTACTACCAGCTGGAAAATACCAAGGTTCATACTTGGGAAGAATTAGCTGCTGCTTTTTACAAACAGTACCAATACAATGCTGATCTTGCGCCAACCCGTACTCAACTAAGGGGCATGTCTATGGGACCAAAAGAAAGTTTTAAAGGATATGCACAAAAGTGGAGAGATATGGCTGGAAGGGTTCAACCACCCTTATCTGATCGCGAACTAGTTGACATGTTCATGGGCACTTTAACTGGCCCTTTCTATAGCCATTTGCTGGGAAGTTCATCATCAGGTTTCACTGACCTGATACTGACCGGAGAACGTGTCGAAAGTGGCATTCAAAATGGAAAAATTCAGATAGGTTCCACCTCTGGTACTACAAAAAGGCCCATCAGTGGGAGAAATGAGGTCAATGCAACTCAAATTCAAAAAAGTCGCAAAAGTGAGCAGCATCAATCTGTAGGGGCAGTTCTGATCTCCGCATCTGCACCTCAAAAAGATCAACAGCCAAAATATACGCATCGACCAGATGCACCAAGAAGAAATTTCACCAAAATCAACATGCCAATTTCTCAGGCATTGCAGCACTTGCTAAAAGCAGATCTGATCACCTTAAGAGGTCCTCCAAGGAATGTCAACACTTCCTCTCCGAATTATCGCCCTGATGCGACATGTGCCTATCACTCAAACTGTCCAGGACATGACGCAGATCACTGCTGGGCCCTGAAAAATAAAATACAAGATATGATAGATGCTGGTGAAATTGAGTTCGATCCTCCAGAAACTCCAAATGTCATCACAGCACCTATGCCAAAGCATGACAAAACTGTTAACGCTATCCTGGACACTGTTTACATCTATGATGTGAACGAATTATCAACTCCACTCTGCGAAGTCAAAGGAAAGCTAATCCGAGCTGGTTACTTCCCAGGATGTGACCCCGACTGCTTTTACTGCTCTTGCCTGCCCAATGGTTGTGAAAATCTGAGGATGGGAATTCAAAAATGGATGGATCGCCGTATCATTATGTTTGAGAGGCTCCCTTCTATGGACGTACTGTGCGAAGTCTTTGCAAACGGGATGAGAATAGAGGATGCCTCAGTGATCTCCAGCTTACCATTCAAAATCTCTGCCAAGGTTCCATTCAAAATTTCTGCTACACTCAAAGTGGCATCAGTAGTCATTGCTAGTCCAACTCCATTTCCATACTCCTCAGACAAAGCTGTCCCATGGGGATATGACACTAATGTTTACATTCATGGAGTTAAGCAGGGTACCTCGACTGAAGAGACCGCAAAGTTAACTACTCCAACCGTGGGTAATATTGTGGGTACCAGCAAAATCACGAGAAGTGGAAGAATCTTTTCACCAGAAATTTCTCCAAATGTTGCTGCTGGTCCAGTCCGAGTCCCAGTTCCTAATCAAAATGTCAACGCTCGAGGCAAAGAGCCACAAGTTGAACAAATTCAAACCCCGGTGGAGATCACTGCTGAGGATCCATCAAAGCAAGAAATGGAGGAAATATTGAAAATCATCTGCAAAAGTGATTACAATATTGTTGAGCAACTGGGGCACACTGCTTCAAAAATCTCAATGCTATCTCTGCTAAAATATTCAGAAGCTCATGCCAAAGCTCTGATGAAGTTCCTAAAAGCTGCGCACGTACCTCAAGAGATCTCAGTCGACCAATTTGAGAATTGTGTTGCCAATCTAACCGTGAGCAATGGTCTCGGTTTCTCTGATGTGGATCTAACCCCTGCTGGAAAAAATCACAACAAAGCCTTACATATCTCCATTGAATGTAATGGCACCACTCTATCTCATGTACTAGTAGATAACGGTTCTTCTCTGAACGTGTTACCAAAAACAGTACTAGAAAAGCTTGACTTCGAAGGAATTGTGTTACAACCAAGTGATGTTGTGGTAAGAGCCTTTGACGGGTCAACCAGAACGGTATACGGAAAAGTGAATCTCCCAATCAGAGTGGGTTCTCAAATCTTTGATTCTATCTTTTACGTAATGGAAATTCACCCAGCCTACTCCTGTTTACTTGGACGCCCTTGGATACATGGGGCAAACGCTGTAACTTCTACCCTGCATCAGAAGTTAAAATATCCAGTAAAAGGAAAGATTGTCACAGTCTATGGCGAAGAGGAATATGTGGTTAGTCACCTAAGCAATTCCAAATATGTCGAGTTGGAGGACGAATTCATCGAAACTCCATGCCAATCATTTGAGGTGGTCTCTCCAGATGTCTCTACCACCAAGCATATTCCTGCTACTCCAACTACAGCTATGGCTTCTCTCAAAGATGCCAAAGCCATGATTGAACAGGGTGATTGCACAGTATGGGGACAGCTTCCCGATATACCCTACAAATCTGACAAGCTAGGTCTGGGCTATGATAGTGAAAATCAAAAGAATGATCAAAGTCCTCGTTCTGAAGGATTGATGTCACACTTCGTCAGCCAAGAAGTAAACGCTATTGAAGATGAAGGAGTGTTCATGAACCATATCATTCAGCCATATCCAGATGAAATTCCACCAATTTCCATGGGAATGTGGGATGCTGTGGGAGAACCAAACGGCGGGTATAATTATCAGTATGCCGAACCTCAGAATTCTTATATTGCTATGGAGGACCTTACCCCGACTGGATGGGGTGATGAAGTTGGAAATGATCAAATTTTCACAAGTCCCGCCACTGAGCAATATCAAAATCCACCCAAAGAAGTATGGGACACGCTAGGAGAACCCAGCGGCAAATATGACTATATGGTGAAATATTCCGCTCCTCCGAGCTCACAAATTGCCATGGAGGACATTGTCCCAACTGGATGGGATGAACATTACGATGACAATTTCGCTCTTGAAAAAGCCAGAGAAATACCAAATAACGAGGGTTGCTTTCTGTCAGCATACACTCCTCATCAAGATGCACAAGTCTCTATTCAAAACATCATCCCGACTTCATGGGACGGCCTTATCGAGCATCTCGCTCAGCCAACAGAGATATCTCAGCCTGGGCTCTCGTATCCAGCAGAGTATATCCCTTATCCCGAAGGATCACCGGCTCATTTTCCCACTAATGAAATCAATGCTGTGGAAGATGAAAAAGACAACTGCAACTGGAACAGCTGGGTACCCCCTGCTCACAACAGTGGACTGAACAACTGGAAAGCTGAGGATGTGATCTCCTTTGACCAGGAGTAAATGCCATTTCCTGTTTTCTTTGTGTATAATGTGCAAAGATAAAAGTGGTTCCTGAACAATCGAACCATGAGCTTGAAAGCCGTGTGCCTTAGCACACTGGTCCTTCTATAAGGGCTTATCATATCATGATCATGTGCATTCAATAAAATCATGGGACGCTTGCATATTTAAAATTTGTGATCCTTTTTCCTTCTTTCTTCGCTTTCTAATAGCTATGTTTTTTCTTCACACATACTCACATAATTAACATGCAGATTCACATACACTCTGGATCCAGTCAACAACGATTCTGCTATTGCCCGTCATGACTTTGAAAATCCGATCTACCAAACTGAGGACGAAAGTGAGGAAGATTGTGAAGTGCCAAGAGAACTTGCAAGGCTGCTAGAACAAGAAGACAAGGCCATACAGCCTCACGAGGAGCCAATTGAGGTCATCAACTTGGGCAGCAACGAAGAAAAGAAAGAAGTCAAAATAGGGGCTGATTTAGAACACAGCGTCAAGCAAAGACTGATTCAAATGCTGCGAGACTACGTCGAGATATTCGCCTGGTCCTATGAGGATATGCCAGGCCTTGACACGGACATCGTAGTTCATCGCCTACCAATCAAAGAAGGTAGCACTCCAGTCAAACAGAAACTACGAAGGAGTAGGCCTGATATGTCAAAAAAGATCAAAGACGAGGTTGAAAAACAGTTCAATGCCGGATTCCTAAAAGTTGTAAGTTATCCTCCATGGATAGCTAACATCGTCCCTGTACCTAAAAAAGACGGGAAAGTCAGAATGTGCGTGGACTACAGAGATCTGAACCGGGCAAGCCCCAAAGATGATTTCCCTTTACCACACATCGATGTACTGGTTGACAATACCGCACAATGCAAGGTATTCTCCTTTATGGACGGATTCTCAGGGTACAATCAAATCAAGATGGCACCCGAAGACATGGAAAAAACAACCTTCACAACACCCTGGGGAACCTTTTGTTACAAAGTAATGCCCTTTGGTCTGAAAAACGCAGGAGCCACCTATCAACGTGCAATGGTAGCACTATTTCATGATATGATTCATCAAGAAATAGAGGTGTATGTCGATGACATGATTGCAAAATCCAACACCGAGGAAGAACATTTGGGTCATTTACACAAGTTGTTTGACAGACTCAAGAAATACAAGTTGCGACTGAACCCAAATAAGTGTACCTTTGGAGTAAGATCCGGCAAACTCTTAGGTTTCATAGTCAGCAGCAAAGGTATTGAGGTTGATCCCGCCAAGGTTAAAGCCATTCAAGAAATGCCTATACCTCGTACCGAGAAACAAGTCAGAGGATTCTTGGGACGTCTGAATTACATCGCCCGATTCATTGCCCACATGACTACTACTTGTGTGCCGATCTTCAAACTGTTGAAGAAAGATCAAGTGGAAAGGTGGAATGACAAATGCCAGTTAGCCTTTGACAAAATCAAAGAATATCTCCAAAAACCTCCAATCTTGTTGCCACCTGTGGAAGGCAGACCTCTGATAATGTACCTAACTGTGTTAGAAGACTCAATGGGGTGTGTGCTAGGACAACATGACGAATCCGGCCGAAAGGAGCACGCAATCTACTATCTTAGCAAAAAGTTTACCGATTGTGAAACAAGATACTCACTACTCGAAAAAACTTGTTGTGCCTTAGCTTGGGCAGCTCGCCGACTAAGACAGTACATGCTAAATCACACCACTTTCCTAATCTCCAAGATGGATCCCATCAAATACGTGTTCGAAAAACCTGCTCTCTCTGGAAGAATAGCGAGATGGCAAATGATCTTAACAGAATATGACATTCAATACACTTCACAAAAAGCAATCAAAGGAAGTGTGGTAGCTGATCATCTGGCTCATCAAGCAGTGGATGATTATCAAGCATTGAACTTTGACTTCCCAGACGAAGACATTATGCTAGTCAATGACTACAAACAACCAGGACCAGAAGAAGGACCCGGGCCAGGATCCCGGTGGACTATGGTTTTTGACGGAGCTTCTAATGCACTTGGCAATGGCATCGGAGCTGTGATCATTTCCCCCACAGGAGGTCATACACCATTCACTGCCAGGTTATGCTTCAATTGCACTAACAATATAGCCGAATACGAAGCATGTATTCTGGGTCTCAAAGCTGCAATCGATCTAAGAATCAAATTCCTGGAAGTCTACGGAGACTCGGCCTTGGTAATCTACCAAGTCAAAGGGGAATGGGACACGAAGCACCCAAATCTAATTCCTTACAAAGAATATGTGCTGAGTTTGATTCTTTACTTCGAAGAAATCACTTTCGAACACATCCCACGCGAGGAAAATCAACTAGCTGATGCTTTAGCTACCATGTCATCCATGTTCAAAGTCAGGTGGGACAACGAGGCGCCTATGATCACCATCTACAGGCAAGATGAACCATCCTATTGCAATGAGATCAATACCGAAGGAACCGAGGAAAAACCATGGTTCCATGAGGTAAAAAGATATCTCGAAACTCAGGAGTACCCTGAAGGGGCATCCATTAATGACAGAAAGTTTCTAAGGAGATTTGCTGCCAAATTCTTTCTAAGCAATGGAACCCTATACAAACGCAACCATGACTCGACTTTACTTCGCTGTGTAAACAAGAAGGAAGCAGAACAGATCATGGAAGAAATACACAATGGTGCCTTTGGTACTCATTCCAGTGGACATACAATGGCTAAAAAGATCCTTAGAGCAGGTTATTACTGGTCTACCATGGAAACAGACTGCCATCATCACTCCCGAACATGTCACAAATGCCAGATATACGCTGACAAAGTACATGTACCTCCAGTTCCATTAAGCGTCCTGACGGCTCCTTGGCCTTTTGCAATGTGGGGTATTGATATGATTGGAGAAATCAAACCTACTGCCTCCAACGGACATCGCTTTATCCTGGTCGCTATTGACTACTTCACAAAGTGGGTAGAAGCAGCTTCATTTGCTTCTGTCACCAAAAATGTGGTAGCCCGGTTCATCAAATACAATCTCATTTGTCGGTATGGCATCCCTGAACGGATTATCACGGACAATGGCACAAATCTAAACAACAGAATGATTACTGAACTTTGCACACAGTTCAAGATCAAACATCATAATTCTTCTCCATATCGACCAAAGATGAACGGCGCGGTGGAAGCTGCCAACAAGAACATCAAGAAAATCATACAAAAAATGACAGTAACCTACAAAGACTGGCATGAGATGTTGCCTTTTGCTCTTCATGGTTATCGCACATCTGCGCGTACTTCAACAGGGGCAACTCCATTTTCCTTAGTCTATGGTATGGAGGCAGTTCTTCCAATTGAAATTCAGATTCCTTCCCTAAGGATTATGAAAGAAGCCAATCTAGACGAAGACGATTGGATTCAAACACGGTTGGACCAGATAAACTTGATTGATGAGAAAAGGCTCGCAGCTATTTGTCATGGTCAGCTATACCAAAAGCGCATGATCAAAGCCTTCAACAAAAAAGTCAAAAGTCAAGCATACCAAACTGGTGGCTTGGTTGTCAAACGCATCATCTTACCACAAGGTGATCCCAGAGGCAAATGGACTCCCACCTACGAGGGACCATTCATAATCAAGAAAATATTCTCCGGCGGCGCCATGTTGCTTACCACCATGGATGGCGAGGATTTCCCACACCCTGTGAATGCTGACATAGTCAAAAAATACTTCTCTTAAAAGGAAAAAAAGAAAAAAACAGCTCGCTAAGTTGAAAACCTGAAAGGGCAACTTAGGCAAAAATGAGCGTCTCGGTGGATTGAAAACCCGAAAGGGCGGTCCAGGCAAAAATTAGAGACTAAACAAAAATCCCGGTAGGCTGAAAACCTGAAAGGGCGGCCTAGGCAAAAGTTAGGGAATGAAGCATACAACTGTGTTCCGTTCAGCTGCCTACTCACCATCAAGATTCAACACCTCAAAGACACCGATCAGTCTAATCACTTTCTTCCAACAAGTGAGGGATGAGATGCTCGAAGACAGATTGGCAATAGCAGAGTTGAAACTTGACTGGATCATTTTCACATAGCTATTTATCTTCATAAATATTTTCCAAAACTTTCTGACAGTTTCCTACTTCTAGGATTGTTGTCTCCCTGTGCTAACCCGCCTATCATGGCACTTTTCAATGCAGCTCTTTCAAAAATCACTATTTTCACTTTTTCTGTTTTAAATACGTAAGCGTCCCAATGATAATTTTGAATGAACATATGCATTTGAATATGATTGATGTTTACCAGGAAAAACAGGAATGGCATTCAGGAAATGTCCCGATCATCTGGACATCATTCCATCAGAAGGAAATCACCAAGAGAAACGCATTTCTCAGCAAATTCCTCAAAAAGATTTTCTCTTCAAAAGAAGTCTTATTCCCCAGCAGGGTTGTTCCAGATTACTATCTTCAGAAGGTGTGATCCCCGCGCCCGGACTTGGTCAGATAGTGCATCGGAGGATTATGCATCTTCCTCATTCCCATTTGAAAGGGCATCAGAACTTCCAGTTACCTTTGGTTCCCCAAGCAGTAGTCAAAGATCCTTCAACGGGATACCCGGGTTCTCAAAGAATTTCCCCAGACGAGGGTACTCAAGCAAGACAAAAGATCATCAACGATCACAATACATTCATGTCCAGCTGACTAGTGGGAATTTATTTTTCCAATTAGAAGCTTGACACGCATCACATTCACATTCACATTCACATTCACATTCATACATTCATACATTCATACATTCATACATTCATACATTCATACATCATATTCATACATCATGCATCATGCGCATATTCATACACAACGTAACATGCATATTTCTCCGGGAATATCTCACATTTACATGCATCATAAACATTGCATATCACTAACTTGATTTTTCAGGTAGGCAGATATCTTCAACAAAGATGTTCTCAATCACATGCCGTGTTCACCTGAATTCCATGAACGGTTCTCTCAGATATAATCAAGCCGAAGATTCATTCTGATCACTTACCAACTCAAAAACAGACGTCACAGATCTAAAGCGATACCTCAGACGGTTCCAAAACGATCTAACATTGCGGATCTAAAGCGATACCTCAGACGGTTCCAAAACGATCTAACATTGCAGATCTAAAGCGATACCTCAGACGGTTCCAGAACGATTTAACATTGCAGATCTAAAGCGATACCTCAGACGGTTCCACAATGATCAACTTCCAAAATCTAAAAAAACTTTGGACAAGTTCCGTAACGATTATCTTCCAAGACTTAAAGCGGTAACCTTGGACGGTTCCGAAACAGTCAACACAAAGACTTTCAAATCCTTCATCAAGATATAATCAAGGGATTCATGCTGATGAACAAACCATCAACACATTTACCAGGTGGCATCTGAAAGCCCATCTCAGGTAATGTTTCAATCTGCCAACAACATTTCGCAGACGACATTCAAATGCAACTTCCAACATCTCTTCTGATCAAGGTAAGTGCAAATTTTCAGGGCATCTAAATATTCAATCATCTTCTACCTTCAGATTTCATACAATCTCTTCAGGTTTAAGAAGATTGAATAGGGGCAACTGTTATACCCCAAAATTTGCCCACATATTTTTCAAGAAAACTCCAATCTGAAAATTAAGGGTCTCATATAATCATGGATTTTTATTTCAACAAATATCCTGACATATGAAATACTTAGTTTTTAGAATCTTTCTTATACAGTAATTTGGCTTGCAGTTGAATTTATTCTTACGCAAACACCAAAAACTGTTTATTACTTCACACATGCTATTTATTTATTTACAGATAAATAGTACTGACACAATTGGTACAGAGTTAAAATCTTTTTGCAGGCGCAGAATCAGGAAACTCAGACTGTACTGGTAACAGTATCTTAGTTATTTATTATGTCTATGTTTTTCTAACAAGTCATGTAAATAAACTTTCATTTTTCACATAAAACAAAAAAAAAACAACAAAAAAGAAAATTAACTTTGACTGTTGATTTTTTCACTCTAACTGCTACACCAATACCTGGACAGTCAGTTGACAGCCAAACTGCTGGCAGTACAATTCTCAGTGTTTTGTACCATCAATCAAATCAATCTTTCACAAATCAAAATTCCAAGATTTTTGTTCTAGAAGTCTTCTGAATATCACGTGATTAGCAGAGACTCAACACTGCACAAAAATCAGGTACGCTTAACTGTCTCCTACACAAACAGTCCCTAATCAGGGTTTTTCTTGTTTTTACAGGAGCAACAAGTTTTGAGAGCTCAAATGGATTTCATACACATCCATATACCTCAAAGTACCATCATACAAATTTTCAAACTTCAATTCACTCAGACGCACCGTCAGCAGCTCAAACAGTCAACAGACGACCCGTTTGACCAAAAAAGTCAACAGACAGTCAAAAATGAAATTTTTTGTCAAAGTCCATATTTTGTCAAAGGATTCATCATTTGATCATTGGATGATCATAATTCATCAAGGAAAGATCAAAAATCAACAAAACCCTAAGATTCAAAATTAGGGTTTTTGCCTGAAAAGTCAACTCAACTTTGACTGATCATAACTCTCTCATCCTTCATCCAAAAAATTCAAACCAAAGCTTGTTTTGAAGGAAATTCAATTATCTTTCAAATGCCATTGATCCCATGGTCATTGGATTCACCATTTGAAAAATATGATCAAAGACATTACAGGTCATTTTCAAAGTCAACAAAAAGACACTTTTTTCAAAAGGACACACAAGGAGCTTCAAAAATCATTTTGACATGAGACCAAAGACATTGGTTAGAGGACTCTTTGAGGTTTCTAAAAAGTGCAAGATCTCCTTCATATGACAAAAATTGAAGGATTTACACCTTGTTGAAGTTGGCTAAATTTTGGGAAAATACATGAAATCAACATTGCTCAAAAATGCATTTTTTCCAAAAGGGGCCAAGTTTTCAGCATTCAAACATCATTTCCATGATGATATGGGCCTCCCACGACCAAGACTAAGCCCACATCATTTTTTATCTATTTTTGGCATATTTTTATCTTATTTTAAGATTAAAATAAAAAAGAAAATGAAATGGATAAAGAATAGCTTGTATTCCAAGCAAGACTCATTCAACTCTGTCCCAAAGCAAAGTACAGCAGAGGAGAAGAAGAAAATCAAGCCATGGTGGCTTAAAGACAAAGCTACCAATGTTGAAAAAGTCAAGATTCCAAAAAAACTCATCAATGCTTTTGGCTTAGTTTCTAAGCACTCTAATGCTTATAAATAGGCTATAGCACTTCAGTAATAATAGAGACAGAGATAGAGAGCAAAACTCTTGTTTGTAACACACTTGTAATCTCTCAAAATATTCAAAGAATTTTGAAATTCGAATTCCAAATTTAAGTCACTTTCCATTCAAACTAAACACTCAAACACGTTCCTTGAACATCACTGAAACTATCCCAATCAATTACAAGCCTTGAAGCTCACTGAATCGAGCTACACAGGTCAAAATTTGTTCAAACTAAAATCAATTCGTATCTGGTTATTCACACATGTTTAACAAGATGTAGACATACTATTGAGTTTGGTTTGAGGTGTAGATCATTTCTGGAAACTTAATTAAAGTTTGGACACGTACAAATGAAATCACCATTTTAGGGTTCATAGCTTCAAAATTAGGGCTTTCCAAATTAGGCAAAATTAGAGGTTCTAATTAGTACCATTGAATTCGCATGGACCAAACGAATTGAACTGATAGGTCGCGCCAAGTTTATGTGTACGTTTGACCCTATTCGCTATTTTGCAGGTTTAGTAAGTAACCAATTACAGCGCTTTTGGTAAGAAAGCGCTATTAAAAGTCTTGTCTGAAGGTTGAAGACGAAGACGTGTCACCCCCCTATTGGTTCTGACGCGCGCGTTTTTTTTGAATATAACCCTTGGTTTCAGTGTTTTGCAGGCGTGTCATAAGTGATGTTCCCTCACCATCTGGACCATCTGATCTCATTTATGACTCATCCAACGCTCCAGATCACGCGTGCACATCATACTCCCTCATAAATTTCCACACAGGATCAGTATCCTTTTATTTCTATTTTATTTTCTATTTTATTTAATTTCTTTGTTAAATTAATTAAAAATAGTTTTAAAAATCCAAAAAATACACAAAAAATATTTTTAGACTTCTAAAATAATATACTATTTTCTGAAATAAAAATATTTTATTTTTCTTCAAAATTTCAATATTTTGCATAATTAATTAGTATATATTTATATATTTGCTTTTTAATTATTCTAACCAATCAAAAAAATCCCAAAAAAAATTGTTCTTTATATAAAATATTGTTTATATATTATAAACTAATTTTGTACATATTTTGAATAATTTTATCTTTGAGTTTTAATTATTTGTATAATTATTTACATAATTATGTTTTAATTAACTTAAATCAATTTCAAATCAATTTCCAAAAATTCCAAAAAAATTAGTTTTGTTTTAAAATTAATTAACAAATATTTTGTATATAGTTTGAACTTAATTTCTAGGTTTAAATCTATTTTCATCTTTTTTCTTCATTTTAATTTAATTAATCATGCATTAATTATAATTAAAACCAATCATAAAAAATCCAAAAACATGCCTTTTATTTTTCTTGCAATTTAAAATTCCTAGATAAATGTATAGGATGTCAAATTCATGTAAATAGGCTAGTTTACATTTCCTGCACAATCGATGTAATAGCGTAGATTTACTTTCCGCACTTTACATTTCCGCATTTTAATTTCCAGCAAATATAAACTGCGTGTATGTCAAAGATAAAATTGAACCGTTAGATCACTAACTTCAAAGATAAATATCTGAATCCAATCACAATCACACTTGCACCTCTTCAGGTAATCCCTTCTCAATCTTTCAAAATCAAAGTCAAATTCCACTGTTTTGAGTACAAAATCGAACCTTGCTTTTATATCCGGTGAAAGGATAGATTTTTAAAGGAAATAGGATAAAGACCTTACAACTCAGGGTAGACCTCCTAGTTTGCTTGCTCAAATCAAAACAAACAAAATTCTCATACACTGTTGATTTTTCAAAACTTTCAAAAAGACAATACTTTGTATACATCCAAACACGGATTATTACAAAGTTAACGTTCTTTCCAAAACATCTTTCGAAAGATAAACAAGCATTTTGTATACATCCACATACGGATCATTACAAAATTCAATTTACAAAAGTATTTGAAACCACATATGAGCAATTTCAGAGCAATTGAAAAGTGATCGAAAAACAAGTGAGCTAAGCAAACTTAAGAGCCCATGGATAACCATGGATACAAAGGGTGCTAACACCTTCCCTTTGTATAACCTACCCCCTTACCCAGAATTTCTTAAAGGTCTTTTTTCTGTGTCTTTTATAAACCTTTCCTTAATTGGATAAAATAAAAGGTCGGTGGCGACTCTGTGAATTTTCAAAGTGCGAAAGCATTAAGCGACAAAAAAGAGTCAGTTCACGTATCTCTACAGATCAGAGGTATGGCCCGGTATTAAAAAAAATCGGAGGTCCACACATAACTTGGAAAGTGATTTTGAACGTCTGAGGTCCAATAGTTATGGGAAGATCTACTTCTCCGAAAACTGACTTTCTTGATCCATCAAATGCTTTGACGATGACATGACTTTTTCTTAGAGGGTAATCTTCGAAAGATAATCTTGATAATGTTGATTTAGGCATGACGTTGAGAGAGGATCCATTGTCTATTAGGACTCCTGTGAGTACATCACCCATGCAGCCAACTGAGATGTGAAGTGGAAGATTATGGTCCACTCCTTCTTCAGGAAGATCTTCGTCACAGAAACTTAGGTTAGTTCCGGCGGAGATGTTGGCAACGATGTTGTTGAATTGGCTTATTGTGACGCTGGGTTCTACAAAAGCTTGTTCCAAAACTTTCTGTAGAGCTTCCCTATGAGCTTCAGAACTCAATAGCAGGGAAAGAACAGAAATCCTAGACGGAGTATGTAGTAATTGATCTACAATGTTGTATTCACTCCTCTGGATTAACTTCAAGATCTCATCATTTTCTTTCGCTTGAACAGCATTGGTCGGATGATTATCTTGCCTATGTGGTACTTCCTCCGAAGGTTTCTCCACATTTTCCGTTGTTCTGTTGAAGACCCGTCCACTTCTGGTGACTCGACTAACATCAGCAATGTTGACAACAGACGGTAATGGTATTTCCTTACCATTTTCAATGAATGTAGCGTTGTACTTGTATGGTATAGCCTTGTCAGACTCATACGGTACAGGACCTGGTAAGTAGATGACTAGTGGTGCAATTGCTGTCTTCCTGCTGTCATACTTGACTTGCATTGGTTCATCTTGATTAATTTGAGGAGATACGGTAAAGACTTCGTCATCTTCTCTGTTGGCAAGAACAGTAATGGTATTGTCATCCATCAGCTTTTGAATGTCGTTGCGAACACGCAAACATCCTCGTGAATTTCTTCGACAGGTTTCGCATCTACTGTAAGCGTGGAAATCTGTTCCAAAGTAGGCAAGTCCATTTAAAGTTTTGTGGAACCTGACTACCGATCCTTCAAGATCTTCAACTTTGTAGATTTTGTATTCTCCTGGACATCCTTGAACCATGTTGATGTCATGTTCAGTTCTGACTCGGATATGTTGAATCCATCCTAAGTCCATTTGTTCTTGTAATGCAGCTTGAACTACGGCACATCCTTGATTATTCTTTGGACAAATTTCACATGTGAATTAGTTGTGAGGTGGTACATGACCGTACCCAGCTTGTCTAGCGTGCATCTTGACAAGATTTTCCCCTATCTGACGAATGTCGTAAATTTGAATGACATTGGGGTGTTGATCTACCAGATTTACTGAAGCTTCTTTGTGCTGCGGCAAAGGATTTGCTTGGACGTTTGGATTAGTATCTTTGAAGGATAGCATTCCGCTCTTCACTAATCGTTGGACGTCAATCTTGAAAGAGAAACAGTTCTCAATATTGTGACCTGGTGCCCCCTGATGATAGGGACAAGATTGGTCATCCTTATACCATGGTGAGGAACTGTTTGTAGGATTTGGAGGACTCCTTGTTTGAATGAGTCCTTTTGCCAGTAATGTTGGAAACAATTCTGCATACGGCATTGGTACGGGGTCAAAGGCAGGATACCTTGGAGCCCGATTGTTGTAATTTGGAGGTCGAACCTGCTGCTGAGGTTGCTGCGACCTTTGTTGAGTTTGTTGTTGCGAAACCTGAGGTTGATAAGCTGGCGCCGAGTTAACAACCGGAGTTATTGTTGCAACTTGAGGTTGGAATTTCTTCTTGATTTTGTGCAAGACATTGCTGACATCTTGATCCTTTTTCTTCTGGAAAGAACTTCCATACTTCCTTGGACCAACAGAAGATTCTGGTTCTTTGTTCAGGCGTCCTTCTCGAACTGCTTCTTCTAAACGTACACCCATGTTTACCATCTTGGTAAAGTCACTTGGTGCACTTGCAACCATTCGTCCGTAGTAAAATGGACTTAAAGTTTTGAGATAGATTTTTGTCATTTCTTTCTCTTCAAGTGGTGGACAAATTTGAGCAGCAACTTCACGCCATCTTTGAGCGTATTCCTTGAAGCTTTCTCTATCCTTTTGAGTCATGGCCCGGAGTTGATCTCTGTCGGGAGCCATATCCAGATTGTACTTATACTGTTTGACGAAGGCCTCTCTGAGGTCTCGAAAAGTACGAATCTCTGAACTGTCCAAGTTCATGTACCATTTGAGTGCAGCACCAGTCAGGCTGTCTTGAAAATAATGAATGAGCAATTGTTGATTATCAGTCTGAGTTGACATTCTTCGAGCTTACATCACAAGATGACTTTGTGGGCATGAATTCCCTTTGTACTTCTCGAATTCTGGTACTTTGAATTTGTGAGGAATCTTAACATTTGGAACCAGACAGAGGTCTGCAGCATTCTTTCCAAATAGATCTTGTCCTCGGAGAGTCTTGAGTTCCTTCTGCATTTGCAGAAACTGTTCTTGGAACTCGTCCAATCTTTCATACACGCCAGCGTCCTCACTGGGAGCGTGATGATATACTTGTCCGCCTTGCGGGGGAAAAGTATGCATAATGGGCTGTGGAGAAGCCATGACAACAGATCTCGGAATCTCAGCATTCTGTTGTGCGAAACCCATTGCCGTTGCTCTTGGAACTTCAATTTCCAGAGGTTTGTAACCCTCCGGTGGACGCATATCCATGGTGACTTTTGGAGCTTCGGAAGCTGGAGGTATGTACCCTTCTGGAGTAAAGTTATACGGCATGCCCCAAGGTCGATCAGGCGGCATGGTATACTGAGGAATAGGAGTAGAAACAATCTCGGAAACCACAGTCCTTTGTGGTTCTTCTGGCGTTGGTCGATTCTGCGCAACTACCAGGGCTTCTACCATACTATTGAGCCTTTCAACAGTACCTTTGAGAGTATTAATCTCTTCTCTGAGTTCTTCATTCTCTTGCTCAAAGTCTTCCATTCTTTTCTTGCGACTTGAACGAGTGTTGTATGGATGAGACAGCTTGAAAGTCTTGGTTCACCTCCTTCTCCTCCTCTCTTTCTGGAGAAAGGAAAGTGACTATTAGATCCGCGACAATTCTCGTGTCAGTGCGTACGACTAAAGCGATGTATGATATGCAATTAAGTTATTATTTTTTCAAGGAAACACCATAATTACGTTATGAAACATCAAACTTTTATTAATTAAGCGAAAACGCCGTTTTTACACACTTTGAAAATGGAAATACAGAGAAACTGAGAGAAAGGACTCTAAAACTTTGATGAAGAGCCGACTTCACGTTCTAACATCTTCTTCTGTTTCTTGAGCTGAGCGTTCTCTGACGTGAGCTGATCGATGATCCAGGAAGCAGGAGGGATATGATGAGAAAGTGACGATTGTGTCACTTGTCGATCGAGTACTTCAAGTAACTCATCCTTCCTTCTTAGGATGTTTTGAATCTCAACATTTTCCGTGTTGACAATTCGATACTTGTTCCTCCAAGCATTCCTTTCTTGGCATACCTTGTTTAATGCCGCTTGTAGTTTTTGAACATCGGTGGAGAAAAGGTACATTGGTTCCCCTAGGGGAATAGGTTCTTGATGCTGATATGGCATCCTGAGCTTGAATGCTCTGATGCGTACCCATTGAAGGTAAGGATCCAGGGAGATGCAAAGATGTTTTCCTAACAATCTTCTCCCTTTGCTGTGAACAAGACGCCAGGCTTGGACAATTTCCTTCTTCAGCATGTTGCCATGATCGTCGATGTTCTTGAAGAACAGACCCTCCAATTGAATGTTACTTGGTATATTTTTCATGGGATAGCCGTATTGACGACAGGCTAAAGCTGGATTGTAACTAATTCCTCCCTTAGTTCCAATAAGGGGTATGTTGGGAAAACTTCCGCAACTGAAGATGATCTTGGTTTCGTCGTTGTCAGGACTACACCAATCAATGTCTGTATGAGTGAGAGACATGATTTTCTGTGACCAGTAAAGGCCATCCCTCATATTCCAGAAAGTGCTAGACTTTGGCAGGTGTGAAACGAACCATTCGTATAACAACGGTACGCAGCATGTGATTAATCCTCCTCGCTGCAGGTTTCTTGAATGCACAGAGTGATAAGCATCCGCAAGCAAGGTTGGAACTGGATTTCCAATTAAGAAGATCTTAATTGCGTTGATGTCGACGAAATCGTTAATGTTAGGGAACAAAAACAATCCGTAGATAAGCAAAGCCAAGATTTCCTCAAATGCGCTCATATCTTGGATGTTGACGAAGTACCGAGCTTGATCAAACAGGAATTTGGAGGGCAATCCTTGAATTCCTCCTCTACTCACCATATGAGTTCTGATGTCGACTACGTTCAAAGGAGTAGTTGCAGCAATGATAACGTCATCAGGATTCTTTTCCAAACCGGAGTACGGATCTTGCGCGTACACGGGTATTCCAATCAGACGAGAGTACTCCTCTAACGTAGGCATGAGCTGATAATCTGGAAAGGTGAAACAGTGATACGTTGGATCGTAAAACTGTACCAAGGTGGGAAGGATCCCATCCACCATGTTGGTATTGAGCAAAGGCAGAAGTTTTCCATACTTCTCCTTGAAAGCCTGGGGGTTGACCACCAGTTTTCCGAGCTTTCCCAGTTCCTCGACCTGGGGAATCTTGAAGGTGTATTTCCTAGCTCTCTTTCTTCCATAATCCATAATATAGATCCTTAAGTCCTTTCTCCGTTTCTCTCTTTCTATGAAGTTCAAAACGTTCGTTATTTAGTTTCCTTGAAAAACGACTCGAAAAAGACTCTTTTTGTTTTGTTTTTAGTTGTTTATTAATGAATGATGCATGAATGCATGAATGCACACACAAGAGTTTTAAACAAACATGGCGTTGAAGGGTATAGTGGTCATGAAGTCCAAACGCAATCCCCGCCCCAATGGTAAACTAAGGATAAGGATTTTTGTACCTGTAGAACGGGTTCTAAGGGTCTCAGAGTTTTTGCTCAACCTTAAAGATACGTTGATTGGTATCTATAAGAGAGTTTTCTCTGAGTGTAGTATCTGCGTGACAATTACTTCCGTAATCACCGCTCTACGTCCTAAAAAAGGCTTTAAGTGGGGTTAATGTGTTTCTAGGTCCTCCTGGTACAAATCAGTCTCGGAATGCAGTGGCGCAGTTAATCACAACCAGCCAGGCAAATCCCAAGAGTAGAATTGTGAACCAAGATTAGAGGGCCTTCACCGGGAAGACATCCTCCATCCTATCTTATGTTGCACTCAAATCCGGGTATAGGATTTCTCACCACAAGGGGGAATCAAGCCCTTTCCCGATACAGAATAAACAAAATAAACAAATATATATGCAACAAACACATGATATGACACAGAGGTTAGGCAGGACCTCTCTTGTTTGAGGGGGAATTTGGCATCCCTAATTCCTCATTGGGGCTGGACCAGCAACAGGTCAACCATTGGTTTGGATGAAAAACCAAGGTTTTGAACACTTATATCCCCAGCAGAGTCGCCATTTTTCTGTGGTGTCGTTTTCTTTTACCTCCCCGTTTCACTTGGGAGGACGGCACGCTAAACCCTTCACGCGAAATTTGGAAGGAGAATGCGCCCGTGGCGGGATGAATTTTATTTCAGTTCTTCCTACGATATCACACGAACTTTCTTATTTGTCCTACGAGTAGGAAAGGGGAAAAAAGATCTCAACTAAACCCTAGGAGTTTGCTATGTGTGGGGATTTCACCTAGACTAGAAATTCTGGAGTCCGGGAGGTCGGTTATACATAGGGAAGTGTTTAAACACCCTACATATCTGTAGTACTCTACAGGAACCTTCTCTGTGTCATTGTGTTTGTGTTTATTGCTAATGATTGGGAAAGTTTCTCCTTTGTGTTAGGAGAGAGAATTGAATTGATTAAAGAAAGACAGACAGATAGACAGACTGACTATTTTTGGTATTTTATTAGCTCGCTGAGATTCCTTGTGAACCTCATGCCTACATATCCCTAGTGGAAGTCAGAGCTTAATGTAGTTCGGGGAACTAACTAGGGAAATTAATTGTTTTTTGGTGCCTTGCTTGAAGCTCAAGGTTGAAGCTTGGAATTAAATCTCTGTTTACAGTAAAGAGACATGAAATCATCTTTACAGAGAGGTATTTGTACTATTCTACCACAAACATTTTGAAAGAGTGACAGAATAACTGGATTCATTTCATTCAAGAGGGGGACCTTACTTGTGTGTGCAAGTATGCCAGTCAGATGCCTCTTAAATGAAAGAAAGATGCTCGTCCAAATTAGGGAAAGTGTACAAGTCTGGGGATGTGCCAGAGCATGTCTTTCAGAGTCCTAAATGGGAGACTTGATTAAAATTGAAATTGAAATTGAAATGTTTGTTTGTTTGAATGTGGTAGAGTAGTAAAAATATCTCTCTATAGAGATAAGCTATGTCTATCTACTGTATAAAAGATTTGGCTTTTAGCTGGCTTGTATGAGGCCCAAGCTTGAGGCTTTTTGATTGATTAATTAATATTATTGACTCTGGGAGATGACTCCACTGGGAATTAATTACAGGGTATTTTTGTGTTCTGTACAAAGCCCAGAATTGAGGCTGACTCTACTTAGGGAGACTCTATTTGTGTGCCTTGTACAAAGCCCAAGGTTGTGGCTAACTGTTGAGGATAATTGAATTTTTAAGACTATGAATGACTCTATTTTGTGTGCCTTGTACAAAGCCCAAGGTTGTGGCTGACTGTTGCTAGGGAAAACATTATTTTCTGCCTTGTACAAAGCCCAAGGTTGTGGCGGACTCTTAAATGAATTAAGTATGGATGACTATATGGGGAAAGATCCTAAGTGTTAGGAATCTTTGACACATGAAAAATATGGTTTATCTGCCTTGTACAAAGCCCAAGGTTGTGGCTACTGAGTGATGAAGAACTCACTGGGGAGACTCTATTATCTGCCTTGTACAATGCCCAAGGTTGAGGCTGACTCTTGACAGGGGAGTTTTATTGTTTGGGTGCCTTGTATGAAGCCCAAGGTTGAGGCTAACTGTTTTTGTTGGTTTTGACTCTACTGAGGAGATTTTATTTATTAAAAGACTGTTTTTCTTTGGAAGCTAACCCTTTCCAGGGATTTTGACTCAGCTGGAGAAATTGTTTGGTAAAAGACTGACTTTATCATGTTTTTTGGAGGCTGACCCTTTCCAGGGGTTTTGACTCTTTTGGGGAAATTATCTCCTAAGAGAATGACATTATTTATTAATTGACTTTGGAGGCTAACCCTTTCCAGGGGTTTTTATTGAAGTGAAAGAATGTGTGGAAGCTAACCCTTTCCAGGGATTTTTGTTGAAATGAATGATTTGGGTAGCACTCCATTAATTATTAAAGGATGAAAGGATTGGCAGAAAGATTATCTAGTGGAGACTTCTTGTTTAAAGCCCAAGATGAAGGCTGACTCAATGCTGAGGGTGACCCAAAGCATGGATCCTAGACTCTGCTAAGGAAGATTGATGAAGATAAGGGTGACAGAGACTGTCCATGTCTCTCATTCCAAAAGGTGTACTCAATGCAAAATTGAGACAAACTTAGCTTGTTTAAAGTCTGGTTTAAATTGGAAGAAACTCACCAGGGTAGGCTAAAAGGTGGCTAAAGACCTGTTCCTATGTTTATAAGAAACCTGATGGGTCCTTGTATACAAGCTCAAGAGGAAGCTGGAAATGCTTTTAAGAAGCCTGTGGGTCCTTGTACAAAGCCCAAGAGGAGGCTAGTCGAGGGTCCTTGTTATAGCACAAGAGAAAGCTATGTAGTTTTGAACTTATTTTGGCTCTAAGCAAATGGATAAGAGGTTTCACCGGGAATAATTCCTCTTTGGGTGGATGTGTCCTATTATTTGGATTCTAAGGTTTTTACCAAGATGTTTCACCGGGAATAATTCATCTTGGGGGTTTGAACTACAGATCTCTAATTAGGAAAGAGCCTTCACCGGGAAGACATTCTCAATCCTAGGCCATATTCCTATAATATATATATATGGTTTAACTGTCCTAAGGTTTATACTCAAACGTAGTTCTAAACTAATATATGCACAATTTATATTTGACAGTAATTTAAATAAAGACTGTAAATTGAAAGCTTGTAAAGCCTAACCTGGATGGAGTGGAGGCCATTGAAGAAGTATGTACAGAGCCTCAACAGTAATTTTGTTGTTTTGTTGATAACAGTTAAATATATATGATAAACAGTTAAGGGTTTTTGAAAACAGAAGAAGTGAAGATGGACAAAGGTCACATAGGTATCTGAAGAGTTTCACCGGGAATAATGCCCTTCAAATACCAGAAGAATGTTTTGAAAACAGAAAGAAGATTTTGAAAATACAGTTTTGAAAACAAGCTAAGAAGAGAAGGTTTTTGGGACTTACACTCTATTAGAGGCCCAGTACTTTACAGTACTGGTGTAAAAGCAATTTGAAAAAATGATTTGGAATGATGCAAGGTTTTGTTGTTTGAAAACCTTAATCATCCGTTTAATCAGAGATTGAAAACAGTTTTGAATATTGACAAAAGTCAACTTAATCAAAGTAAAAATAAAGATTTTTTACTTAATTAAGACCTAAACAATTAGGGTTTTATCATAAACTTTATTTACAAAATGATTAGGTTAAAACAAAGTGAATATATGTATTTAAAGTATTTAAGAAAAACACTTAAAACATACTATTTTAAACCTAATAAAAATATATAAAATAAATAATATTTTTATGATTTTTTTTATTATTCACAAAATAGGTATATTAAATGATAAGTGTGTGAAAAATGAAGTGAAAATAAATTAATTTGATAGGTTAAATAAATATGTGAAGTTTGTGAGAAAATGAAAGAAATTGTGTGTTAAAAAAATAGTTTTGGACCTTGGAGGGTTTGAACCCACGCCCTCTAGGTCACACACTCAAAACAAACACCACTGAGCCAACGCGCGTGTGGTGATAGTAACTTGCATTCATTTGGTTATGTTTCAAAACAACTAGTAAATCATTGAAAAATAAAAGAATCAAAAAGTCTGGGGCGAGGGGGATTCGAACCCCAGACTTGAGGCATGATGAGACTAAGGGCGTATGGGAGGCCACTAGGGCAAGTTCGTTCAGTCATTTAAGGAACGCATACCATTCAAAATAAAATAAACTTTGGCCCCAGATTCAAATTTTGCGCGCCATGGCCATAGTCATCTTCTTCCTCGAGCTCAAAGATTTCAAAATCCTAACTCTCTGGTTTCTCAACTAAATGACATGATGTAAACATCAATCTTGTTCTAAATTTCCTCACGAATCCAGATATGTAACTAACATTTATTTATATGAACTATAGCTACCTAATTTCTCAGAAAACTCTAAGAACATATAAACCCTAAATTTGAAATTAAATGACAAACAAGATGAATAAATGCAAGATGATAGAGAGTTTTCAATCCTCTGATGATGCTAAACAAGATAGAATCGAGCTTTAACTCAGTGAGTGCTTAAATTAAAGAGGTGAAGTTCAGAAACTTACCTCTGAAAATGGAGGTCGTGAGGATGATTGAGAGCACCTGGGCTTGAATGAATGATCTCAATAGCTTCCCTGAGACTCAATGATGCTAACTGAATGCTTATTGGAGCTTGAATCCTCCTGAATTGCTCTATGGACCTCCCTCGATTTCAGCTTCAAGTGAACATGGAGGTTGTTGAATTTGGAGTTACAGATGAGCTGCAGCCATCTGGTTAGCTTCACTATGACCTGAGGAGTGTGCCTGGATGATTGGCTTGGCTCAGAACCTCCTGAATTACTCCATGGACCTCCAACTGCAAATGCTCCAAAGTGAGAGCAACAATGGTGTTCCTCCACTTACAGAAGTGATCCAGGTGCTTGGATCACCTCAAATGACCTCCCTTGAGATGTTAGAATGCTCACTTTCCAAAGATAAGCTCTGGTTTGAAGAAATCGATTCTTCTTGCCAAAGAACTTTGAAAAACAATGAACATGAGAAGAGAAAGAGAAAGCAAGGAATATAGTTGCTATGGTGTGTTTTTGAATGAGGAATGCATCTGTATTTATAGGCAAATGGATCAGTATAGCTGCAGAGGAGTGAGCTTCCTTAGTGAAGTTGATTTGCTTTCTTAGCCATGAAGGAATTCAAAGAATATTCCAAGTGCAATGATGAGCTCTTTGATACCACTCCCTAGCCATCGGTTTTGCTTGATCTTAGGGGACCAAATGGCTGCAGAAATGAGCTCCAATTGGTTGGGAGAAGATTCCTTTGATGAATCACCAATTTGCCATAAATTCAAAAATGCAATCATTACATAATCACATGCTTTTGTTTTTGGGAATCTTCTCTAATCCTTATGCAATGATGGAAATTGATGTATGGTATGGTTTCAGATGCATTAGAGGTCGTGTAGCATCACTTAGTGAAGCAAAATGCACAAAATTGCAAAGTTCCAAATTGTACATGACCTATAATTTTACTTCATGAGGCCAACTTTGAACAAGCATAACTCCTAGCTCAAATTGAATTTGGAGAAGGTTGAACACAATTTGGAAAGCCCTAAACATCTACTTCAAATCATTAGTTTGGAGTTTCTTCAGAATCCTTTGGGAAATTTGTGAAAAATGAGCCCAAAGTTGGATGAAAACTAGGTTAAAACACTTAGAAAAATTTCTAAGTGTTTATGACCTAAACTTCAAAATTTCCAAAACTTCATAAATGATTGATCTTTTGAAAAAAGTTCCTTTGTAAGATGTTGTTTTATTTTGCAAGATCTACAACTTTCATGTTGGAAGTTTTTTGAGTTGTGTAGGTGAAATTTTGAGTTCTCACCATGCCTTCAAAAACCCTAATTCCCGACTTTTTGCTCCTTGATGAATTTCTTTGAATTTCTTTGGTCAAATGACTTTAATATCCATATATTGATGATATTGATCTTTGAAAGTCATTTTTTGACCAAAAACCTTAAAAGTCAATGATGATCCCACACAGTTGACTTTTCCTGACAAAGTGAATTTTTGGACTTTTGTGTAGAAACAAGATCTTATCCTCAAATGAATGATGTAAATGGATTATATTGAGGTAGTAGAGATTCTTGAATCATGTCTTGAGTTTTTGATCCATGCCCTGATTAAAAGTCAACTATCTTGGTGAATTAGGTCAAAAACCCTAATTGTCGACCAGAGGACAATGATGAGTGTAGATTTTGAACTGAGGTGTAATGTCCAGTGGATCTTGTAATATGAGATATTTGAAGATGATTGATGTCTTTGAATGATTTCCTGGGGCTTTTTAGGGTTTCCCAAATGTGATCCCTGATTTCAGTCCTTGATAGGCTCAAAACCCTAGTTTGGTGACCTGAGTAAACCTGTACTCAGATGACTGGATGTCTAATCAATCATAGATGAGAAAAATGAAGTCCTTGAGCCCCATGATTGTATTAGGGACTCATCCTTGTATTGATTGATCCTTTGCCTGAGCTTTCTTGTCTTTGAGCATCCTCGATTAGATACCAGATGGAGAAGTAACTGCTCTGGAAACTTGTCTTGACCTGATGAAAAATCCTGAAGATATGCCATCTCAGGGGGGTCAAAAATTAGGGTATGACACCCTCTTGTTGCCTTTGTTGCCTGTTGCCTTATAAACCTGTTGCCTCTAAGTATGCTAAATAGTCAAAGTCCCTCGGTTCCGAGGATACCTAAAGCAATGTTGCCTTCAAAGTTATTGAAACTCCCTCGATGTTGCCTCGGAAAAATAAAGATGATTGTCATATTGCTAAGGTATCCTCGCACGATGCCTAAAAAGATTAATGACTATTCTATCTTTCCCTTAGACTACCTGCCCACTTTATGGCATGGGACAGTCTTATGGCGAACGATAACTCGATGACCCTTCAACATCCAATTGAAAGGCTTCCTACCCTTTATGGTATGTGTTGCACCCCAAAATTTGCCCACATATTTATTCCTAACTGGCTTAGATTTCTCATTTCATATGCATCTCTCCATTAGGGCATCAACATAACATCATGCATCATTAATCAATAATCTGACATGGGATCAAAGACCTTGGAAATTAGGGCTTCCAATTCACTCAAGCTTAATTCATATGGCTATTCTTTGAGTATCGGATGGGAAATTATGGTTTTAGCTGATAATCAGTATGGGTTTCCTTCTCATCAGGCTACAAGAGCTTTTCTTCATCTGAAGTCGTCTAGGCCCAGAGAAATAAGGTTTATTTCCCCATGAATAAGTATGATTATATCATCACCACTGGCTTCATCTCAATGTTTGTGCTATTATTGTATTGAGCAAGACAATTATGAATGGTTCTCTTTTGCTATTCATGGGGCCACATGTTTGAATTTGGATCTCACCGCCGGATTAAGGATTTGTTGTAATTATTGGTGATATAGATTACATGGTCAATAAAGTCAACCATAACAAACTGATTCTTGATTCTTGTTGATTAAGTCATATGGATTCCACTATTTATACTTGACTTTCACCATTTCCTTTTAAATACAAGCAAAGATACAAGTTGAAGTTACACATTTCATTCGGAATACCAATTTCATCAAGACAAATTCAAGTGTCTATACATTCATCCGATCCCATTACAAAAATTCAAATCCTTTACAAATTTCAAGTACAAGATGGAAGGAAAAGTATAAAGATCAAAAAAGAATATTACAAAATTTATAGACTAAGTTTTCTCATGATCTTCCATTTCATGCCTTGTTGTTGCCATACCCTTTGCTACCTCATGTATCCATTTCATTCACACTATCCAAACATAAACCTACTAACAGTTACAAAACCATTTCACAAACCAGCAGCATTCAATTCAAATTCCAGCCTTGCACACAACAATAAACCGAAGCCAGTTCAACACCATTCCTGCGTATAAAAAAAAAAGAAAAAAGAAGAGCAGCCTGCACAAGTATATACATACAGCATCACTCCTCACCATACAGTTCACTAACCGGCTTCAAAATAAAACATAGAATTACCGCCACCAAAGTCGATTCGAAACTGAACCTGCATAAAGCCAAACAAATATCAGTCCAAACCCCTTTCCATCATCCTGCAAAATCAACTCAAAAGAGGAGACAGTTTCGATGTCGCTTTTTTACACCAGTTCAGTTAAAGTCTTACATCATCCAATATAGCCCTGCATCAATTCAGAACTTGCAACAACAAAACAGATGAAAAAGCCCCAGTTCAGACCCAAAAATCATACCCTGCACACAGAGAAGCCAAAATTCAGCAGCCAAGTCAATGCATAACTTCACAAGTTCAATGAACAATCTAGTCCCTAACAGAATTTTCAAATAGCAGTTAACTAACCCATTCTCCTATCAATCAATCCCCTGTTTTTAATTCAGTTTCGGCTTAACTGTGTTGTAACTAAACTAACTGTTTTTAAACTCAATAACCAAACCATTCAACCACCTAACCGATTCAGTTATAACTTCTAACAGAACCTAACTCTAACTAACTCTTAACCACCAACAGAAATAACAAATTTCTAACCAATCCTAACTACCTCATAACAACCTAACAGAATTTCTAACTTCCATAACAGACATATAACAGAAACAGAAGAAAAGACTAACCGGGGGAACCTCTATATAACAGATCTCTTCATCTCTGAGTTTCCTCTGGATTCTCTCTTCATTTTCCTCCGCCACTCTCTCCTCTTTCTCCACCACTCCTCATTCATCACCATCAACACTTCATACCACAGAGCTACACGCCACTCTCCTTCCAACACCTTCAATCTTCAGAGCCTCCATTAACCATCACCAAATCAATCCTCACTCTCTGCAACTTCATCATCTCCTTCCTCTTCTCCACACTCTTCATCCCACTCAATCTTCAACCTTCTTCTTCCAATCTTCAATCACCACCAAAAATCTCCAATTCAATCACCAGGAAATAAAAATACAGAAAAGATCAGAGAAGTTCATAACAGAAAAGGAGAAGAAGATTGAGAGAGAAAGAAGGGTAACAAACCTTTAACTGAACCGTAAAAGAATCCATCAATTCTCTCTTCATCTTCTTCACACCTCTAACCACCAATCTTCATCTTTCTCTTTTCTTCAATAACCGTTTATACCTCTTCAACCGCAATCCTGCAACGGCCAATCTTCATACTTCAACCCAAGCATCCGCCTTGAATCTCTGCAAATCAACATCGATCTCCATCACCTTCAAGAATGCGACCAGCAATCTTCAACGCGATTTCGTTCGTTATCTTCGAATCGCTTTCGGCAATCATCATATTGTTCATCATTATCATCGCAACCACGCAACAATAACGACACCTTCACATCAACTTCAACAGAACGAACACAGTGAGAGCTAATAGAGAGAGATTCGTTTGAGAGGAGAGCTAATCGGAGAGTTGAGTCACGGCGAGGGAAAGAAGATGAATCGACCGGAGAAGGATCTCCGTCGCAGCACCGTCGCGCGCCGTTCATGAGAAAGAGAGGTAAAGACGAGAGCGAGAAGAGGAGTTTGAAGTCTGAGAGGTGAAAGGTCACATACGAACCCTAATTCCTCTTTTTAATTTTTTTTCTGTTTTTTTTTATTATTTATTTCTTTAATTAAAATTGTTAATTGAAAAAAAACAAAAATCTGAAAACCTTGGGCCTTGACCGAATTGCTAGAACTCACCCCCTAAAGCCCAGTCACGTCCTTTTTTTGTTTTGCTGAAGAGAAATTATGACAATAAAAAAATTGTTTTGGGCCACCAAAGTCTTTGGGCCCCTATGCCCTTTGCTCTCAGCACCACTATTCTGATTAAACCCCCCTGGTTCACATAAAATTGGTAGATTTTAATTTTTACTTAGTTTTTTTTTCTACTTTCTTTTAGATAATGAAAGACATAAAAATCAATCATAAAATTTGTTAGTTTTAATTAGGTGATTTTAGGATTATTTTACTTTAGAGTTCTCCATAAAAAATGCATAAAAATACTAGTTTAGGCTTATTAGAATTTAGGTTCTTTAAGTGCAATTTAGACTTGAACTAGAATTCCCTTAACACCAATAAAACTCATAAAAATAGTAGATTTTAGGTTAATTTTGACATTAATCCTTTCAATTCTCCTTCATGCAAAAACCCATAAAAAATAGTAGTATTTTTTAGTTTAATTTCGCACTAATGCTTGAATTGCTTTTGTACTATTTCCATGTCATTTTTGTGTAATTGTCATGTGATTTTTGTTACTTGCTTTTGGCCATATTTTTGGCCTACTTTGTTAATACCATTTTAATGCTCCTTTTAGAATTTAGTCACCATGTTAACACTAGATTTAGAATTAGAATAACAATCATTAGGCTAGAAAATAGGTTAGTCTCCCCTCTTTCATTCTTTTCCTTTTTCAACATTAAAACACTAATGAATAAAGATGCGAATCACATTAAGAAAGTGATAGAGAAATGAGTGGGATTCATTCCCTAATCTGTTTCTCAATCACTTAGTGGCATAGAAATGAGTGGGATTCATTCCCTAATCTGTTTCTCGGTCACTACTTAATGGGAGAGAAATGAGTGGGATTCATTCCCTAATCTGTTTCTCGGTCACTACTTAATGGGAGAGAAATGAGTGGGATTCATTCCCTAATCTGTTTCTCGAACATTAATTAATGGGATAGAAATGAGTGGGATTCATTCCCTAATCTGTTTCTTGAACATTATATAATGGGATAGAAGTGAGTGGGATTCATTCCCTAATCTGCTTCTCGATCATTATACATTTTATGTGATTCGAATCGCAAAGTAAATCCCTTAAAAAATACCCAACCAAAAACATTTAAAACACTTAATAAAGGCTCGAATTAAAACAAAGTGACGAAGTGGTGCGAAACCTTGTATTGGGTTTTGTTCATCATGTGGTTACATAAAAAACACAAACCCAAGTTCATTTTCTTTTGCCTTGTTAGGCGCTTAAGAACAAGTTAAGTCCTTTCCAAAATTAGGCGTATAAGTCTCCAAAGGTCGAGCATCGTGGATTGTGACCTTAACCGCTGTTCAACTAAAAAACACAAAACAAATGGAAACTATGGAGCCGAACTACGGTCGTTCTGATTCCTGAAAAGGATACGTAGGCATTGGGTCGCGGGGCCTAAGCGAACACACTTGTAAATAATTCCTTCTTTTCCCCGTATTTCTTTTGCATGCATTCGCATTTAGGTTTTAGACATTAGACACCCTTTAGATAGAAACAAACATAGGTGGATACCATCGAGTACGATGGGCGTGAGGGGTGCTAGCACCTTCCCCTTGCGTAACCGACTCCCGTTCCCTGTTCTCTGGTCGAAAGACCTTGTTCTTATTCCGAGTTAGGTTATCTGGTATTCCTTTCCCTCGATGGGATAAATATATTAGTGGCGACTCTGATTCCATTTTTCGCGGTAGCGACAGTATGGATAGACCCTTTCACCCGAAAGACTAAAAGAACAATTTTTCAAACTTAGGGTAGTTGCTATTAATTGCTTGCTCTATTTCAAATTCAAATTCAAACTCTTTTTCCACTAATTTTCAAATACTTTTCAAAAGACTACGCTTATTTACAAGCTAAAGTTCTTCTTCAAAGTTTTTACTTTTCACACCTCATTTTAAAACATTTCAAACAATACAAAAGCGAGCTAAGCAATTAAGAGCCCATGGATAACCATGGATGCGAAGGGTGCCTTACACCTTCCCTTTGCATAACTTACCCCCCGAACTCAAAATCTTTCAAAAGGTCTTTCCTGTTCTTTTAGCCTTTCCAATTGGATAAAATAAAAGTCGGTGGCGACTCATGCTTAACCGCGACATTTCGATAAAGTCAGTTCACCGTATTACAACATGCATATTTAGCACGATGTAATCATATATTTGAACTTGGTTTAATGTTCTGATCGTTTCTGGACATTTAATTAAGGTTTGGTCAAGTATTCACGAAGCCACCATTTTAGGGTTCTTGATCTCAAAATTAGGGCTTCTCGAATTAGGCAAAATTACAGGTTCAAAGTGGTCTCATTGAATTCGTATGAACCAGACGAATTGAACCATGGCCTCGCGCCAAATTTCTTTCACGTTTTGCTTGTATTCGTAGTTGTACAGGTGTAATAGGTTGAAGTTTTTTACAGCACCTGCAAATGAGCGGTGTAAGAGATCAAGTCTGATGAGGAAGACGAGACGTGGCGTCCTCTGAGTGGTTGGTTTGCGCGCGCATGTATTTTGAAGTTAAGACCAATCATGTGCTTCACGTTCCACTATCATATCATGTGCCTTATGTTTGCAGCCATCTGATTTCATTAATTCAAGATCCAATGCTCACGAATGCACATCCATATCATGGACTCCACTGATTATCACACATGATCACAATTAATACATTTTTCTGTTTTATTTAATTTTCTTTCAATAATTATTTAAAAATAGTTTTAAAAATCAAAAAAATATAATAAAAATATTTTTAGGTTTATAAATAATATATTATTTTTTGATACAAAAATATTTTATTTTTATTAATAATTAAAATATTTTGTTTAATTAATTAGTATATATTTAAATATTTTCTTTTTAATTATTTTAACCCATCAAAAAAATCAAAAAATATTTTCTTTTTATTTAAATTAAGTTTATATATTATAGACTAATTTTGTACATAATTAAAATATTTTTCTCTTTAAGTTTAAATTATGTGTGTAATTATTTGTATAATTATATGTTAATTTAACTTAATAACTTTTCAAAACAACTTCAAAAAATCCCAAAAAAAATAGTTTTGTTTTAAAATTAATTAACAAACATTTTGAACATATTTTAGACTTACTTTTTAGGTTTAAATTTTATTTCTCATTTTTCTCATTTAATTAAATTAATCATGCATTAATTCTAATTAAAATCAACCATCTAAAAAAATCAAAAATATTCTCCCTTTATCTTATTGCAATTTAAATTCATAGATAAGTGTATAGGTTGTCAAATTCATGTAAATAGCGTAGTTTACATTTCCTGCACAATCGATGTAATAGCGTAGATTTACTTTCCGCATTTTACATTCCCGCATTTTAATTCCTATACATATAAAACTGCGTGTATGCCAAGAATAACAACTGAAGCGTTAGGTCACTAACTTCAAAGATAAAAATATCTGAATCAAAACACAATCACACTTGCACCTCTTAGGGTAATCCCTCTGTTACTCTTTTCAAAAATCAAATTCTACTGTTTCAAATGCAAAATCAAACTTTTGTTTACATCCGGTCAAAGGAGAATTTTCTAAAAGAAATAGGAAAGGACCTTATAAACTTAGGGTAGATCTCCTAATTGCTTGCTCAAATCAAAACAAAACAACAAATGTCTCATATATCATTACTTTTCAAAATAAAACTTTCAAAAAAGACAATACTTGGTATATATCCAAACAAGGATCATTACGAAGTTAAAGCTCTTTTTTCAAAACATCTTTCGAAAGATAAAACACTTTGTATACATCCGCACAAGGATCATTACAAAGTCAATTTACAAAATGAATTTTAAGACCACATACAAGCATTTCAAGGCAAGACAAAAGATTCAAACAAGTGAGCTAAGCAATTAAGAGCCCATGGATAACCATGGATACAAAGGGGTGCTAATACCTTCCCTTTGTATAACCTACCCCCGAACCCAAAATTTCTTAAAGGTCTTTTTCTGTTTCTTTTATAAAACTTTCCTTAATTGGATAAAATAAAAGTCGGTGGCGACTCTCTGATTTTCAAAACTCAAAAAATAAAAGAAGAGTCAGTTCGTATCTCTCAAGAGATATAAAAAACCGAGGGCGACGGACAAGTACGTTTGAAGATATCTTCTTGGGGGATTACTCTGTGGGGGTATGATCCCGTGAAGTCGACTCTGTGGAGAAACATGGACGCCTTGAACATTGCCCCCAGTGATTATAGCACTTGCCATTCTTGGACTCGTATTGATTGGAAAACACCAATGAATATTGATCGAAGCGTTGAACATGCCTTGTATAATTTTCACCTCGTGAGGACTTTATGAAGTGTGTACTATAGGCGACATGCCCTTAGTAATCGTAAACTTAGGATGATGCCCCTGACTGTTTGGCTTTTGAGAGATTCTTGGAATCTTGACTGGATTGCCCCAGATTGATTGGGCAAAACGTGCCATGCCCCTTGTATACGTAAGAGACATTGCTTCTTGGAGTAATCTGTGTTGGTCGGGATAACTTTGAGTCATTAGCCATACCCTCTGCAAATTCATTCTGATGCTAACATTTGAAATTATGTAGCAGAATTTGTTTAATAATGAATTCATGAGATGCAATGCATACGTTTGTATTGAGTTTTTGAAAAAAGTTAAAACAGGAGATGTAAAGGCGTGATATTTGTAAAACATGATATTTGTAACAATGTGATGTTTGTAAAAACGTGATATCAACTCGGCATTTGTGGTAAACTTTAAGGAGTCAGGATACCCTTTTGGTGACAGTATGCTTTCGAACTAACCATGTTTCTATTAGGACTTTCAAGGATTGTAACGTGGTTTGGTTCACGGTTTAAGAAACAAAGGATAAAGGCTCATAGTTTATTTGTACCCACCCCTCTTCGTGATGATCTTCATTCCTAAGCTCAGTTAATTCAACTTATGCATTCAGGTTCCAAGAGACTTTTGGATTTGTACCTTTGATAATGAGGATGGTTCACAAGCAAAGAGAACTTTTGAGATGGCAGTCACTTCTTCCTTTTGGTAGTCACAACATTGTGTTGTTCAGGAATTTATTGACTTCTCTTTTTTCATCTTTTTGATATCCCTAAATTTTTCCTGAACTGTCTATTTTGGAGCTTACAGTCAGCGGGATGCCTTGATTTTTGCCTAAGTCTTCTTTTTTTTTTTGACTTAGCAGGCTTTTCCTTTTATATATGTTTTTTCATTTTTTCCTTTTTGAAAGATATTGACTACCTTGCTTAATGATTGATGAACCATCATTGGCTTTTGATTGACATCTCCAACACTTCTTTGATGTGTGCGGATGAATGCTTGCGATTGAAACCTTTGTTGAAAGATGTACTGAATGATTCTCTTAAAATAGAATGCACAGCCAAATTAACTGAGAACTACCCTGCCCCAGGTTATGATCAAGGGTTTTAATTAGTATAAGAAAGAAACTTCTACTTCTTAGGCTCAAAAGGGTTGACGAGGGATTAACATCCTTATATCTCCACTGTTTTAGGAATTTAAACAATGCCTGTACATCGTCAGCATAGTCCACTCAAAAGCATACTGTATGAGGTTACGGTATCATTTCCGTCATCCTCCCTTAAAAGGTATACAGCTTTAGCAGGAGTTGAGTATCATAAAACATATGCAAAGTAAAGATGCAGTTTAAAATGAGTGATAACGAAATAATTTATTCAAGACAAACATATGTAATGCACTGATGATGATTATTAAAACATATAATGTCTATCATAAGTCGAATGTTTAAACAAACAGAATAGAAATTGCAGATGAAAGTAAAGCTAATGATTAAAAGTTCATCCTTTTAGACATTAATCAGTCTTATCGTGATTATGCCTAGGAGTAGTGATCACTACAGGAGTCTTGGGATGAGGGAATTCAATTTCGCCAGCATCGATCATGTCTTGAATCTTGTTCTTCAATGTCCAGCAATTGTTAGTGTCATGTCCAGGGCTATTGGAGTGGTATGCACACCTTGCACTAGGATCATATCGAGGAGAGGAAGTGTTGGGTTTCACAGGAGGTTCCCTCACAGTAATCAAGTGTGCTTTCAGTAGATGTTGTAATGCCTGAGCCAGCGACATGTTGATCTTTGTGAACTGACGCCTAGGTGCATCTGGCTTGTGTCTTTGTTGTGGAACTGATGTAGAGACCAGAATTGTCCCCATAGATTGGTTATATTCATTGCGACCTTTCCGATTGTACACAGCATTAGCCATATGAGGTTCCTTAGGTGAGTTGAAGTCAATGATCTTGTCGTCGATTAAATCTTGGATCTTATGCTTCAACGGTCCACAATCCTCTGTATCGTGACCAAGACTATTTGAATGATAGGCACATCTCGCATGATACTTGTACCCAGGAACAGGTTCAGCGGGAAATGAATATGGAGGTAATAGAGTTATCAAGTTCTGATCGAGTAGTTGTTGGAGAACTTGAGACAGCGGCATGGGTAACAGAGAAAATGATCGCTTAGGCTTGGATCTCTGATTATTTTGACCACTTTGAGGCTTATGTTGATTCTTCTCCTTCTCGATCAGAAGTGCCTTCAATTCTTCTTGCCCCTTGGACAAGTTCAGGATCAAGGTTTGAAATTCAGCGTTCTGAGCTTGGAGATTTTTGACAGATTGTTCAAGATCCATGATGCTGAAATAAACAGCGAGGGAGGATGAGAGACCTATTGTAAGAAACCTGTTATGCGATGTTATGGATGCAAATGCAATTTTTTCAAGGATCTTTAGGAATTTAGTTAGCAATATTTAGAAAATGATTTGGTCGCATCTTTGTCTGAAGAATTCTGAATTTTGTCTTTGAACGTCCTTCTTCGAGAAATCAAGCTCACCATATCGAGTGGGTCATCGCCTCTGATTCGGGATATTTCTGGATTTGAAAATGCATGGCTAGAGGAAAATAAATCCTCTTGCCCCTTGATAGGCACTGTGTCTTTGAATTGGAAGGTATGTGGCTAGAGGAAAATAAATCCTCTTGCCCCTTGATTAGGAAATCAATCCTTGATAGGAGTCCCTGAAATCGTGCGCCCTAAATCCCTAAGATCCTTGAAAGGGTTAGTTAAGTCATGTTATGCTTATGATGCCATGATGTTATGATGTTATGCGAATGCAGTTCATTAGGCATAGTGTGAGATAGTAAGGACAAACAAGTCCTTTTAACAAAACCTGCAAGGAAACGAAGGTTAGTAGCAAACACAAACAAGTCACACAAGTCACACAATTTTTTGGCTTAAGGCTTGCATGGAGTCTGATCATGTGTCCTTCCCAAGGGTATTTCTATGGATAAGGAGATTTCAGTAACGAGTTCTACAAGTTATCTAGAATTGTCAGCCCTTCTAAAGCACCCTCGGACATGATACATTCGCATCATGCAATGATACTTTGAGAAAGGACCTATCTGAATTGTAGCATCGGGTAGCGACTAGTTCTCAACATTTATCAAGAGTAGTCCCCCCACTACGTTCCTAAAGGCCAGGATGGGTTAAGGGTAACTAAAGGTCCTTGAGCTCCGGCGCACCCGTAGACACATACATAGACCCCCCTCATTTGAGAAAGGTGTGCATATGCTATGGAGTCCTAACTCAAGTGTGAACTTCATATTGACTCATCTCCCACATATGTGAAAGAGGTCGCCATGACTATGCCACTCCTAATCTTAAGTGTTCTTGAATCCGGGAATAGGATTCATCCTTCATTTAATTCCCAAAACGCCCCTGAAAAATAAAACAAACAAAGCAAACAATAGAAAACATTTACGTGAATCCTAAACTTTTAAGGTAACCCCTCTTTTTAATAGAAAAATCCCCAGCAGAGTCGCCAGTTCTGTAATACGGTGAACTGACTTTTATCGAAATATCGCGGATAGCAAGAGTCGCCATCGACTTTTATTTTATCCAAATATTAGAAAGGCTAAAAGAACAAGAAAAACCTTTTAAATGAAAAAATAGGGTTCGGGGGGTAATTATGCAAAGGGAAGGTGTAAGGCACCCTTTGCATCCATGGTTTTCCATGGGCTCTTAATTGCTTTGCTCTTTTTCGTTCAGAAATGCAGAAGAAGTGAATATGGACTTTAGCTCGTAAATGAGCGTAGCCATTTTGAAGGTTTATGAGAAAGAATATGAAAAAAGTTTTAGCCAGAGCAAGGCAATTAGGAGAAATTACCTTAATAACGTAGAAAAACAAGTCTTTTAGCCTTTCAGGGTGAAAGGGTCTATCCATGCCATAAGAGGGCAGGAAGCCTTTCATTTGGAGGTTGAAGGGTCGTCGCAATATCGTTCGCCATAAGACTGTCCCATGCCATAGAGAGGCAGGTAGTCTAAGGGAAGGATCAGAATACAGAATAGCCTTTCGTAGGCAGCCAAAGGATACCTCAGCCTTTCGTAGGCAACTTCGGAGGGTCGAGATCATGTTTAGTGTATCGAAGGCAGCATCATTAGGGACCCATGATCTTAATTAAGGCAACATGGCTGAGGTATCTTCGTATTCGAGGGACATGGCTATTCTGCAAAAAAACACAAGGCAACAGGCAACTGGCAACAAGAGGGGTTACCACAAAAGCGTGCGTGGGTGCAACAATCACGTGATTCAATTCAGAAATTATCTTATAATTAGTTATTCTAAGTTGATTAAAAGGCTTGCACTCCCTAGGATTACTAACCACACAATAATATGGGGAAGGGGAAAAAGAAACCAGCGGATTCATAGTGCAATAGGGTTTGGCATAAGTAATAATTAAGGCAGAAAAATAAGAGAGATAAGAGTTTAGGGTTACCGACTATTTGAGCTTTGGCGGTTGGTAAACCCTAAAAAGGTGGGAAAAATAGAAAGCAAACAGAAGAAGTGAGTGCATTATCAATTCACTGACAATTGAGGCTAACCCTAATTAAATATTAAATAAAAAAGACAAAAAGAAAATAAAAACATGGAAAAGACTTAGCTTTTGATTTGATCTGATATGGTTGGCAGTCGGGAGTACTTGGGGTTAACCCTGAAAAATTGGCAAAAGAGGTAAAATGCGTGAGTGTAAAATAGTTCATTGACTTTCGAGGGTTTAATCCTAATAATAATTTTATAAGGCAAATAATTATTAAAAGGGAAGTAAAGAAAAATAAAAGTCAGGACTTAGCTTCGTAAGAGGCGTGGCGCGTAGTCGGGAGGTATCTGAAGATTGCCCTGAAAAGAATGCACAAAGAAATATTTTTTTCAGTGTATGGCTAATTCTCATAAACCCTGATTCAGGCGTAAATTAAATAATAAGAGAAAATCAGATTTAATTAGTTATTGGTTTTTCAACCTAATTAATTAAATCGATGGCAAAATTAAATTCGATTAAATAGGTGATATTCTCGTAATTTATACTAATTTAAAACAAAATAATTATGATTTTATGAAGTTATTTGAATAAAAGAAAATAATTTAAAGCAAATAAATAAATTAAAATAGAAAATAATAATGTAAATTTTATGTTTGTTGTAAAAAAAGAAAAGGATTTAATAATAAAAAAACAAGTTTACTAAAAAACTATAATTAAAAATATATATACATATATATATAAAAAAGGTAAGAAAGTAAAAGAAATTAAATTAAAGAAAAGAAAGGAAAAAAAAATAAAATAAACTCAGCTGGGTGATCCTGTGTGGTGAGCAGAAGGAGGTCCATGGTAGACCTTCGCTGTTGCGTGCGTTGGATCAGCTGGCGTAGTAATCTGGTGATTGGAATTGAGAGGCACATCATGGGCTTGCACGGGCGAGACACATGAGATCCTCAGATACAAACCTTATGCAAAAAACAACAAAAAATAACGCGAGGCATGGGGATCGAACCCATGCCACTGAACACCAAAGAACTAAAGTCTCCTTTTCCACCACTGCGCCATTTTATTCACGATGTTAATGTATTACACTATTTCTGTAATATAAAAGAATTCGCTCAATAAAATTTAAAAAAAACAACAGCGCGCGCCCAGGAGCCCTTCATCTTCTCCAACAAAATTCTGGAAACGCATATACCTATAGCAACGGTTTAGCACCGTGGCCATAGACCTGCAACGTCAAAATAACAATATGTGCCATATAAACTTAAAGTGAAGCCATGGTTAACCTCGGTTTGATCTTGCGAATTCAACCATGGTTCCAATTTAGCCCAATTTCTCCTGCAACAGAAACCCTAATGCTCGTTCATGGTGAATCACACTATGGTCACGCAAACGCACAAATAATTGCCCAGAAACATTCAGAACTTCCTCGCAATCAATAATATGCGATCAAAATGCATTTATAGGCGATGGATCAGAGAAATCGAAAGTAAAAAAAACACGCTAACCGTGAGCGTATGGGACATGATTCTGGATGCTCCAAGCTTTGGAATTGATCTGAGTCGCTTCAACACCTCCCAAGGGTTGCGTTTTGATGATCAAACTCTCTTGAACCTTCCTATAATTGCGAAACCGAATTTGAATTTCTTTGAGTATTTTAAGTTGCCGTATGCGTTCTTCTGCCCGCAAACCCTTCTCCACCGAATCCTCTTTTTTTTTTTACATGCTTGTGATGGTTATGTTTATATAGCAGCTTGTTTAGGTCAACAAAAAAAGAAAAGAATCAATGATTGGAATGATAATTATTTGATTGAAAATTAAATTCCAATTTTGCTATTTTGGCCTAAATCTTCTCCCTTTCTTCCCAATCTCTATTGCAACGAATTTGACTCATATATTTAGCATTTAAGTGATTAGAATGGTTTGGAAAATAAAGCTAAAACAATTCTTTTCATATTTTTTCATTTATTTGATTTAAATTGAATATTTTTTATGAATAAAAATCCAATAAAAATAAAATAAAATCTTATGGGCATGGAATTAGGTTTTGTAGATCCTTATTGACTTGGGGATCATGATGGAATCAAAAAATATTGGACCTATTTGCAAGAAAATCCAACTTAGGCCTTATTTGTTTCACATTTTCCTTTCTGTTTTGTTCCATCTTTGATAAGGTATATCTCCCTCAATTTTTATGATATGGAAGAGTTATAGGACTTTTTAGAAACCTTAGAGAGTCCTCTAACTAGTGTCTTTGATCTCATATCAAAATGATTTTCCATGATCCTTGTGTGTCCTTTTGAAAAAAATGACTTTTTGTTGACTTTTGAAAAGGACCTATAATGTTTTGGTCCATATCTCTCAAATGAAGCATTTTTAGACTTGGCATGTGAGAGACAAATTTGTAGGGAATCAAATTTCCTTCAAGATGAGCTTTGTATGGAAAATTTTGGATGTTACATGTGAGAGTTATGGCTGGTCAAATTTCCTTCAAGATGAGCTTTGTATGGAAAATTTTGTAGCGTTTTATCTATGTTTCTCTCGTTACTCTCCTCTTCTGTTTTCTTGTATCTCTTTTGATGTTGTCAAAGGGGGAGATAGATGCTGAGTGTACGGGGGAGCTCAGCTGAGTGAATAGATGCTGAGTGTACGGGGGAGCTCAGCTGAGTGTACGGGGGAGCTTTTACCATTTATTGCCAAAGCTTCTACTACCGGTTTGCCATCATCAAAAAGGGGGAGTATGTGAATACAAGATCACACTCACAAAGATGTTTTTGATTCATGGCAAACTCAACAAGCATACAAGCAACAAGGCACAAGCAGAAGAACTCAAAGAAAATAAAGCATTGGTCACTTATGACAGAGCAGGTCGACCTGCTATGCATATAGGTCGACTCAACACAAGCAAAACAAGAAAAATGCAGAAAAGCAGCAGCTAGGTCGACCTACTGTCAACCCAGGTCGACCTAAAATGGAGAAAATTTCATACACTTCTGCTAGGTCGACCCACACATCAACTAGGTCGACCTAAACTGAAGAAATGTCCCAAAAACACATTTGAAGAGAATTCTGGTCGACCTACTTCCCTAACAGGTCGACCTAACTGGGAGCAAATATCATTCAAAGCTAATGCACCTCTGCTAGGTCGACCTAAGCACTACAAGAGGTCGGCCTAATTGATCAAAAACACCAAAATCTCTGGTTTTCTCTGCTCCAACTGATAAGCTCTCATATATATTGTCCAAGGTTCATTATTGCTTCTCAACACCAACAACTGAAAGATACACAAAGGCTTCTCATCTTCGTTCTTCATCATCTCCAACACAATTACACATAATCATTCTTGTGTTGAGGGTTAGTGATCAAGTTCGATAACGTCCATGGAACGGAATTGAAGATTCCTAGTTGGTGAAGATTTGTGGGGTTTTTGGTGAATAAAATCTGAGGGTTTTGTCCTCCAAGATAGGTGAATTTTGGGGGTTTTTATCAAGAAGCTTCATCAAGGATCCAGCTGAGTGTGAAGATTGAAGAACAAGTGTTCGAGCAATTCAAGACACTGTAGAAAGGGATCAAAGTGAAGCTCTTGGAAGACCTTAATCTGACTCAAGATTAAGGGGGAAGAAGATTCAAAGGATCGACAAATTTGGTTTATTGTTTATCGCTTTGTTATCTTCTTTGTATAAACTGCTTTCAACATTAATGGAAGATTTCCCAATTTCAGTTTGGAATTGGGGGCAGACGTAGTCGTAGCGAGGACGATCGACGAATTGCCTAAACAAATATCGTGTTCTTGTCGCTTTTATCTTTTCATTTACGTTCTGTTCATATTTGGTTATAATTGCAAATTGATCAACGATTCAAGTGTTAAAATTGTGAATTAAGAACCTGTATAAACATCACAATTCATCACACATTGAATCACTATCAATTTGATCATTATCACCAAGTGTTTGTGTTTTTGCTTCTTTCACTATTACTGCATTGCAAACATCGTTCATCATATAAGAAGTTAATCGATTTTCATTAGAGCGACATATTGATTCTATAGGGTATTCTCTTATCGTTTATCTCAAGCTATTTAGTGGTTTTAACACATATACAATCGTTTCAATAGTGGTTCGGAATAGACGCGAGTCGATTCAGAACCGCTTTCGCTTAAAGTTCAATTAACTCCGAAAAAACTCTGTGAGATCTATTCACCCCCCTCTAGATCCTTAGGCCAGCGTCTAACAAGTGGCATCAAGAGCCCTGGTTTATTCCGTGCTACGTGAAACACTTATTGGAAAGATGGCTTCCGGACCTAAAGGGGCTCACAATAGAGCTCCAGTTTTCAACGGTGAAAACTATGGCTATTGGAAGGATTGTATGTGTGTCCACATCAATGCAATTGATAGGAACATCTGGACAACTATTGTCAATGGTCCCTTTCAGATCACCATGACAAATGCAGCTGGTGCGGTTGTTCCAAAACCAGAAAATACTTGGGATGCTGAAGATGAAAAGAGATATGGATACGATTGGAAAGCGAGAAACATTCTAATATCAGCTCTAGGAGTTGATGAATACTATCGCGTTTCCCATTGTAGATCCGCTAAAGCTATGTGGGACACATTGCAAGTTGCCCACGAGGGAACGAATGATGTCAAACTAGCTAGAATGAATACGTTAACTCAAGAATTCGAACTCTTCCACATGGAAGATGGTGAATCCATCGAAAACATGCAGAAGAGATTCGTTCACTTGAAAAATCGTTTAAACTCTCTTGATAGACCTGTTTCCAATGCAGTTGCTACTAACAAAATCTTAAGATGTTTGAACAGGGAATGGCAACCCAAGGTTACAGCAATAAAGGAAGCAAATGATCTAAACACCTTAGACATTACCACTCTATTTGGCAAACTAGAGGAACATGAACAACACCTTAAATGCCTTGACATGCATGAGAAAAGGGCAAAGAAAGAAAAGAACATGGAGAAAGAGGTAGAGAAGAAGTAAATAACTCTAAAGGCTTCAAGTTCCAAGACCTCAAGACAAGAGCTAGAGGATAGTGATACAAGTGATGACGAAGACTCCGATGATGAGGAAATAGGACTGTTTGTGCGAAGATACAACAAATATCTAAAGAAAAATGGAGCAAAGCATTCTGACAAAGGCTTGATCAACTATAGAAGGCAATCAAACAAGTTCAAACAAGATGACAACAACAAAGGAAAAATCAAAGGCCCTTGCTTTAATTGTGGGAAAGTCGCTCACTACAAACCGGATTGTCCATATCTTAAGAAGGAAAAAGAGAAGAACCAAAGCAAAGGTCATAACAAATCTAAAAGAGCCTACATAGCATGGGAAAGTGATTCATCTAGTGAAAGCTCATCAAGCGATGAAGAAGAATCAGCAAACTTATGCCTTATGGCTCATCAACACAAGAAAAAGAAAGCTGTAAGTCATCTTAAACCTGAACTCATAGATAAGGTATCTCGTTCTCAACTAAAACTTGCTTTTGAAGAATTACATAGAGATGCAATTGAAGCTTTCAAACTTTTGGCCTCAAATAAGAAAATCTTTTCATATCTTGAATCAAAAGTTGAGAAAACCGAAAAGGATATGGAAGCTTTAAAACAATCTATGCTAGACATTCAAAAGGATAAAGTTGAAATAGATCCTACATCATGGTTTGGTTGTGAGACATGTCACATTTGGCAAAAAGAAGTGAGAGATCTAAAAGCCAAATTAGACAAGGCTCTACAACCAAAAGTGACTTTTGCGGTTGATCCAAATAAGTTCAAAAGATCGTATACTCCTTTATATAGTAAATACACTTTTGTACCAAAAGTATAAACTAGCAAAACAGCATATTCTCATCATATTACCTGTCATTATTGTTGCAAAAAGGGTCATACCATTGAAAAATGCAAATTTAGGAGGATTTTAGTTCCTAAAGAAGTATTTCAATGGTTGTCCAAGTGCAACAAATTATGTACTCACTACCAAGGACCCAATGAAAATTGGGGACCTCCCTCTCTAAATTAATTTTGCAGGAAAAGTGTCTTGACATTGCCGAAAGGTTGTGGTTCCTTGATAGCAGATGTTCAAGACACATGACGGGAGACATATCTCTTTTCGTTGAGTTTCACGCAAAGAAAAAGGGGTATGTCACCTATGGAGATAACAATCGGGGAGCCATACTTGGTAAAGGAAGTGTAGGTAACCCCTCTACCACTACTATAACTGATGTACTGCTAGTAGAAGGCCTTAAGCATAATCTTTTAAGTATAAGTCAATTGTGCGACAAAGATTTTAAAGTAATGTTTACAAATTCTGACTGCACAATAGAACATACTAAGAAAAGAGATATTATGTTTAAAGGCTTAAGAGTAAACAACATCTAAATGCTAAACTTGGATGAGGTATCTAAGTCTAGTACCAAGTGTTTTGTCTTGAACAATGGTAAGGATAATCTTAGTAAATTCGATGCTAAAGCTGATGAGGGCATCTTCCTTGGTTACTCACAATCTAGCAAAGCATATCGGGTATATAATAAAAGATTACTTATAGTAGAAGAGTCAGTACACGTGTCTTTTGATGAATCTTATACAAAATATGTCGAGAAAGGTCTTTTGTTTAATGGTACAGGTCCATCCACTGAAGACATTGTCCAAGATAAGGAAGATGAGAATGAAAATATTGTAAAGAAAGATGCTGAGAAAGAGAAAGATGAGTCTCATGATGAAAATGAAAAGGAAAGCATCTCAAACAATGAAGAACTTCCTAAGGCCTGGACAAATGTGAAAGACCATCCAATTGACAACATAATAGGAGACATCTCAAAGGGCGTTACAACACGCTCAAAGATAAGTAACTTTTGTCATCATTTTGCTTTTGTTTCACAAGTTGAGCCGAAAAATGCTAAGGACGCATTACTTGATGAGCATTGGCTAATGGCCATGCAAGAAGAATTAAACCAATTTAAACGGAATGATGTTTGGGACTTAGTCCCTCATCCGGGAGATCATCAAGTAATAGGCACTAGATGGGTTTTTCGTAACAAACTTGATGAAGACGGCGTTATTACTAGAAACAAAGCTAGATTAGTTGCCCAAGGTTATAATCAAGAGGAAGGTATTGATTATGAAGAGACATACGCTCCTGTAGCACGTCTCGAAGCTATTCGTCTCTTACTTGCCTATGCGTGTTCTAAAGACTTCAAACTATTCCAAATGGATGTTAAAAGTGCCTTTCTAAATGGCTATATAAATGAAGAAGTCTATGTTGCTCAGCCACCCGGCTTTGAGAATTACATGTATCCAACTCATGTTTATAAGCTGAAACGTGCTCTATACGGTCTTAAACAAGCCCCTCGGGCTTGGTACGAACGTTTGAGCAAATTTCTTCTTAGTCAAGGGTACTCTAGGGGTAAAGTTGACACTACTCTCTTTATTATAAGAAAAGATAAAGATGTTTTCTTAGTCCAAGTTTATGTAGATGATATTATATTTGGATCTACTAATGCAAAACTTGTCAAAGATTTTTCTAAGCTTATGCAGAGTGAATTTGAGATGAGTCTCATGGGTGAGCTAAATTTCTTTCTTGGCCTACAAATCAAGCAACTCAGTCATGGAACGTTTGTAAGTCAAACTAAATACTGTACAGAGCTGCTCAAAAGATTTGGAATGAGTGAAGCGAAGGAAATTGACACACCTATGGCAACAAATACTAACCTAGACAAAGATGAGAAAGGTAAAGAGGTTGACGTGAAATTGTACCGAGGTATGATAGGTTCACTATTGTATCTTACTGCCTCAAGACCAGACATTATGTTTAGTGTGTGTATGTGTGCAAGATATCAATCTTGTCCAAAAGAATCTCACTTAAAAGTTGTCAAAAGAATTCTGCGATATTTACGTGGAACTACTACATATGGCCTATGGTATCCAAAGGGAAATGAGTGCTATTTGGTAGGATTCTCCGATTCAGATTTTGCTGGCTGCAAATCCGATAGAAAAAGCACCAGTGGAACATGTCATCTATTCTCAAATTCATTGATAAGTTGGCATAGCAAGAAACAAGTATCGGTTGCATTATCTACTGCTGAGGCAGAATATGTAGCTGCTGGAAGCTGCTGTGCACAGATATTATGGCTCAAGCAACAACTTCTTGACTTTGGTATTAAGCTTGATCGGATACCTATCATGTGCGACAACACAAGTGCCATAAACCTGAGCAAAAATCCTGTCTTACACTCACGAACCAAGCATATTGAAATAAGGCATCACTTCCTAAGAGATCATGTAGAAAAAGGAGACGTTACATTTGAACATGTAGAGAGAAAGAAGCAACTAACGGACATCTTCACTAAACCTCTAGCAACGGAGCAATACTTTAACATTCGTAGGGAATTAGGGATATTAGATATCTCTAATTTGGGCTAATTACGTTTGTTTTTCTCTTAAAGTTATTCCTTTACTTTATATCTATATATTGGTTATTCTCAAGCTAACATTTCTCTTAGTATAAAGGTAGTTCATTATCAAGCCAGGCATTATTCCACATTGACTAAAGGCTTCCACTAAACGGTGACACCTACACATTGAGAAGGCGGTAACGTGATTGTTGTTCACTTCCAAAAATTTTATTGATACTATAATATGCTATCAATTAACATGCTTATAGTGACTTCATGTATGTTTATCCATATATCTCAATTACATATATGTGTCTATCATCTCCATTCATAACATATCATGTTTTGGGCATACAAGAAAGTAACTAAGCATAAATCCATCATATAGTACCATCCCTAAGGCATTTCAAACAATTGAAGCAACTTAGGTCGACCTACCTTGCATCTGAGTCGACCTACAGAAGAAAATTTTCAACAGAAACCAAAAATGCTCAGTTACGTCGACCTACCCATATTTTAGGTCGACCTAATTTGATGCTTTTTCTCACTGCTTCTGTTAGGTCGACCCAGCCTTCATTTAGGTCGACCCACTACTGTAACAATTCCCAAAATTGGGTCTGTTGGTCGACCCGACCCATCCCCATACATAACTAATCTTTCCTCTTTCCATTCCCACTCATTCTCATATCATTGTGTACGGCCAACCCTAATTCCTCAAGTTCAAAGGTTGTCAAAAATCATCCCTCTCACACAAATCATCAGCAAAAATGCCTCCAAAATCAAGAAAGGGAAAGGAAATCGCATCTGGATCATCCTCTCAACCGGTAAGTGCTGTAGCCCTTGTTCATCCTGATTGCAAAGAAAATTTTGAAAAATGGAAAATGAAGAGGAAGGTAGTCAAGCAATATATCTTTAATCAACATGTTGCTAAGCATATGCACATTCCTGATGTTGTCAGTCTTGTTCAGCATCAAAATGTTCATCCCCTTTTGGAATGTGCCACACCGTACTGTGAGAATACTGTTAGGGCTTTCTATGCAGGGTTCACAAGAGAGGAAGGTTGTAATTTTCGATTTAAGATGGGGTCGAGATCCCATATTGTTGACAAACGAGCCTGGATAAGTATCTTTGGTCTTACACTCTTGGGAGATGAAGTCCGTATAGAAGACGGTGACATTCCAGCCAACTATGATCATGTCGCCTACATGAAATCTATTCTCAAAGACCCTGCCGTCTTTGACAAGACAAATGAATCCATCACAGCCGGTCACCTAAAAAGAGATCCTAGGTTCCTCAACTGGATTATCTCAAGAGTCATTCAACCACGAGCAGGCGGATTCTCAAGAATTGAACGAAATGAGGTTGTGTTAATGTACCTGATTCAAAACAGGACGCGTGTGCACTGGCCACACTTTCTAACTGCCAAGTTTCAAGAGGTACAGCAGAAGACTACTGCTCTATGTTATGGCTCGATCATTCAAACAATCGTGAACTATTTCGGCATGAAACTCGATGGTTTGTCCTACATTCACATGAAACAGAATCAAGACTTCTCCCAAACAACCTTAACCCTCATGGGATACCATTGGGATCCAAATAAGAAAATCTACTATCTCATTCAAAAGGGAACCGGAAAAATCATCTACAACTATGATGATCCTATGGAATTTGGTCACATTGCAGGAAATGAAGAAGAAGGAAATGATCAAGAAATAGCAAATGATGAGGATCACACCATGGAAGATGTAGCTCATGACACGGATCCAAATTGGCAATATGTCCCTCCTTAAGAGGAAGAAATTCCTTGGGGATACACGGCTCCACCTCCGCCGGATCAGTCCAACATCATCTCCATGCTTGAAAATATGCAACTCCAACAACAACAGCACTTCGACACACAACAGCTCCAATTCCAACAAATGCAACAGCTCCAACAAGATCGCTATGACGAACAACAACGACAATATCAATCGTTGTACAGCTTGGTTCAAGACCACAAAAGCGATTTTGAGACTTTTGCCTCCAACTCGACTCTAAGACAGAATCAGTTTGAGGAAACGGCATTGCATCGTCATGCCAACATAAGCCAAAGCTTCAACACCCTCAATCTATCTGTGCTTGATTTGTTGGAACAAGTTGAAGAGGATCGTCCTCATACATTTCAAAGAGGAAGAGGAATAAGGGGCAGGCGTTAGGATGCATTCTCCATCATATCATCATATTGTTGCATTTCATTTCATTATCATTATGTTATATTCTTACATATTGTCGTATTGTGCCTTGTTTGTTAATCTCCTGGATTATCATGTATGTTAAAGTGTACCTTTAAAGAGAATTCTGGTCGACCTACTTCCCTAACAGGTCGACCTAACTGGGAGCAAATATCATTCAAAGCTAATGCACCTCTGCTAGGTCGACCTAAGCACTACAAGAGGTCGACCTAATTGATCAAAAACACCAAAATCTCTGGTTTTCTCTGCTCCAACTGATAAGCTCTCATATATATTGTCCAAGGTTCATTATTGCTTCTCAACACCAACAACTGAAAGATACACAAAGGCTTCTCATCTTCGTTCTTCATCATCTCCAACACAATTACACATAATCATTCTTGTGTTGAGGGTTAGTGATCGAGTTCGATAACGTCCATGGAACGGAATTGAAGATTCCTAGTGGGTGAAGATTTGTGGGGTTTTTGGTGAATAAAATCTGAGGGTTTTGTCCTCCAAGATAGGTGAATTTTGGGGGTTTTTATCAAGAAGCTTCATCAAGGATCCAGCTGAGTGTGAAGATTGAAGAACAAGTGTTCGAGCAATTTAAGACACTGCAGAAAGGGATCAAAGTGAAGCTCTTGGAAGACCTTAATCTGACTCAAGATTAAGGGGGAAGAAGATTCAAAGGATCGACAAATTTGGTTTATTGTTTATCGCTTTGTTATCTTCTTTGTATAAACTGCTTTCAACATTAATGGAAGATTTCCCAATTTCAGTTTGGAATTGGGGGCAGACGTAGTCGTAGCGAGGACGATCGACGAATTGCCTAAACAAATATCGTGTTCTTGTCGCTTTTATCTTTTCATTTACGTTCTGTTCATATTTGGTTATAATTGCAAATTGATCAACGATTCAAGTGTTAAAATTGTGAATTAAGAACCTGTATAAACATCACAATTCATCACACATTGAATCACTATCAATTTGATCATTATCACCAAGTGTTTGTGTTTTTGCTTCTTTCACTATTACTGCATTGCAAACATCGTTCATCATATAAGAAGTTAATCAATTTTCATTAGAGCGACATATTGATTCTATAGGGTATTCTCTTATCGTTTATCTCAAGCTATTTAGTGGTTTTAACACATATACAATCGTTTCAATAGTGGTTCGGAATAGACGCAGGTCGATTCAGAACCGCTTTCGCTTAAAGTTCAATTAACTCCGAAAAAACTTTGTGAGATCTATTCACCCCCCCTCTAGATCCTTAGGCCAGCGTCTAACACAGGAGTTTTGACTTTACTTTGACCACAGTTGACTTTTAAGTTAACCCAGTCGACTGTTGATTTTTTGAACAATTGAGGGGTCAATCTTTTGAATTAAGACCTGAAACTTATCATGGAGATAATGTGAGACATCATGGACCATATGGAATGCCTTGGAGCTATTGATTCATTGATTTTTCTTCAGAACAACAAAATCCTAATTCTCTGATCTTTGCTTAGGAGAGTATGTCTTGGAGCTTTGTATCTTGATTTGACTCTTGGATAGGAGAAATAGTATGGGCAAATTTTGGGGTATGACAGTATCCTTGAGCGAAATCGGATCCTCTTTCTAAGGCGTGGATTTAGGTAACGCATGAGCTAGTCGTTTACCGGGCACGCGGCTCTCTCGTGGTCGGTTATCTTTTGGTGTTTGCCCGGAACGGGCCGGGGGAGGCTGTCATGCGCGTGTCCATGGTGCCTTGAGCCGAAGGGTGGATTGGCCCAATAACGGTGATTGGGCCGGTCCAGAACATTAACCATTAGGTTTCTCTTTGTTCACATTCACTTCACATGTTTCACTTTTGTCTTTTTCTCTCTAATGCTTTCACTTTTTTGTCTTTTTCTCTTCAATGCTTTCACTTTCATTTTAATTTTTTCTCCCTCAATTTTCTTTTTTCCTTTTCATTTTTCTAAAAATAAATAAATTAATAAATTGAATCTTTTTTAATGGAACTATGAGGAACACCTAAAAATTTACTCAACCGAAAATATAATTATTTTATAATTATTAAAAATTATTCATAATTATTAAAAAAAATTATTTTGAACTATCAAAAATTTTACTTTACCGACTGGTCACTATCAGAAAAATACTTTTTTATTTTAATTAACAATTGACTTTATTTGAGACACAATATTCTTATTTTCAAATATTAAATTTTTTTATTTTTTTCACGGGGCATTATCACCAAAATACCTATTTTATTTTAATTAACAATTGTCTTTATTTGATCTACGAAATTCTTAATTTCAAATGTCAAAATTTCTATTTTTATTACGGGGCATTATCAACATGATACCTATTTTATTTTAAATAACAATTATATAAATACACAAGTGAATAATAATTCATTATATATCCATTGCTACATAAAATCATTATTTAGTTTTGTTATGATTTTTACAATATCTATCTCAAAATTATATTACATCTTACTCATTAAAACTTGGTATTTTTGTTTAATGTTATGTGACACAACAAGTTAGATTTAAGTAATTAAACATGTATAAATATTACTTTGCACCTATTAAAGTGATACTAGACACAATCAGTTAAATCTAAAAAAAATAAGCAGTTAAACATACATAAATATTACTCTTAATTTGCAGTATAATTTTGTACTATTAAATAAATTTTACCCGTGCGCCGCACGGATCCGCACGGGTATATTATTAGTCTCAAAATAAATAAATTTAAATAAGTTAATGCGAGAGCTAGAGTTATCTCAACCTATCTCAGGGAAAATAGCCTATACTACTACTACTACTACTACTACTACTACGGAGGAGCCCAGTTTACCCGAACCGGTTCAAAACCGGCCCAAATGGCCCAGAGATAGCACCAACAGCAACCACCCGGATCTGACTCGACACGTTCGCTACCGCGGAAATGGCGGCTCGTGCTCATGACGTGGCTGCTCTCACCATCAAAGGAAACTCAGCCATCCTCAAGTTCCCTGAACTCGCAGATTCGATGCCTCGACCAGAGTCAAAATCTCCTCGGGATGTCCAAGCCGCCGCCGTGAAAGCCGCTGCCATGGAAGTTCCCGATCAACAAACAAGATCTCAATCACATACATCCTCTTCTTCTTCATCTTCCTCCTCTTCGCTGTCGCAATCTCCGTCGTCATCGTTGGCGGATTCTTCTTCCGAAGAATCGTCAACACCTGACGAACTCGGTGAGATTGTGGAACTACCAGCATTGGGAACGAGTTTTGAATTACCCGACCCAGTTAATATGGTGTTTTCCGACTGGTTGATGAATGGCCTTATTATTCACACAGTTGGGATCAGATTTCAATGCATCAAGACAACTCTGAAAGTATAAGTATCGTTTTGAGGGTTCATTGTGGCAGCATTAATCTTAATTACCAAATTACTCTATGGTTTTTAGTTTTAATTTTGTTTTATACTTTTTTTCTTTCTTTTTTGTCTTTTTTTGAGTTATATATTTTATTTTATTTTATTTTAAATTTTATGTGTAACTTGTAAGGGTCCTTTTGCAATTTTTTACTTTAAGGGCTAAATACATTTCTTGTCTCTTAGTTTATTGTTTAGGGTTTGTTGTAATATTTGCTGCTGCATGCAGGAATATATAATTTTGGATTTTAATTTGCTATTGTGTTTTTGATGTAATAATGGAAATAAAATGCAAATATACATGTAGAAAATGTTTGTTTGTTTATTTTATTTTATATTTATTATTATTAGTTCTTTTGATTGACAAGCATAAATAAAATTTTTTTTTTAAGCAAAAGGGATTCATTAAATAGCACTAGGGGTGCTACAATCCAAGAATCAACAAGAATACAAAAGGAGAACACCTCCCCTCAAAACTATCAACAAAGCACTAGCCTAGGATCAAAACACCACTCTTCTCAAGTACCATTAACATCCCCTTTGTAGAAGACAACCAACCAATCCCAAGAGATCAATTTGATCAAACTCAAACCATCAAAGGAAGACAAAACAAAATTATTGAAAATGATATCATATAATAAAATTCTCTATTGTACAAGTGTTTTGATTTTTTTACAGCTAAACGTGGTTCGGTTTGATTTGTAATTAATATTTTACAAATCAAATTAAATAAATCAAACGATATTATGTTATGATATTATATTATCATATTCTACATATGACATTTATTTTAATTTAGATACCAACAAAAATATAAAACATTATTTATTTCTAAGTACTATAATTTTCATCCGAAATAAAATTACTATATATTTATTTATTTTTTATTTTTTATTTTTTGACGTTGATATGGATAAAATAAAAATAAAAATATAATTTTTAATCCTTTTATATATAGTCCTTTAAACATAAGATAAAAGAGTCGGATGGAATTCATATTTAAGCATTAAATTATAAATTTATTTTGACAATGATAAATTTATTATATGATAATGTATGAATAATTAAACACAAAATTACATTGTCCTCTATATGTGTAGTTATGGCTTAATAAAATTCTTGTAAGAATTGAACAAACTCAAACCACATTAGTTTAGTTTGGTTTGATTCGATTTTGTTTCTAAAATACAACCGAACCAAATTAAACTGTATATTTTTTTTTTGCAATTCGGATAGATTTTTACTTCAAGATCGCTCAAATCGCACCGCGAATATCTATAAGTTGAACTATCTCACCCTACCCATTAAAAATAAATATTTTTGTTGTATATAAACATACAAAGTATTTGTTTTATATATTTTTTATAATATTAATTTTTATTATTCAGTAAGTATTTATTAGGTTAAATTGTAATTTTGATCTCTCGCAAAATCAATTTTTCTATTTTTTAAAAATAAATTTGGCCTCACTCACATCTATAGAGAAGGTAATTCTTGTGCCGATTTTTTGGCGAATTTTGCGCTCGGCATTAGTTCTACCATTTTTTTTTATTCCATCCCATTGGGAATTATGAATGATTTTGTAAAGAATATGTTAGGCATACCTTTCTTTAGATTTTCGTAATCTCGGAGGCTAACTTGTACCCTCTTTCGGTTTCTTTTGATATATATTATTACCTTATTTAAAAAAAAATAAAAAGGTTTCTTATTAAAAAAAAAAACAAATTTGGCCTCTCGTCTTTTGGTTTGATCCAAAAAACACTAGAGTGTTCGATTTTTCAATATGTGACACTTTTTTATCATGTGACATGAAACATATTAATTTTTTATTTGCCAAATCATTTTATAAGGAAATTAAAACAAATTATAATTTATATTAATATTTAAAATATTATTTTAATCAAATATTGTATTTTTTTTTACCGTGAATGTGGGCTCTTTCTTGCCCCAACTTCATCCATCATCTTTTTTATTCTCTAAATTAATGATGTTTCGTAGGAACATCAACAATATCTGTTTTCGTCCAGAATATCGATTAGGAAGTAAAAATATGAAGAAATTGTATATATCATAGAGAAAATTATACACTTGTTATATTTTTATTGAAAAATAGTAAAAATCACACCTACGAAATCGTATATAAATTTTTTTCTGTTTAAAATGAAGTTGTTATTTTAAAAAATAATTTTATATTTTATATTTCACTCACTCTTTTAAAATTTTCATTTTTAAAAATTTTTGTTTTTATTTATTTATTCATTTTAAACTAATTAAAACCTTAACTAATATCTGGCAATATTATCCTTGAAAGATAAAAAAATATAAAATAAAATAAAATAATAAATAATTATATACATATATAAAAAATAATAATCTTATCCAAAATTTAAAAAAAAATGTATTTCATATCCTTAATAATGTAAGGGCAGCTACTAGCTTTGATATGGTCAATGTCAAGGTTGTTTTGGTTAGATCGTGTTTCAAGTCCAAAAGAAAAGCAGTTCAATTTCAACACCTACATATCTATATTCTCTCTCTCTCTCTCTCTCTCTCTCTCTCTCTCTCACACAAGATTCTCATCAAACTCTACTTCCTCTTCCTCTTCACTCCTTTCCTTTTCCATTCCTCTTCCCATTCAGGTAACATCCTATCCAACTCACTTCTTTCCTTTTTTCTCTTTACTCTTACTACAACAATCGTTTACTTACATTTTTCAATCATGGGTTTCATTAAATCTTCATAAAGATTCAATCTTTATTGTTACTCTAACATAATCATGAGTTTCAACCATTTGGGGTTTTTACTTAGGAGGGTACAAAATAGGTTTCTGTTTCTTATTAATCATTGATCTGTTATTATGATTGATTTGTTATACTGTTTTTTAGTTGATTTTTGTAGTAGAATCGGTTCTTAATTTGATTTGCATGGTAGTTAAGTATAAAAGTTGTAACCTTTTTGTGTATTGTTAACATGGTTTTGTTGAACATTGCTTACTTGAATTGGAAAAGGCCCACAAACCTGAGAAAGAGTGTGTCTGTTACTGCATTTTTGTACAAATTTCCTCTTTTTTAAGTAAACTGTTCTTGTTTAGAGTTTGTAGTTCTTAATCCTTTTGATTCATTTCTTTATTGAGGTCAGTTAGTGCTCTTGTTAGTGTTTTCTATATACAATGTTTAAGGTTTAAATAACAGGCCCGCGTAAAGGCTTTAGGGATTTCGGTTGGTACAAATATTGCAGCACTACACTGATTGTGGTCGTCACAGTGTGATATAACCACAGTTTGTTCTCTATCGTAAAAACGGTAAATAACGGTATTGGTATCAGCACCATCTGATACCATTTTGTCGCGGCTGGACTTATTTTTAAACCTTTATATGTCCTACATGTTAGTGAGTTGGAAATAAGATAGAACATTATGATATGATATCATTTGATCCATGTAGTCTATGATGCTGTTGTTGTTGTTGATAAGTATTTGGAAATTTAGTCGCGAATTGTTATCGATGATTGTAGATTTTTGAGATTCTTAGTATTGCGTTTCCTAACTGAAGCAGGTGGGTTAATCTTGTGATTTGGAGTAGACGAGTTGGTTTTTCTTACTAAGTTAATCATGATAAAAAGGTTTCCGAGTGGTAGGAATCAAAGATCCAAAGGTGTTAAGATAAAGCATGTTCTGCAAGTTATTCTGCTGCTTGGTGTGTGCTTCTGGTTGATCTACCAGGTTAAGCACAATCACGACAAGAAGAAGGACTTCGATAAGAATGATTCAACACTATCATCGGTTAGAACTGAGACGGATAAGGTTGTGAAACACGGTAGGAAGGACCTGAAACCAGTTAAGGATGAAGTAGATCACAGCGGAAAGCTCGAAGAGGAAGAGGATGAACCTATAGTAGAGGTTGCGGAAGAGAAACCCAAAGAAGAAGGGAACAAACACGAAACTGAAGAAAGTGAAGACAGCGAGCATGAAGGGAGAGAAGAACAAGATGAAGAAGAAAATAAGCATGGAACAGATGAAGGGAGAGAAGAACAAGATGAAGAAGAAAATAAGCATGGAACAAAAGAACAGGAGGAAGGTGAAAATAAAACCGAAGAGATCGAAGATGAAGGAGGAGATGTTGAGGTAGATGAAAATGATCATGAGAAATCAGATGTTGATAATGATCAAGATGACGATGATGCAGATGAGTTGAAAGACAAAGTAGAAGATAGTGATGAGACGGAGAATGAAGAGAAGGAGGATGAAGAAAAAGGGAGTTCAGTTGAAAACGATGAGAATCACGAAGCTCGGGAGGAACATTACAAGGGCGATGATGCGTCTAGTGCTGTGGCTCATGACACTCAGACAACTAGCACTGAAACTGAACCGATTAATTTGACTCAGGCTGGTCTAAGCGTACAAATGAATATTGAACAACCAGACAACGCGACAACTTATCATTCCGATGAGAATAACATGAATCAAAATGATTCTGAATTGAAGGATAGAGAAGTTGAAGTGGCAGATGTAATTTCTTCTAATGTGACTGCTGGTAAAGAGACTGGAAATAACAGTTCGTCTACTGAAACGGCCGAAACAAACACTGTTAGCCACTTGGATGTAGGAAGTAATCTGACAGCAGTGATTACTGAATCAAGCAATAACTCAACAGGCGCTGGTGATGACACGGCAAATTCATCCGAACAAATTAAAACAGTTATCGTATCCGAGTCTGATAATGCTCAAAATGCGACGGCAAATACAACAGTTGCTGGAGATATAAAGCAAACAGAGGGGTTAGAGCAAACTGGCAACAAAACTTCTGAAGGAGACCTGCCTGATAATGCTGCAACAGTCTCTGTTAAACCGGATAATGGTGATGCTGCTCTGCAAGAATCTCCCACTCTAGGGGATAGTGCATTAGAGAAAACGATGGATTCCTTAGCTTCAAATGAAACTGAAACCATTTTTGGTAATTCGAATAATAATGCGACCTCTGATACCATCGAAAGTGACAAGTCCACAGGTATCACTGAAACTAGTGAAGCAAACAAAACACAGAATATTGACGCCTCCGTGGATGAAAAGTCAGACTCTTCCTCTGCCAATGAAATTCTAGACGCAGTTATACACGACGCAATTGATTCTTCTGATACTCAGAACACACACGAGGATATGGCAACGGCTCGAACTGATCTTGATACGTTGCCGGATATTCAAAACGAAGGAAACGAAGGTGATGAAAATTCTGCAGAGTGAACTTAGAGAGGATGATGATTGGGTTATAGAAACTTTTGCTTGATTCAAAAATGTATCAAGAGAAGATGTTCAAAGGTACATAAGGTGTATGATTGTGTCTGGGTCTGGATATGTATAATTTATTTGTAGCTTTCACTTTCCACTTTCTGTGATACTATTGCTTCTTTTATTTTTATGCTAGCTACTTATTCTTTCGTTGAAATGTGATACATATAGTTGGTAATAATGTGGAGTAAGAGTTAAGAACTGAGAATATGTTAATGTGACATGTTAAAGAATCAATCTACCATGAAACATGACACATACCTCCAATAATAAACGTTACGTGAACCTAGCTGTAGTAATAGCAAAACGATCGGTGTTAATAGTTGTCCAATCTATTTTCAGTTTCAGTGGGCCACTAATAACAGCTTTGTGATTTTCTGTCTGAACGTAAATGAGGCTAGAATTAGAAGGAGAATTGTACCTGACACCCATCCCTTTCAATTTGACCCAATTTCACCTGGCATCCCCATATTTGGAAATTTGTTTTTGTATTCTGTTACCTTCTCCCTCTCCCAAGTCTTTGCAGAAATGTCAAAAGTGTCTCTTAATTTTTAAAATACATTTTCGAATTAACAAATTTTTTTTTTTGTTAAAATTTAATTTTGAGATGTATCTCTGAATTTTTTTGAGGTTAATTTGGATATATATCTCTAAAAATAAAAAAAAGAAGAGCAAAAACACAAACCATAAAAAACATAAGCCTGGATATGTGCCTGTGGGTTTTGCAACTCATAAAAAGCATCATCATTATTTTCCTTAACCACACGGTATTGAATCGAACACAACATCCGCACAAAAACATTATCCTACACAAAAAAAAAACATAAATAAAACCAAATCAAATAGTGTCTTAGAGAACAAGAAATGAAAAATTCAGGATACTAGTTGCCTTGGTTTTGGTTTCGGTTTCGATTTTTACATCGAGGGAAGCAATACGGGTAGAGAGAATAATGACGAGACATTCACTAGCGAGGGGGTTAAAAAACTAGAAACCAGGTTGAGCCAATAATTGCAAACGACGCCATTGTTCAACAACACAAACACTAGACTATTCGGCACAACCACAAAATAAACAAAACGTATTCCCTATGAAGAATTTTCTTTGGTCGATTGAGAAGAAACTTCAGGTGTATTTTCGAAGATACATCTCCGAATTAACCTTAGAAATATTCGGACATGTATCTTTGAACTAAATTTTGGCAAAAATGAAATTTAGTGTGGTTGGAGATGCATCTCCGAAGAAATTAAGAGTGTTTTTGGATTTTCATAGGTGCGTCCCATACCATAAAGGTGGAAAAATAAATTCTCCAATGGATAACCGGATTTTTCAGATAAATCTGAAACATTCGATAGAGTTATTTTATTGATTTGTTTTTAAAAAGTTCTTAGATTACCGGTTTTTTTTAAAACCTTTTATAATTATTGGATTTTTTCCCATAGCATTGAAGGATTATGATTGCACCGACAATTTTATCTGGTCCATATCGATTCCAAACTTCTTAGATTATTGGTTTTTAAAAACTTTTTTGAAGGATTGTGATTGCACCGACAATTTTATCTAGTCCATATTGATTCTTAGCTGTCATGAAATCTGATTTCATATCTTTCTCATTGTTATTTCTTGTATATATAGAGGTTACAGGGCTATACAAGTAACTACACTATATAATTACATTTAATGATAACAAATCAATTTCTGAAACATTCGATAGAGTTATTTTATTGATTTGTTTTTAAAAAGTTCTTAGATTACCGGTTTTTTTAAAACCTTTTATAATTATTGGATTTTTTCCCATAGCATTGAAGGATTATGATTGCACCGACAATTTTATCTGGTCCATATCGATTCCAAACTTCTTAGATTATCGGTTTTTAAAAACTTTTTTGAAGGATTGTGATTGCACCGACAATTTTATCTAGTCAATAATTATTCTTAACTGTCATGAAATCTGATTTCATATCTTTCTCATTGTTATTTCTTGTATATATAGAGGTTACAGGGCTATACAAGTAATTACACTATATAATTACATTTAATGATAACAAATCAATTTCTGATTTGTTTCCCTTATTTTATGAACAAACCCTTATTCTAGAAACAAATCCTTATTCGCACCCCCCTCAAATTGATGTTGCTGGTCAATAAACATAAATTTGCTAACAAGAAATTGATGACGTGGACGCGAAACAGCCTTAGTAAGAATATCTGCAACCTGCAACTGAGTACTAACATGAGAAAGTGATATTAGTCGCTCATCATATGCGTCATGGATTGAGTGACAATCAACTTTGATATGTTTGGTACGTTCATAAAAAACAAGATTCACAACGATTTGGGTGGCATTTGTATTGTCAGCATAAAGTGAAGTTAGCTTTATTTGAGGAAATCCAAGTTCAGCCAAAGGACCACGAAGCCAAATTATTTTAGAACAAGCAGCAGACATGACACGATACTTAGATTCAGTAGAAGACTTAGAGACTCTCGCTTATTTCTTACTTTTCCATGAGATCAAGGAAGAGTCAAGAAACATGCACCAACCAGTGACAGATTGTTGAGTATCGAGACACCCTGCCCAATCAGCATCACTATAAGCACTCAATTTAGGAGCATCTCCAATAGGAAAGAATAAACCACGATGAAAGCTTCCCTTCAAGTAACGAATTATGCGACGGACTACTATCAAGTGAAGGTGGCGAGGAGAGTGTATGAATTGACTTACTTATTGAACAACAAAAGATATGTCAGGGCGAGTAATAGTCAAGTAATTAAGGATACCCACGAGTTGACGATACAAATAGGGATCGGGCAAGAGATCACCATCATCACGATGATATTTAACATTAACCTCAAGAGGAGTATCCACTAGATTAGCCGATTGGAGACCAGCCATAGAATTCAAATCTGTGACATACTTATTGTTAGGAGTGAATTAATGGTAATTTCATGTGTTAAATTAACTACCTTTTGAGCTAGAAGTGAATAGATCTTGTGAATTTTACGGATTTTATAGTTAGAATTGAACTTTCGAGGTTTGATGTTAATTGTAGAACAACTTGCGTTACTTTGGGTGATATTTGTGTAGATATTGAAGTTAAGAAGCAAAGACGAAGGAACACGCAAGCGTAGAAGCTCTGAAGAAGTGGAATCACAAAGAATTGATTTAAAGCAAGTGGCGAGCCGCGCCAAAGCAGAGGCGAGGCGCGCGAAACCCTCTGTCTTGGGTTCGCGCCGCGCCAGCCCGTGTCGCGCCGCGGTGACGACGTTATAAAGAAAAAGGCTATAAATACAAGCCCTAACCCTCATAAACGAGGACTTTTTGATAACTTTTAGAGGAGAGACTTTTGTGAGCGAAATTCAGAGAGCAATCCTAATCCAGAGCAACAAACAACATCCGACGGAGAATTTAACATCAATTGAAGACATTCCCTTGATGAAGATGAATTCATCCATGAAAACTTGTTTGTTCTTCATGTCTATGGAGAGCTAAATCATTCTTGTTGAGTTTAAGGTAGTAGTTAACCTATGAATATACAATACCGTTGATTAATTCTTATGAACAATTGTTTGAATTTATTATCAATAAGAAACCTTGTTTTTATCTTAAATCATTGTGGAGTCTTTGATCGAAAGAAAGGATTCTAATTTTGCCCTAGGTTACTACAGTGATTCAATCCCAATTTGCAGAGATGGATTTGTGATTGGGTTTTCATAATTATCGTTCTTAATTACTATTATCGATATTGATATTTGGAGAGATCGAATCTCATAACGGTAAAAGTTTATCTAATTTGATTTGCAGACATGGAATCATATTTGAGGATAAGTGAAGATAATGGTTCAAATGATTGTTCGAATAAGGATTAATTAATAAGTTGTATAGGAATAGGTTGATGAACCCTAGAACTCAACAAATTCATTCACCATTGTTAATCATCTTTAAGCTTTTTATCAGTCAATTATTATTCTGTTAGATGCAATTTGAGAATAAACAAACAAACTCAACTATTTTTCTAACTCAAAATAAACAACTATAGAACGGCAGTAATATTAAACCAATCTCTGTGGATACGATATATACCGAAAATATTTACCCACAAATACTTTCAACAAATTGGCGCCGTTGCCGGGGATTGGTGTCAATATTGCACGCATTGCAATAGTTTTTATTTTGAGTTTTTGTTACTATTTTATTGATTTGGTTGTTTCACTCGTTTGTTAGTTTGTGCAGAAATTCGTGTATGCGCAGTAAAGTCACCAGTGATCAACTTCTTTTTGATCCCGAGATCGAAAGGACCGCTAGGAGGTTAAACAGCGAAACACGAAGAAGAGCAAACATAGCAAGAGCAAGAGACAACGCAACCGCGACATCGTCACAACAACTTGAAACTATTGACGAGTCGCAAGAAGGACTCTTCTTTCACGAACTATTCACGGAAGAAGAACCGGAAGTTATTATACAACCTACTGTTGTCAACATGGCTGCTACTGGTTCATGTGCTAATAGGCCAAGACTCAACCCACAGTTCGCTAGAACTGCCGCCAACGGGCGGATTTCAGAATTGAAGACCGGTATCATACAGTTGGTTTGTGCAAGCCCTTTCGCCGGATTGGATCACGAAGATCCGTATACACATCTTACTAGATTCTATGAGTTAGTAGGTACAACTGGTGTAGCTCAAGCTGATGAAGAAGCACTGTTCAAGAGGTTGTTCCCACACTCTTTGTTATCTAAGGCAAAAGATTGGTATCTGGATCAACCCGAAACAGTGATGACTGATTGGAATACCTTAGAAGAAAAATTTCTGGAAAGGTTTTACTCTCAAAACCGATTCTTTGAAGCAAAAACAGCGATAGCAGTATTCTCTCAAGGTAGTAATGAATCATTGAATGAAGTGTGGGAAAGGTATAGAGCTATGTTGAGAAAATACAAAGGACACGGTTTTGCGGAAGTTGATCAAATCCACATGTTTCGTAACGGTCTCACAGCTACAAACAAGACACTCTTGGATGCCACAGCTGGTGGTTCACTTATGTCCAAGACACCTGCTGAAGCTACTCAGATAATCGAGCGAATGGCTCTGAATGATCGTCAAGGGAATCATGACCGAACTGTCAGAGAGAAGAAAGCCGGAATTCTGGAATTGAATAACAGTGATGCTCTGCTGGCCCAAAATAAGTTACTAACATCACAAGTGGAACTTTTGACACAACAAATGTCTAAATTACCACAACAACTCAAGGAGCTGAATGAAGTCTCTAATTCTTATCAAGTAGCGAAGTGTGAGTTATGCAAAGGAGAGCATCAGACAGGATTTTTCCCGCCAGTGTTGGAAGAAGAAGTAAATTACATGAACAACAATCAAGGACAGAGACAGAATCAATATCAGAATCCTCCTTATCAACAAGGATATCCGCCAAGGAATAACAATCAAGGTTATCAACAAAGGTCACAGAATCAAGGATATCAACAACAAGCCTTTCAACCTTACACTCAACCGTCGCCACAACAACAAGGAGGACAATCTAAGTTGGAAGAGACCATGAATCAGTTCATACAAATGTCAATGAAAAATAACAAGAATCAAGAGGCAGCTATAAAAAGTTTGGAAACTCAAGTGGGCCAACTGGCTAAACAACTTGCAGCTAATCAATCAAATGCAACATTCTCAGCCAGCACGCAAGATAATCCAAAAGAGCATTGCAAAGCGGTGGTGACAAGGACTGGGAAAAAAGGAAGCAATAATGAAGTTGAAAGGAATGTAGTTGAAGATAATACGGAAGAGGAAGCTGGAAAACATGATGGAGAAGATGAAGAATATGAAATTATTAATAATAATGCTGAAGAAGAGAATGTGAATAAAGAAGTTAAAAAGAAAGAAAAGCTGAAAAGAAAAAGCAGTAGAGAGAAGATGGCAAGCAACGTGATACCAAGTCAACATTTGCCATATCCTCATGCTCCATCAAAGAAGGACCACGCCAGGCAATATGCAAGGTTTATGGAGATTTTTAAACAACTACAAATTAATATTCCATTCTCCGAAGCAATTGCTCAAATGCCAAAATATGCGAAATTCATGAAAGATATTTTGACAAAGAAGAAAAGACCGGAAGAAGAAGTTGTCATACTTGATGCACAATGTAGTGCTATAATATCACGCCTTCCTCAAAAGGCAAGAGATCCTGGAAGAGTCACATTGCCGGTTACAATTGGCAATCAAAATATTGGGAATGGATTGATCGATTTAGGATCAAGCATCAATTTAATTCCTCTGTCAATAGTGAAGCGGTTGGGAAATATTGAGATGAAGTCAACAAGAATGACTTTATAATTAGCAGATAAGTCAACCACTCTTCCGTATGGAGTTGCACAAGACATGTTAGTAAAAGTAGACAAATTTTTGTTTCCGGTAGATTTCATGGTGATTGACATGGAAGAAGATAGGGAGTCACCTATCATCCTTGGAAGACCATTCATGAAAACAGCCCGGATGATGATCGATATTGATGATGGTATAATGAAGTTAAGGGTTCAAGATGAAGAGGTATGTTTTAATCTCTTCGATGCCATGAAGCAACCAAAAGACAAGAATGACTGTTTTCGCATGGATGTTACTGAAGAGAGTGTAGTGGAAGTGACAAACCAAATTCATCTATTTAGCCCTTTAGAGAGATCTCTTGTTGAATCTTTCAATGTACTTACTCAAGAAGAAGAAAAAGAAATTGAGTTGTTTTTAAAGGAATTAGAGAAAGGTGGCGACACGGTCACAAAGGAGGAAAAGATAGAAGATTTGGAGTTAAAAAAGGGAGTTAAAGAGTCAAAGACAGAATTAAAGCTACTCCCATCTCATTTGAAGTATGTCTTTCTAGATGAAGAGGGAAATAAACCTGTCGTTATCAGTTCTAAGTTGACTCCAAACGAAGAGGCACGACTCATTCAAATTCTCCAAAAGAACAAAGCTGCAATTGGATGGGTATTGGCGGATCTGAAAGGAATAAGTCCTGCCTATTGCATGCACAAGATTATGTTAGAAGAAGAATTCAAACCGGTAGCTCAACCGCAAAGAAGACTAAATCCAGCAATGAAAGAGGTAGTAAGGAAAGAGGTGATCAAACTTCTAGAAGCAGGTATGATTTACCCAATTTCTGATAGTGCATGGGTGAGTCCAGTACATGTTGTACCAAAGAAGGGAGGCATGACGGTAATCCGTAATGACAAGAATGAACTCATACCAACAAGAACAATAACCGGGTGGAGGATGTGCATCGACTATCGTAGACTCAACAAAGCTACGAGGAAAGATCATTTTCCCCTACCGTTCATGGATCAAATGCTTGAGAGGTTATCGGGGCAGAATTACTATTGCTTTTTAGATGGGTATTCCGGGTACAATCAGATTGTGGTGAACCCAGAAGATCATGAGAAGACAGCTTTTACATGTCCATTTGGAATTTTCGCGTATAGACGTATGCCATTTGGATTATGTAATGCTCCAGCTACTTTCCAACGGTGCATGCAAGCCATATTCTCAGACCTCATTGAAAAAAGTATTGAAGTATTCATGGATGACTTCTCCGTATTTGGAAAAACTTTTGATATGTTCTTGAATAATTTGGATGTGGCACTTGGAAGATGTATTGAAACCAATTTGATATTAAATTGGGAGAAATGCCATTTCATGGTGACTGAAGGAATTGTACTCGGACACAAAGAATCTTCCAGAGGACTTGAAGTGGACCCGGCCAAGGTGGAGGTAATCTCAAAACTCCCACCTCCAATAAATGTAAAAGGAGTAAGAAGTTTTTTAGGTCACGCTGGATTCTATAGAAGATTTGTGAAAGATTTTTCAAAGATTGCCAAGCCGTTGAGTAATTTACTCAACCAAGGTACCTGTTTTAATTTTGATGAATCTTGTGTTCAAGCTTTCAATGACCTAAAAGACCGGCTGGCCACGACACCTGTGATCGTAGCGCCCGATTGGACAAACCCCTTTGAACTAATGTGTGATGCTAGCGATTATGCCATCGGTGCAGTATTAGGCCAACGAAAAGGAAAGATATTTCATGTTATACACTATGCAAGTAAGGTGCTAAATGATGCTCAAGTCAACTATGCCACCACAGAAAAAGAATTGTTAGCCATAGTGTATGCCCTTGAAAAGTTTAGATCCTATCTCATTGGGTCAAAAGTGGTAATCCACACAGACCATGTGGCCATTAAATATCTGCTTACTAAACCGGATTCGAAGCAAAGGCTCATTCGTTGGGTTCTTCTTTTGCAAGAATTTGACATAGAAATCCGGGATAAAAAAGGTACAGAAAATGTGGTAGCAGATCATTTATCCCGTTTGGTCAATGTAAACGTCACCAACCAAGAAGCTGAAATAAATGATGAGTTCCCGGATGAGCAACTTTTTCAACTCCAAATAAGACCTTGGCTCGCCGATCTTGCTAATTATAAAGCAACCGGTATCATACCAGAAAACTTTGATTGGAACAAGAAGAAAAAGTTGGTAGCCGATGCAAAATACTATGTATGGGATGACCCATATTTGTTCAAGATAGGTAAGGATGGCATTTTAAGAAGATGTGTTACTGAAGAAGAAGCACAACAAATTTTGTGGCACTGTCATAATGCACCTAGTGGTGGGAATTTCAACGGATGGAGGACGTCAACAAAAGTTCTCCAAGCCGGATTTTTCTGGCCTACTATTTTCAAAGACGCCCACCATCATGCAAAGAATTGTGACAAATGTCAAAGAGTTGGAGGGATAAGTAAACGTGATGAGATGCCGCTTCAAACCATTATTGAAGTAGAAGTTTTTGATTGTTGGGGCATAGATTTCATGGGGCCTTTTCTTCCATCTTTTGCTAATGAATATATTCTAGTTGCATTGGATTATGTTTCCAAGTGGGTAGAAGCCATCGCTACACCAAAAGCGGATGCCAAAACGGTGCTAAAATTTTTAAATCGAAACATATTCACACATTTTGGGATGCCTAGAGTGATTATAAGCGATGGTGGATCTCACTTTGTTAATGACCAGGTAGCTAAAGTGCTGGACAAGTATCATATCAACCATAAGATAGCATCACCAAATCACCCCCAAACCAACGGGCAAGCAGAGATCTCAAACAGAGCAATCAAGAATATTTTAGAGAAGACTGTATCAGAATCCCGAAAAGACTGGTCGGTAAGAATTGATGATGCCTTGTGGGCCTATAGGACAACATACAAAGCACCGACTGGTGCATCTCCATTTCAAATGGTTTATGGTAAAGCATGCCACCTCCCTGTTGAGGTGGAACACAAAGCATTATGGGCCTTACGATTCTTCAATAGAGATGATAGCTTGGCTTATAAGAAAAGGAAGAATCAAATCCATGAGCTTGAGGAATTCAGGTACCTAGCATATGAATCTAATAAGATGTACAAAGAAAATATGAAAAGGTATCACGACAAGAGAATCAAGAAGAAAGAGTTTAAAGTGGGAGACCTTGTTCTACTATTCAACTCTAGACTCAAGCTTTTCCCAGGGAAACTAAAGTCTAAATGGTCAGGACCGTTCTTAATCAAGGAAGTCAAATCATATAATGCTATTACTATTGAGGATAGTAAGACTAAAGAAAGCTGGACCGTTAATGGAGAACGGTTAAAGAACTACCTTGGGGGAGAATTTGATAGAGAAGTGTGCACAATCTCACTTTTGAGCACATAAGAGAAAGATCTCAACCGTCGAGCCCTGCGACGTTAAACGAAGCGCTTGTTGGGAGGCAACCCAACGGAGTAAGTTCTTTTGTTTTTCCTCTATTATTTTTATGTATCATCCTATCTTCGCAAATAAGTTTTGATTCTCAAAACCGCTCTGTGAGTACAATAGGCGTGCTGCGAGGCCAAACAGAGAGTTTGGCGCGCCGCGTGGGCAAAGATGCGCGCCGCGAAGCCAAACAGAGAGTTTGGCGCGCCTCGGGTGTAACTAGGCGAGGCGCGGCCGTTTGAAATTCAGCACTAAAGAATTTGCTGCACCTAAGGGGAGAAATCTCCCGTCCCGGGAAAGCTAAGGCACATATTATGGTTGGCTGGAATCCAATCCTTGTCCAGTAAGTGGGGGGTGCAGGTGTTGAAACCAATAACCCAGCACAAGAGAAAGCGGATGAGATTGATTCTATGTTTGCTAACGGATATGATGATATTGTTTGCTTATTGTTGATCTTGTTTTTACAAATTATTTTATTTTATTTATGTTGTTCCCAATTTAGAGTGAGTATTCCTGACAACGCAAAGAAAATCTCGAGCAAAGTACCAACAATGGAGCAACATGTATGAAAGTGGTAGTGAGTGAATGTTCAAAAATTTCAGTTTTCACTTTCTTTTTCAATAAGTAACAAGTCAGGTATGAATTTTCAAACTCAAACTTCTATTGTGTGCATGAAACGTAGGTTGTTAGTAAATACTTTGCAGAAGTTCTTTATGGTACACTATTTCTGTTGGATCGGCTTAGCCTTAACCATTGTGAGGAAAGCTTTCCATTGTTTACTATATGCAGGAGACCATCGATTATGTTGACTTGTTTGTATCATGCTAAACCATTTTGTCGCATCGTTTGTGGAAATCTGTGGAAGTGATTTAGGCATTTGTTTGAATCTGAGAGTTCTTTGAGCCGACTCCATCTTAAAAATTATTTTCTTCTGTGAGAGTGTGATCCTTTGCTAACCATTCTTTGAGCCTGAGATTAAGGTAAATTTGATCATATGCACTAAGGAAAAACCTGGTGAGTTTTGATCTCAATAAAAAGTTTTGTTTTAGACCATCAACCATAAAATTTGGTGATGTGTTTTCTCTTTGACCTTCATAGAAAGTAGGGGAGCATTCATATAATCTAAATAGAGGTTGATCTCCAAGTTGGGGAGAGTCATGATCAAAAGAAGAGTAAGTCTATAGGTGGTAATTTGCAAAGAACCTAAGTAGAGTGGAGCGGAATTTCTCGTACCATGCTCTGGGTGCTTGTTTCAAACCATATAAGGAGCGTTTAAGCTTGCAAACACCCTTGGATGAAGTGAACAAACCTTGAGGTGGTGTCATATAAATATCTTCAATCAGGTAACCATGAAGAAAAGCATTCTTCACATCCATTTGATGAAGAGACCATCCATTAGAAGCAGCTATAGATATTACAGTCCGAATAGTTGTCATTTTGACAACAACTGCAAATGTCTCATCTTAATCAATTCCATATTCTTGCTTGTTTCCTAAGGCAACCAAGCGAGCCTTGAAACGGTTGAGGGATCCATCAAAATTCAATTTCACAGAATACACCCATTTGCAGCCAATGGGTTTGACATTAGGAGAACAAGAGACAATATCCCATGTGAAATTCTCCTGAAGAGCCTGAAGTTCCTAATTCATTGCTTTTATCCAATGCACATCTTTAACAGCCTGCGAGTAGCAAGTAGGAATAGATATACTAGAAAGTGTGGCAATCAGAGATGTATTTGAGGAATCATACTTGTCTGGTGAATATCTATCTGGTGCTCGAGATTTTCGAACAGAACATCATGGTTCAACCAATATATTATTAGGTGGTGGTTCAACGTCGGGAAAGGGTGTGGGGACCTGCTGTTTGTCTTTTTTGACATATACATGACCTGGTTTATAAAGTTCTATAGACTAAGGCATAATATAAAACTTAGGAAGAGTAACAATATCATGCATTACAGGAGAAACACATGGAAACATAAACTGATTATCAAAAAATGTCACATTTCTAGAAATGCGAAAACAATGATTAGTGACATCATAACACATAAAGCCCTTATGGGAATGACTATACCCCATAAAGGCACATTGACCAGACTGCACTCCAAGCTTATGCCTTTCAAATGGAGGTAAGTGAATAAAAGACACACACCCAAAAGTATGTAAAACACTATAATGAAGACGAAAGAAAGGAGAATCAAGATCAATAACCATAGAGTGAAGGAGATTGATCAAGAAGACAGCCGTGGAAAGAGCCTCCACCCAAAATCGGGATGGTACAGAAGCTTGGAGAAGTAAGGTGCGTCTTACATCAAGCAAATGACAATTCTTACGTTCTGCCATGCTATTTTGTTGAGGGGTATTGGGACAAGACCGTTGAGACAAGATGCCTTTTTGTTGTAGGTGTAACACCCTTCTAAACCCCCGCGAAAATTAAAATAAAAATCAGAGTAAACATAAAGCAAGGGTGCCACAATTAATAGAAATAATGAAAACCATAAGTCGTTCGTCATGCTTTATTAGGAACGATTCACAAAATTATCGAAATACATCATCGACACAGCGGAATTTCATTCAACGGTATCGTAAGACATCACCAAAACATAAACCAAACGATACATAATCCAAAACAATAAAATAGAGTATCATAAGTAACTCTTAAGTCTATCGTTCCCCAGTGTTACAAATCATAGCATGACTCGACACGGACTACGGACTAGCCTATGAGCTATCCTCACCAAAACAAGATGCCGCTACTCCTTAATATGAAAATATCAACATGTAAGGGTGAGTCTCATTCGAAATTAATAAGTATTATACAGTCATAAGTTATAAAACATCATAGCATTATCATTCACCCAATCTACACATGTATTCAGATTTTATAACAACGGATCCCACACAAAAATCAAACACATCACCAAGTATAATGCACAACCATTTGATCATACTATATTATCATGCACATGAACGACTAACACTATGCATGTGGTACCATACATGGGCTAAACCCATCCAACTGATCTTTCCTCATCTAGATACAGTCCAACCGGCACAAATTCCACACAATGGGAATTATGCCCACCATTTGATCCACAACATCACCGGGATCCATCACTAAAATGCATATGAATGAATGTACACATATGTCATACTTATAACATCACCGATCCGATGCTTCACATCGTCTCATTACAACTCACCGCCTCATCACCAATAAGCATGCACATGTATTAACAATCATTCAGTTATATCACATATAATCATTTCAAAACAACACCCAAATCAAAATGAAATCCAAGTGGCTACACCACCTCAACAACACATTGTTACATTCACACATATATGTACACAATGCATTAGTCCATTCCTTAAATTAAATCAACATTTAAAATAAAATAGGGCCACTGCTCATTTCATCAATTCATCACATAAAGCTTTAAATTAGCTTCGCAACGCTCAAAACGGCGCTCAAAACGGATGTACAGTTTGAAAGTTATGCCCCTCAGAAAATTTGTCAAAAATTGGATGTTATGCGTCGACGCAAACCCCCTTCAGGTCGACGCATTGGATTTCCTGTCCCCCTTGGGTATGCGCACGCTGACCCTATAGGTCGACGCATGCTGTCACCCAGGTTGACGCAAACTGATACTTAGGTCGACTCATCTGACGCTTAGGTCGACGCATTCTTCGTAGATGTAGAATTTTTCTGCGATTTTAACATATTTCTTCTCCCAATTTCATCCAAATCGCACCAAAACAGTCTCATACCAAAAACATCATCAGATAACATATTATAATACAAATATAACACGTTTTAGAAGTCATTTAACACCAAACCATTCATCAAATTCATCAATTGCATCAATTCAACATTAACAACCTAAATCCCCAAAAACCCCAAAAACCAAAACATGCAATCGAACCAAATAACAATCCTAACCAGTTCACTACCCCTGATTATATAATAATCACTAACCTGAAGAGTCCCCCCTTACCTCTTGAGTCGAAACTTCGAAGGTCCTCTTCTTCCTCTTCTTCTCCTTTTTACGTATCTTCTCTGTTTCTTAGACTTGCTTTTTTGCTTCTAACTTCCTTCTTTTCCAATTTCCCTTATTTTATGAAAAATAGAAAATGTCTCAATAAGGCTTACATAGTTAACACCTCCCTTTTGCTAACCACTACACTAAGCCCAATTGTTTATTTCTACCATATTTCTCAATAATTTACCAAAATGCCCATTAATCCAATTAAATAATTTAAAATCTAATTAAATTAAATAATGGAAAATATGGGGTGTTACAACTCTCCCCCACTAAAAGAGTTTTCGTCCTCGAAAACATACCTCAAACGAAGAGTTCAGGATAGGAGTCCTTCATTTGACTCTCTAGTTCCCAAGTAACATCCCCACCCGCTGCTCCTCCCCAAGCCACTCGGACTAATGCTATTTCCTTGCCATGCAATTGCTTTAACTTCCGATCCTCAATCCTCATAGGCAAGGCTTCAACTGTCAAATTATCTTTCACTTGCACATCGTCCACTTGGATTACACGGGACGGATCCGCAATGTATTTCCTCAATTGAGACACATGGAATACGTCATGTAAGTTCGCAAGTGTCGGTGGTAAAGCAATACGATAGGCCACCTCTCCTACTCTTTCCGTAATCTGAAACGGACCAATAAAACGCGGAGTCAACTTCCTTGACTTTAGTGCTCGACCAACACCCGTCGTAGGAGTCACTCTCAGAAACACATGATCTCCCTCTTGAAATTCAAGTGTCCTTCGTCTCTTATCATGATAGCTTTTCTAACGACTCTGAGAAGATTTCATCTTCTCCTGAATCATCCTAATCTTTTCTGTCGTCTCTTGAACAATCTTTAGCCCAATTAGTGCACTTTCACCAGATTCATACCAACACAATGGTGTCCTACACCTCCTACCATACAAAGCTTCAAACGGGGCCATACCAATACTCGAATGGTAACTATTGTTGTATGTGAATTCAATTAACGGAAAGTAATTATCCCACGCACCACCTTTTTCCAGTACACAGGCACGCAATAGATCTTCCAATGATTGAATCGTCCTTTCAGTTTGACCATCAGTCTGCGGATGATAAGCAGAACTCAACCTCAACTTAGTACCCAAGGCCTTCTGCAAACCTTCCCAGAATCTAGATGTAAACCTCGGATCTCTATCTGACACGATACTCGAAGGAATACCATGTAGACTCACTATTTTCTCAATATACAACTGAGCCAACTTCTCCATAGGATAATCCATTCTCATCGGTATGAAGTGAGCAGACTTCGTCAGTCTATCTACGATAACCCAAATGGCTTCACAGTTCCTAGTTGTTCTCGGAAAACCAGAAACAAAGTCCATCGATATGCTATCCCACTTCCATTAAGGAATAAACAAAGGTTGCATAGCTCCATACGGCTTCTGATGTTCGATCTTTGACTTCTGGCAAGTCAAACAAGAATAAAGAAATTCAGCTATTTCCTTTTTCATTCCAGGCCACCAGAATAATTTCTTCAAGTCATGATACATCTTGGTAGCACCAGGATGAATACTCAATCCACTCCGGTGTCCTTCTTCAAGAATATTCTTTCGAAGCTCGGTAACGTCAGGAACACAGACACGGTCTCCAAACCTCATTATGCCATTCTCGTCTATTCTGAATTCACCTCCTTTACCCTGATTAATTAAAGTCAACCTGTCCACCATCTCAACATCAGTTTTCTGACCTGCTCTAATTTCTTCAAGAATTCCACTGGTCAGCTTTAGCATACCCAATTTAATGCTATTAGGAGTACCTTCACATACTAAACTCAAATCTCGAAATTGCTCAATCAAATCCAATTCTCGCACCATCACCATAGACATATGTAAGGACTTCATACTCAAAGTATCAGCAACCACGTCTGCCTTACCAGGGTGGTAGTTCAAACCAAAATCATAGTCTTTAAGGAATTCTAGCCACCTTCTCTACCTCATATTAAGTTCTTTCTGATCGAAGAGGTACTTCAAGCTCTTATGATCACTAAACACTTCAAACCTTGAACCATACAGATCATACCTCCACAGTTTCAACACAAATACCACAGCTGCCAACTCTAAGTCGTGAGTCAGGTAATTCTTCTCATGCATTTTGAGTTGCCTCGACGCATAAGCGACTACCTGTTGATTTTGCATCAATACAACACCTAATCCCATTAACGAAGCATCACAATACACTACAAAAGATTCCTTCGGATTCGGCAAAATCAGAATGGGAGCACTAGTCAACCTCTTCTTCAACTCTTGAAATCCTTCTTCGCACTTTGAGTCCCAAATAAACGCTTGCCCCTTTCTAGTCAATTTCGTCAACGGTAAATCTAACTTCAAAAATCCTTCTATAAACTTTCGATAGTAACCTGCAAGACCCAGAAAGCTACGAATTTCGGAAACAGACTTCGGAGCTTCCCACTGAGACACAACTTCTACTTTCATCGGATCTACGGCAATACCATCCTTGGAAATCACATGACCAAGGAAGCTTACTTCGCTTAACCAAAATTCACACTTTGATAATTTGGCATAGAGCTTCTTCTCTTTTAATATCTCCAACACAATTCTGAGATGTTCCTTATGTTCTTCTTCGCTTTTGGAATATATCAGAATATCGTCAATAAACACCACGACGAACTTATCGAGATAAGGATGAAAAATCCTATTCATATACTCCATAAAACACCAGGTGCATTAGTAACTCCAAATGGCATCACAGTATATTCATAATGACCATACCTTGTTCTAAATGCAGTCTTCTGAATATCGTCAGTCTTCACTCGAATCTGATGATACCCAGACCTCAAATCAATCTTACTAAACACACTTGCTCCGACCAGCTGATCCATCAAATCATCAATCCTTGGTAAGGGATACTAATTCTTGATAGTAACTTTATTCAATTGCCTGTAGTATACGCACAACCTCATAGACCCTTCCTTCTTCTTCACCAACAACACCGGTGCACCCCATGGTGACACACTCGGACGAATAAATTCCTTCTCCAGCAACTCTTCTAATTGACTCTTCAACTCAGTCAACTCAGATGCCGACATTCTATAAGGCGCCATCGACACAGGACTAGTTCCAAGAATCAACTCAATAGCAAATTCCACTTCTCTCTCAGGTGGCAACTCTCTAACATCTTCCGGAAAAACATTTGGAAAATCACATACCACCGGAAATTCACTACTCACTGCCTTTCCTTTCATATCCATCGATGCAAATAACATAAACACGGATGCTGCATCCTTAACCGCCTCACCCACCTGTCTCGCAGTCATTGCTAAATCCTCGACACCGACCTCTTCAGGAAAGATAACCGTCTTTGTAAAACAATTGATATGAACTCGATTGAATTGCAACCAGTTCATCCCCAAAATAATGTCAAGTTGTTCCAGCGGAAGGCACACTAAGTCCATATCAAATTTTCTACCAAATGTATCAATAGGACAGTTCAAACATGCAGATGAAGTGGTCACTGAACCCGACGCAGGAGTGTCAATAACCATACTTCCATTTATGCAAGATATCTCTAAATTTAACCTCTTAGCACAATCCAATGAAATAAACGAGTGAGTCGCACCAGTATCAATAATCGCAATCAAAGGTGTGTCATGTATGAAACACGTACCTTTAATCAGTCTATCCTCTAGAGTAGTCTCTGATCCAGACAAAGCAAAAACCTTTCCCCTAGACTGATCCTTCTTTGGCTTGGTGCACTGCGGACTGATATGGCCTTCTTCGCCACAGTTGTAGCAAGTCACAATCCTCATTCTGCAGTCTGAAGCAATATGACCTGCCTTACCACACTTGAAGCACTTCTTCTCCCCACTCTTACACTCATTCCTTCTATGCCCAGATTCACCACAGTTGTAGCACCTAACGGGAGCACCAGAATCTCCCCACTAGGCCTTTTCCAATTACCAGCTTTTGGGTTTCCTCTACCGTATGGCTTACCTCTATCCATAGGCTTCTTACCTTTTTTGTCAACCAACTCACGAGAGTGAGATGACTTTAGCTTAAGGTTATCCTCTTCGAAGATCCTACTACAGTCCACCAAGTCGACAAATTGCCGAATTCTCTGGTACCTGATTCCTTGCTTGATCTCGTCACGAAGACCATTCTCAAACTTGATGCACTTTGAGAATTCACTAGCTTCATCATTGTTGTAGTGAACGTATTACTTCGCCAACTCAACAAATTTCGAATCATACTCTGGTACCGTCATGTTACCTTGATTCAGCTCCAAAAATTCAATTTCTTTCATGCCTCGGACGTCTTCAGGAAAATACCTCCTCAGAAACTCTCTCTTAAACACAACCCAATAAATGGCTACACCATCAGCATCTATACCTCACTTTCAGATTCTCAGCACAATCGATGACTCTTAAAATCCTCTCGATCTCCTTAAGCCACTTCTGAGCACCTTCAGGATCATGCGTGCCCTTGAAAAATGGAGGATTGTTCCTCTGAAAGCTGTTCAACTGCATGTCAGCACCAATCCCATCTCCATTGACATTCCCTCCTAGCACACCAGCAATCATGCCCAGAGCCTCTGCAATAGCATCATCATTCCTCCCACCTCTGCCAGCCATTGTTCTACTTATTCACAAAACAATTCCGTTAGAACACAAGTATCGACAGTGATACACACACTAGTCGCATACAGGAAATAGTAACAAGACTCTGGTCACAACGACCGACTATGCTCTGATACCACTATTGTAACACCCTTCTAAACCCCCGCGGCAATTAAAATAAAAATCAGAGTAAACATAAAGCAAGGGTGCCACAATTAATAGAAATAATGAAAACCATAAGTCGTTCGTCATGCTTTATTAGGAACGATTCACAAAATTATCAAAATACATCATCGACACAGTGGAATTTCATTCAACGGTATCGTAAGACATCACCAAAATATAAATCAAACGATACATAATCCAAAACAATAAAATAGAGTATCATAAGTAACTCTTAAGTCTATCGTTCCCAAGTGTTACAAATTAGAGCATGACTCGACACAGACTACGGACTAGCCTATGAGCTATCCTTACCAAAACAAGATGCCGCTACTCCTTAATCAGAAAATATCAATGTAACACCCCAAATCTACCCCAAGAATTTATGCGGAAAATATCTGAGTATAAAAATTCTCAACAGAATCAGGATGTCACACATTCAACATAAACATAAACCTGACATGCTTTTTAAACTAATACATAACACTATCAGGATTGAAATGAACAAAACTCATAACATATATCTCACCTTATGAATAGCATAATATTCATAGCATATTCCAAACTTAGGTTCAACATGCAACGAATTCACAATGATTCAACAATTAAGACATAGCATCTTTTGAATCATAAAAAGCAACAATACAAAAAACTTCTCAAATACATCATAAGGTTCAATCAACAAATAATAACATCAAGCAAGTGTTCATCCCCCCCGAGTGCTACGTATCAGAGCAATGACACCCAAAACTCGACTATAAGGGGAAACAGCTACTCATCTGGATTACCTGCACGTTACCCACGTGGAGGCAACATTCAAACAGAAAGGGTGGGATATCAAACTATATAAATAGGATTATAATAAATCATATATTAGGTAAGGAATATAAATGAATAACTGTTTCACACAACATCAACATAAACAACACAAAGAACATCATCAAAGGATGGTCTTGATATCAACACATCGACATCTTCAACAAATCAACACATAAGCATCACAATGCATAAACAACAACTTCGACCAACAACAACTAACAACGACACGAATGCGACTCAACTGTGCATATGCATGTGGTACCATTGGAGTAAAACTCCCAACTTAGAACATTGCCAGTAATTCCGAGGCATAAGGCAAAGCCTTCAACACAGTCACATATCAACATCACACCGTTCAACTTTATGTTATGCTATGCTATACGGAAACATACAACGACCACGATTCGACAACGAAACAACGAAATAACAACAACACAACAACGGTCACATATCAACAATCACACCGTTCAACTTTAGCCAAAGGCTCATAACACAATCTTAACAACGAGATTATCAACTTCATAGCGTTATATACAGAATATCAAAATTTACTAGGATTCACACCTTAAGGCTACCCACAGAACAATGCACAATAATAATCATATTGACAATCACAACATCATTCACAACAAATGCATCCAAACCCAAACCATAACTTTCGGTCAATTCGCAAAAATAATCGCAATATGCCAATATATCAAGTAAACCAAATCGACTTTGATTTATCATCTAACTCAATTAGAAATGATGATAATTATCAATACAACATCATTGGCATAACAATATATTATTCTCAATTTAATTATTCAACCAAAACACAATTACGGTCAAATTCTCAAGATACCGTAATTTACCGATAAACCGAATAATTAATCTAAGTCCAAGTATTTTCCAATCAAGTAGACTTATTGAAATTAATTCTACTATCAATTTAATCAACCAATTAATACAACACTATATTAATTTAAATTCACTTCAATTTTTCTATTCCATTTCTAAATTCTAGTATCCTATTGTTCCTATTATTTCAATTATATTTCATTTAATAATTATGGTTCCACTTTCTATTATATATTCCATAATATATTTTCCTTATACTATACCATGTTCTTATTACTAACAGTGAGTAAATATAGAAACAGGGCACTTTGTAGCATAACATAAAACATGGCCATATGATATGTTGGAAACAGTAAGTGGCTTTTTACCATCTAACAAGAAAAATCAGCATGTGGGTTGCAACATATACACACGGCGCAAAGTGATTCAAATATAAGCCAAAACGTAAGCTACAGTAAGCAGCATATGGTCTTAAGCTAGGTACATCATAAAATTAAACGGAACTGCATCATAGTAGAGATCCAAACGACTACAATTTTCAGCAGCAACACACATATAGAACAACACAGTAGAAAAATCTAATACCTTAAACCCACATACAACCCATCATATTCTTATTTAGGTAGTAAGAATCCCCCTTACCTTAGATTGAGTGCAACTCTAAGAAGTTTCAATGGGAAAATTGGAGAAAAATGACACTTTAGAGCAACACTTTGGGTCTCCTTCATCTCCTCTTCAACCCTAACCCCTCTTTTCTTTCTCTCCCTCGGTTTCCTCCTTCTTCTCTCTTACTGATAACACTACTTCTATTCTAGTTCTATTTTCAAAAATAAACTATGTTAATCATTTAATACACAAATGGGCCTAACAAAATATACCCCTTAATACTTAGAGATGTCATTATTTAAGCCCAATATAATTTTTACACTTAATGTAAAAATAATACTTCCACTTAAACTCCATTAAAATAAAATCCGATTATTTTAATATACCGACTTATTACTCAATGTCTCATATTTCCGGTCTAATCTTAATTACTCGGAAATTCCCAAAATGCTAAATATTAGTTCATAAATATTTCTAATACTAAAAATATTAAAATATCCGATTAAATGTCGATCCACTATCCCGAACTAATACCGACTAAATCGTCCCAAAACGCGAAAATTTCAGTAAACATCACAAATATCTAAATTAAGCAAATAATTATTTTTCCGGGCGTTACAATCAACATGTAAGGGTGAGTCTCATTCGAAATTAATAAGTATTATACAGTCATAAGTAATAAAACATCATAGCATTATCATTCACCTAATCTCAACATGTATTCAGATTTTATAACAACGGATCACACACCAAAATCAAACACATCACCAAGTATAATGCACAACCATTTGATCATACTATATTATCATGCACATGAACGACCGACACTATGCATGTGGTACCATACATGGGCTAAACCCATCCAACTGATCTTTCATCATCTAGATACAATCCAACCGACACAAATTCCACACAATGGGAATCATGCCCACCATTTGATCCACAACATCACCGGGATCCATCACCAAAATGCATATGAATGAATGTACACATATGTCATACTTATAACATCACCGATCCGATGCTTTGCATCGTCTCATTACAACTCACCCCCTCATCACCAATAAGCATGCACATGTATTAACAATCATTCAGTTGTATCACATATAATCATTTCAAAACAACACCCAAATCAAAATGAAATCCAAGTGGCTACACCACCTCAACAACACATTGTTACATTCACACATATATGTACACAATGCATTAGTCCATTACTTAAATTAAATCAACATTTAAAATAAAGGGTTAATGAACTTTTTGGTCCCTCTAAATATTGCAGATTTTGTTTTTAGTCCCTACAAAATTTTCCTTTAAGAAATCGTCCCTTCAAAATTTTTTGTCTAAACTATTGGTCTCTAATGTCAAATTTGCTAGAGATTATCTACGACTTTACCCACTGATTAGCTACGAAATTTGACGTTAGGGACCAATAGTTCGGAAGAAAAATTTTGAAGGGACGATTTCTTGAAGAAAAATTTTGGAGGGACTAAAAACGAAATTTGAAATATTTAAAGGGACGAAAAAGTTCATTAACCCTAAAATAAAATAGGGCCACTGCTCATTTCATCAATCATCACATAAAGATTTAAATTAGCTTCGCAACGCTCAAAACGACGCTCAAAACGGATGTACAGTTTGAAAGTTATGCCCCTCAGAAAATTTGTCAAAAATTGGATGTTATACGTCAACGTAAACCCCCTTCAGGTCGACGCATTGGATTTCCTGTCCCCCTCGGGTATGCGCATGCTGACCCTATAGGTCGTCACATGCTGTCACTTAGGTTGACGCAAACTGATACTTAGGTCGACGCATCTGACGCTTAGGTCGACGCATTCTTCGCAGATGCAGAATTTTTCTGCGATTTTAACATATTTCTTCTCCCAATTTCATCCAAATCGCACCAAACAGTCTCATACCAAAAACATCATCAGATAACATATTATAATACAAATATAACACGTTTTAGAAGTCATTTAACACCAAACCATTCATCAAATTCATCAATTGCATCAATTCAACATTAACAACCTAAATCCCCAAAAACCCCAAAAACCAAAACATGCAATCGAACCAAATAACAATCCTAACCAGTTCACTACCCCTGATTATATAATAATCACTAACCTGAAGAGTCCCCCCTTACCTCTTGAGTCGAAACTTCGAAGGTCCTCTTCTTCCTCTTCTTCTCCTTTTTACGTATCTTCTCTGTTTCTTAGACTTGCTCTTTTGCTTCTAACTTCCTTCTTTTCCAATTTCCCTTATTTTATGAAAAATAGAAAATGTCTCAAGAAGGCTTACATAGTTAACACCTCCCTTTTGCTAACCACTACACTAAGCCCAATTGTTTATTTCTACCATATTTCTCAATAATTTACCAAAATGCCAATTAATCCAATTAAATAATTTAAAATCTAATTAAATTAAATAATGGAAAATATGGGGTGTTACAGTAGGTATTCCTGAAACTCATGAGACATGTACTCAGCACCAGAGTCAGAGCAAGAAATTTTAACATTTGCTTGAAATTGAGTTTCAACATATGTTAAATATTTCTTAAACATAGAAAACACTTCTGATTTAGAGCGGAGAAAATATACTCAAGTAAAATGACTATAATCATCTATAAATGTGACAAAATATTTATAGTGAGCATGAGAAACTACAAGAGACATTCCCCATACATCACTATGAATCATCTCAAAACACTTGGAAGCACGATGAGCACCAGACGGAAAAGGAAGTGTTTTACTTTTAGCCTATTTGCAAACAGAACATGAAACAAAGGCATTAGAAATAACATTTTTATTTCCCAATAAACCAGTTTTACATAAATGAGACAAAATAGAAGAGTTTGGATGACCCAATTTTCTATGTCAATCCTCATAAAAATTAAAAACATTATTACAAGCAAGATTTAATTGATTAGAAATAAACTGAAGTGGAAACAATCTTCCCAACAAACAAATCCTTGATGGTAGCCCTTACAACGCACAAACAAAATAAACAATAATGAAATTTCTGGGTCAAATGGATAACCTTGCTGGTAGCAAGGTACCACATGCCGAGAGTATCTTAATAAAACTATCTTTTCCTTTATTAAGGAAGCACCAATCACGTTAGGGGAGAGACGGTGTTTTGGTCGCATTTCTCTCTTTTCAATGTTTGACTGCCTCCTAGTCAGTAATTGCTACATTTTTTCACACACACAAATGCCCAATTTGCCTCTAATTTCTCAGATTGGACATCATCCAAAGCCTTTGTAAAAATATCAGTAAGCTGATTTTCAGTATTCACATGCTCAAGTGATATGACTTTGTCTTCAAGAAGGTCTCTTATAAAATGATGCCTAATGTCAATGTGCTTAGTCCTACTGTGTTGAATAGGATTTTTGGAGATATTGATAGCACTCAAATTATCACAAAATAATGTCATAACATCTTGCGTGACATTGTATTCAAACAACATTTACTTCATCCACACAAGTTGAGAACAACTGCTACTTGCTGCTATGTACTCAACTTCAGCCGTGGAAAGAGATACACAATTCTGCTTCTTGTTAAACCATGAGATCATATTGTTTAGCAGAAAGAAACATCCTCAAGTAAACTGTTGTAAATTAATTTATTCTTTTTATTCAATTTTAAATATATTCATAATTTGTATTGAAAAAACACAATTACTAAATTTATATTACAATAATTTATTGTGAATGATAATTAAGACAATTCTATGAATTAATCACAAAAAAAAATTATTTGAAAGAAAAATACATGTTTATAAAGTGAGAATGACAAACGTAATTGATTTTGCAAATTTAAATACTTATAAAATGATATTTATTATGTTTTTATTCTCATATGTTTTAAGTAGGTATCTTTGATTTAGATACTTAATTTCAAGTTGTTGAATGTGTGTATTTATTCTTTGTATTTACAAAAAATTAAAGTAATTATTATCAAATAAAATTTTATTAACTTTATAAAATTTATATCTATTGTTGTCAAACTTTAGTTATCTAGTGAATAAATGGTTGAAAATGTTTGTTGTTATAGTAGTTTAATTGTTTTTTAAGTAATTAATTTTTTTATTTTTGAAATTGTACAAATTTATCTAATTTTATCGTTAATATGTCAATTGAAATATGAGTGTTCTTTTTCTTAACATTATTTTCAATATTTTTATTATATTCTCTATGATTACTATTACAAACGAAAAATAGTAAAATATAATTCACTTTCATAATATGTATTTATGAAAGTAATATATTTATGTAAGTTAATAATTAACTAATAAGATAATGTATTTTGGACTATAACTATTTTGAGATTTAAATTATTTATTTTAACTGTTCATTTTTTTTTATAAAATTTCTTTATCCATTCTTTACCATTTTAGGAACCACTGCGAAATTTCAAAAACGCCCTTATATTTCGGAAGTGTATCTTCGAAGTCATCAAAAAGAGGGATTTCGAAGATGCATCTTCGAAATTAATTTTTTTATTTAAAAATAAGGTGTTTTCGGAGATGCATTTCCGAAAAGGTGATTTCGGAGATGCATCTCCGGAAACACCAGTGTTTTACAGTTTAAACAAAACAGCCTCCGTCCCTTTTTCATTTTAGCCTAAAACACAAAATATTCAATACAACAACCATTTGCTCATACTACTACACAAAGGGGACCTCTAAACTTGCTCTACAACATTCAAAGCCTACTTCAAAGGCTACATCCAAAGATTCAAATTTGTAAGTTTCACAACCTTAAACTGTAGGATTGAAAATCATATTAGGGCTATTAGAATAGGTTAGGGGCAAGAAGTGGATTTCTGCAAAAAATGAGTTCGCAGGTTGTTTCGGAAGTGCACTTCCGAAAACACCTCTCTGACCAGTTTCAGAAACGCACTTTCGAAATGTAGTCAGAAATGTTTTTTTTATTTTCTTAATTTTTTCGCCTTACCGATTTCAATTTATTCAGGAAAATGTCAGGAAACAAGGCACAACTTAGATAGAGTAGGAAGACCCATACCGCATCAGCTCGACGCGAGCGGACAACACAGCTAGCATCGACACGGGGACGAGGTCGAGTACGAGTACCCGTCCAAACGGATGAGGCGCCTGCTGGTTCCTCATCAGGATTGAGGAGTCAGCTGGCTCGGGCGTCTTCCTCTCGTGAGGTGGTACGTGAGGAGGAGGAGGTGAGACATGACGAGAAGGAGATACCCGATGTTTACTCTCTACACGGGGAGGATGATGCAGAGGAGGGCTACCCGGGTGGGCCTACAGATACTACCGTGCTGATTTACTACCATGACCACGTCGCTCGACGTGTTTGGGAGGGAGAGGTAGTTTTTTTAATTACACTTTATAATTTAATCGTTTTTTATTCCACTTTCTCCTAACGGTCTAACTAAGTTTCTTTTTTCTTTTTGTTTTTGTTGTGACAGGAACGACCGACCATAAAATCCGTGAACCATGCGCGAAAATATTTTCTCTGTTTAAACAACAGGCTCAGTGGTTTAATGACGTGGTAGTTGAGAGCGGGCTTGACGAGTTATACATGTCCGGATATAGTACCATCAGCCACGGCATGCAGGGCGCTTTTGTCGAGTAGTGGCACAAGGAGACGTCTTCTTTCCACCTTCCTGTAGGGGAGTTGACGATCACCTTACACGACGTGGCCTATCTGCTCCACCTGTTGATTAGATGGAGGCTGTTGGACCATTCCCGGATACATAGGGTTGAGGCCATAGAGTGGATGGTGGATTATCTGGGCATGGACCTAAACATGGCTGATTATGAGTGCAGAGCGACGAGTGAGGCGCATATCAGGTTCTTCAACTTGAAAGAGCTGTATGAGAACCACTTGGTGGCGGCAACGGAGTCGGAGCAGGAGGGTGACAGGCTTTTTACTGAGTATCACCGTGCTTGCGCTCTGCGGTGCTGGTTCTTGTTCTTGGTAGGCACTGCACTTTTTGTGGACAAAAGTGCAACCTACGTCGACATGACGTATCTCCGATGCTTTATCGATCTGACTACAGTGGACTAGTGGAACTGGGTGGCAGTTATTTTTGTATACCTATACCACAAGCTGAATGAAGCCTCCAACTGGAAGACCCGACAGTTGACTGGATCATGCACACTCCTCACGCTACGTTTCTTTTTAATTATTTCACATTTAATTATGGTTCATATTTTTTAACAAATTATACTATTGTATCGTATTTGTGTTTCAGGGATGGATCATCTCATACTTCCACCGCATCTACGGCTTCGCCATTGATCTTGCGTACGATGACGTCATGCCTAGGGCCGCACGATTCCTCCTCCAAAGGGCGAATAACGCAGTGGGCCCATATCGTGTGTACCTCGACCGCACTGCGCACGATACATCCATTAGACGTCCTTCACTGATTACCGTAATGTTGTCCCATTCGACCGCATTGCATTATACTTTGGATTGTTGGCACGAGGGATCAACACCATGGTCAGGTATCTGCCGGAGCGGTGCATGAGGCAGTTTGGACGTGTGCAGATGATACCGAGGTCTCCGTTTGAGGCTGCTCCTGACATCGTTATCCGAGTGGGCCTCACTGCTATATTTGAGGATTGGGCGCATCATTTGGTGCCTAAGGAGTATCAGCGTATGGTGGCCACCCAAGAGTGGCACTGTGTTGAGGGGTACGTGACATGATTCTATTTGGTGTCACATCCTTTGATGACACGCGACGTTCCCGGAGATCCACCTAGGCCAACACATGAGGAGATCTTGGAGAACCATCAGGCCGAGGATGACCATGCCACTGATCTCCTGCCGGTATGCCATCGGATAGAGATGCTTGGGCTGGATGCATTGGACAAAGGTATCATTGAGCAGTACGGTCCAGAAGCAGTTGCCATTGTGGAGAGGATGGTCAGTGACGCGGCCGGTGCAACGGCGTATAGGAGGCAAAGGAGGTTTCAGGGAGTTAGGGTTAGGCATACTCAGTAGCAGTTGCCCATTTATGTTTTATTCTTGACTTTTTTGTATTCGTTGTATTATTTTGACACTGAGCACTTACCCATACAACTATTTTTGTATTTATAAAATTGGGATTTTATTCATATTTACGTGTTATATTTTATTCGTATTTATTCTATTTTGTCGATTAATGTAAAATATGAGATTAATCATTGTTTTGAAAAAAAAGAAAAACTCAGAGCATATTTCGGAAATATATCTCCGAAATAATGAAAAAATATAATTTCGAAGATGCATCTTCGAAGTCAGGGGTATTATGGAGTTTTTAGCAAGGGTTCTCAACCCAAGGAGTGGATTAAAGAAATTGTTTTTTTTTTTTTATGATTTCAAAGAAAATATCATTTTAATATTAGTGTTTATTTACATGTCTATTTTAAATTTGAAATTTAGGAAAATATACATAGTTGGAATAGCTATTGTCTTGTTAGATCAATTTTGTTAAAAAATGATTTTTTTTTAATCTTTTCCAAGATTCGAATCCGTGATCTCCAATAGAGAATAAACATTGCATTTATCTATATTTAAAAGTGAAAATAAAATTTTGGAGGTGCCACATAAGACTATGAAATGAGAATTTTTTTTTTGAATATCCAATTTTTTTAAAAAAATTTCAGAAATAACAAACTTTTCAAAATATTTCCCCAAATGTCCATTTTTTGCTAAAAAATACACGTTGTCGCCAGGGGGGGTGGCGACAACACTGGGCTTTAAGAGCAGTCGCCATTGGGCCTGGCGCCCATGTGTATTTTTTAGGTGTTGTCGCCACCCCCCCTGGCGACAACACCCCCCCTTTATTTTTTTTTCTTTTTTTTTTGTAATTATTTTTTCTTTAACATAATGTATTCTAAATTTTTTTTATGTTATATTTTGCAAATATTATTTCAACATGGATTTTTTAAATAATTATTTTTTTCAATATTAATGTAATTTTCAATATTAATGTAATTTTTTTCAATATTAATGTAATTTTCAATATTAATGTAATTTTTTTCATTATTTCCTCTTAATTTTTTTCATTATTTCCTCTTAATTTTTTTTTCAATATTAATGTAATTTTCAATATTTTTCAATCTTATTTTCATTATTTCCACTTAATTTTTTTCATTATTTCCTCTTAATTTTATTCATTGTTTCCTCTTAATTATTTTTTTCAATATTAATGTAATTTTTTTCATTATTTCCTCTTAATTTTTTTTCAATATTAATGTAATTTTTTTCATTATTTCCTCTTAATTTTTTTTCATGGTATTATATTTTAGGTAATTTTTTACTTTCAATATTAATGTTTTCGGTACTATTTTCTCTTAAATCTTTGTAAATTTTATTGGTTCCAAATATTTTCTCCATGGTAATATTTGGTAATTTCTTTCAATATGTACCATGAACTTTTTTTTATTTAGTAATTTTTTTTGTGTTGTAACCCATAAAATTTATAAAAAAACAAGTTCATTTCATTGAAAAAGTAAATTACAAACATCATCGAAACTAATAACTATGTTGTGGAACTAGATCCACGATTGGGACATTTGGTCCTATTATGTCCTACCTCACGACATATACTACACTTCCTCTGCATTTTTTCAGTTACGTCCATCTCGGTTCTAATACGTCTGCTGTTTGGTCGACCGCTTTTATTCCGACGCATTAAATCGTTATGCCAAACTGTTTCCCCCTCGTACACAGGCCAATATGCTTCCATTGCTACCACCGGGAAGTAATTGTCGTATACGTTGAGCAACGTTGAAACCTTGTAAATTTCTGATACCAAAGATAATGCATCAAAGTGAGTATGTGAACATGCTGCAAGGACATGGGAGCAAGGCATGCGATATGCTTGAAATTGGCCACAGTCGCACCAACGATCTGGGATATTGACGCGATACTGTTGTCGTGGAAGTCCCTGGTTGTGGTCAATTGTTTCCTTTACACTGAAGGTGTGGCCATGACGGTCGAACTCGGTCACCCGATGAGTGTTACCCTTGACAGATTCCTGTTGTATATATTTCATGCAGACATCGCTATATACCTGTTGTGTTTGTAACACTGAATTCCACCTCTTACCTCGTGTGGCGAACAAAGTTGCCATCCGAAAATACGTAGCACTAACAATGGCAGTTACAGGTAGGTTTCGTATGCCTTTGAAAACCCCGTTCATTGATTCCACAAGATTTGTAGTCATGTGGCCCCACCTAGCCCCATCGTCGTATGACCTAGTCCATCTTGCTCTATCAATGCTGTCAATCCACCTCCCTGCATCTGGATTTGTCAACGCTATTTCTCGGCGGTAGTATTGAAATCCAGGTTGATTTAAGGCATACCCCGCGTTCACCAAGTGGTTCTTCAAAAATTTATCCTTGATCTCTCTCATAAAATTCTGTGCTATGTGCCTAATACAGTAGACATGCTTAGACGGAGGGTTGTGCCAACCATTTGCCGGATTGTTGTATGCGCTGTCAATAGAAGCGTGCCTGTCAGAAATCAAACAAAGATTAGGTTGTGGAGCGACTCTAGCTCGGAGATTCTTCAGAAAGAAACCCCAAGCAGCAGCTGTTTCGCCTTCTACCAAAGCAAATGCTATTGGAAAAATGTTGCTATTTCCATCCTGCGCGACCGCCATCAACAAAGTTCCCTTGTATTTCCCATACAGCCACGTTCCATCAATTTGAATAATCGGCTTGCAAAAACCAAAACCGACGATGCATGGTTGAAACGCCCAGAATAGTCTATGGAAGATTCCATTACCTTCGAGAGGGGTTCCGTCATGGGACTGTGCCTACAGTGTCTCCAATATACTAACAGTCCCAGGTGAATACAATTGCAGTGCAGCCAGGTAGCGAGGAAGTTGTTGGTACGATTCCTCCCAGTTGCCGTAGACTCTTTCAATTGCTTTCTGTTTCGCCAACCAAGCCTTTCTGTACGAAGGTCTGTATTTGAACACAGAAACGTAATGAGAAATAATTGTCTTCACCTTCAGGGATGGGTCAGTTTCGACCAGAGGAATGATGGTATGGCATATCATGTCATGACTGAGTTTTCGATGATCTTGCGCCATGTTAGTGGTGACGCAGGTGTGGGCTTGAGATATCGAACGTATCACCCACGCGTTAAACTTCTTTCTGAACGATGCCTTCAGCATGTATCCACATTCCGGGTTTTTGCATGCAATAGTGACTCTCTCTGGATTTGATCGATCGGCTTTAAAATCAACACAATTTGCTAAGTGCCAATTTTTTATAGCCAACAGACAATCATCCTTCGAACGAAACGTGTCACCCTCTTTTAACTCCTCGCTTGACCTCATGTATGGATTGTAGAACATATCGGACGATGGCTCGTCCTCTCCCAAATTAAGCGTTGTGAAATGTGCCGGAGGTGAATATGCATGTGTATCCGGTACTGGATCCGGTACTGGAACTTCTTCGTCACCTTCATCTTCGGATTCACGATTCACCAACTCATCAACAACATCTTCTATATCAGTTTCTTCGTCAATGACATGTTCGGGTTGTTGTTCGTCATCAACAACAGGATCAATAACTTGTGACTGAATATTTTGCGAAGGAGCATTTTGTTCAACCACTACGTACAGTTCCAGATAATCATAACCAAAATACTCATGGGTGAGGAACATGTTTTGGACCTCTAAGTCAGTTGTTATCTCTGATTGACAAAACATGACTGAGTTGTTAGGTTGAAGAAGGGGTTGTCGGTAAAAGATCTGAGAAACTTGTTCTCTTATTTTGGATTCGATTTTCCTTTTTAGATAAGAGAAATCTGATTGTCTATTTAGAGCAAAACGTGTTGAGTTTGTGTTTCTAAAGATAAAACCGTTTGTGTCGCAGTGGTATGTCTCACCATTCATATGAACACGAACTTTGAACTGCGAGGTGGATGCCATAATTTTGATATGTGTTTGTGAAAGAAGAAATGTGAGAATTGTGTTGTGTTGTAAAAGGAAGAAATGTTTGGGAAAGTTGTGATGGTTGTAAAAAATAGTATGTGAAGTAGTTCCTATATATCATGCAAGAAATCTTACACAAGGGTAATGCATGCAAGAAATTAAGCAATAATTCTGCACAAGATAGTAACTTTGACATGACTAATGCATGCCACAAGAGAATCTCGTCCCCACCTCTTACACAAGGGTAATGCATGCAAGAAATGAAGCAATAATTCTGCACAAGATAGTAACTTTGACATGACTAATGCATGCCACAAAAGATAGGGCTGCATGCATGAAGATAGGGGGAATCGTTGCAGGAATCTATCAGGAATCGCTTCAGGAATCATTACAGGCGCATGCTAGGGTACAGGAACTCGTTTCGGACGCATGCGAAGGACAGAAAACAGATGGGGACCATGTGGGGCCCTAATTTTTATTCTTCAAAATTATTGTTTATGTTTTTCCCTTGTAAATGAAACCCTAATTGTCCCTCTATAAATTAGGGTTTCTTGTGTGCATCAGTACACACACGAAAAAATGAGATCTCGAATAAGGCCAGATAGCACGCACCGGACTACTGAGCCTCCACCACCTGTAAGGCGTTTGGACTATCAACCTCCCATTGTTCGAAGGAACGGATACGTTATTTTCTCTGCCGTCAAACCTCCCATGCAGGTAATGTTTTGGAACATTCAATCCATGGACCAGCTTAAGAGAACCCTTCTCAGGTTTTTGGAGGGAGAGTGGAGTCAAGGCGAACAAATCAGATCTATCAAGAGACTTAGAACAAGGGGAGGTGCTTTTCTTGAAAGACAGCGTTGGTGGGAGACAATGGAGGACGACATTCAATGCACTCGAATGATGGAGGACAGAGAAGACATTGTCCTAACCGTTGTAATATCCTAGATGTTGCAGTTTCTTTATCATTTCAGCTACTTCTGTACCGTCCAATTAAATGCTCTGAGCATATATTAATGAAATGTTTTTTTAACATTACAAAGTTTCCAATTAGTATTGAAGTTATTAATAATTAGCAAAATTATTTTCCGCGGTATTTCACCCACTATAAATAAAGGTGTGTGTGTGTGGAGTTGAAGTACCAACTCTTTCTTCATTCTTACTGCAAACACTAAAAATGAACTCAGTTTGGGCTGTCGTTTTTTTTGAGGAAGGTAGTCACATGCGTGTCTGCCTTAACCCCCATTGGAATTTCCAGAGAATTGTTAGAGCCATCAACACTGGGTTTCGTCAACTAGATGGTCCGACCAGAAAAGTTAAACAGATAGATTACCGTTGTCCATACATTACGTTGACGGATAATAATCCAGAAGGCACCTACATGTATTATTGGGACCGTGTGAAAGACGATGTGGACGTGGATCTAATGTTTTGGACACACAGTGGAGAGGTTAACCGAGGCGTTGAAAATCCACTTGTTCTTGCAGTGATACTCGAGTAGTTTAGATTAAGTGTTGTTGTGTTTGTTGCAATGATCGAGCGTGTACTACAAGTTGTTATGTGTTATTTTCTTAGATGTTTTAGTTTCTGTGTTGGTTATTGTCAATGTACCTTTTTAATGAATGAATGAATTAATGTTTTCCATAATATATATATCTGCGCTAGTTTAATATAAAGGTCTCAAAATCTATTATAATTGTATGTTTTAAATGAATTAAAAATTATGATAATGCATGTCACAAATTATGATAATGAATTAAAATCTAGTATAATATAAAATTCTCAAAATCTAACATAAACATGACAAGACCAGACTAATGCATGTCACAAAAGATTCTCGTCCCCACCTCTTACACAAGGCTAATGCATGCAAGAAATGAAGCAATAATTCTGCACAAGATTCAAATATGACATGACTAATGCATGACACAAAAGATTCTCGTCCCCACCTCTTACACAAGGCTAATGCATGCAAGAAATGAAGCAATAATTCTGCACAAGATTCAAATATGACATGACTAATGCATGACACAAAAGATTCTCGTCCCCACCTCTTACACAAGGCTAATGCATGCAAGAAATGAAGCAATAATTCTGCACAAGATTCAAATATGACATGACTAATGCATGACACAAAAGATTCTCGTCCCCACCTCTTACACAAGGCTAATGCATGCAAGAAATGAAGCAATAATTCTGCACAATGTAGTAATAAGTATATGTGTTAAATGAATTAAAATAAAAATAAAAACATCTAAATAAAAAATAAAAGTATATGATAAATCGGTGCATGCAATGGTTTAACATAATTTAGCATGACAAGAATGCATGCCTCTATAGCAATCTAGTCCCCCCACCACAGACATGACAAGACAAGACACTGCAGGGAATCTCGTCCCCACCACAGACATGACAAGACAAGACACTGCAGGGAATCTCGTCCCCACCACAGACATGACGGGACAAGACAATGCAGGGATTCTCGTCCCCACCACAGACATGACGGGACAAGACACTGCAGGGAATCTCGTCCCCACCACAGACATGACGGGACAAGACACTGCAAGGAATCTCGTCCCCACCACAGACTTGACGGGACAAGACACTGCAGGGAATCTCGTAATAACCTATGCATTTTGGCTATAAATATGTTCCCAAACTTGTTCATTTTCTTCATCACCTCTTATACTTTCATCAGAGCAACTTATCATCAGAGCAACTTTGTGTTTCGTCATCAACAAACATGTCTCTCCTAACTATGGGTCAAGAGCATCGAGGCACCATTGCAAACATTGCCACTTATGTAAGTTTGAGTAAACACTTAATTTTTTTTACTTAAATTTACTAATTTCAAATACTTATGGGAGGTGTTTTTTTTATAGGATGTCACGAGATTTAGGACCCGTGCTGGTAAGATGATTGCTCTTGACCCTTTGATTGTGGACTACGTTAAACGTGCGGGATTTGGTGAGGTAATGAACTTAACACATACCTCAGTTGATATGAAGTTTATATTAGCATTGTGTGAGCGTTGGAGGCCTGAGACTCATACTTTTCACCTTCCAATGGGTGAATGTACCGTCACTCTAGAGGACGTGTACATGTTGTTGGGTCTCAAAACAAATGGAAAGGCAGTGTATGGAAATGTCCAACAACCAAACGCCCTATGCGTCGAATTGTTGGGTGTGGATTTAATAGAGGGTGAGGGGCAACAAAGGGGTAGGGGCCAAGGTATAAAGCTTGCTGGCCTTCAGGAAGCTTATGTTGGGCTTCAATTGGATCAGTTTTCTGACGAAGAAACTATACTGCGGAAAACTAGGATGTATATTATGTTGTTGTTTGGTAGGTTTCTATTTCCCGAAGGCACGGGAAATAGTGTTAATTTTATGTACTTGTGTTTACTTGGGGACATTGATGCAATAAAGACATATAGTTGGGGTTCGGCTGTGTTGGCATACCTATATAGTTCCTTATGCAAATGTGCAAAAAAGGATAGTTGTACATTTAGTGGATGTGCATTCTTGCTACAAGCATGGGCATGGTGGAGGATGCCGATATTGGCCCCTGCAAATCCAAACAGTTACGCCTTCCCTTACGCTTCAAGGTAACTTTTGGATCTTATTTTAATTATTGCCTTTTATTCTATTATTATTTGTAACTATATTGATTTATATCTTTTAATGTGTTTAGGTTCAATGCACTCGGAATGGATTGGTCCAAAACGCCTGATTCCAAAATCATTTTCTACCGCCAGCTATTAGATCGACTAGGACCCCAAGAAGTAATACCTCTAAAAATGTCCATTTTCTAAATATATTTTTAAAAATAACTATCTTCTAAATTCTGAAATTAATATTATTTGCTTTGCAGTTTATTTGGCGTCCTTACTTGGAATTGGACCACGTACCCGACCTTGACGAGGCGGCTATTTGGACAGCAAAATCACCCATCATACGGTTCACCACTGTGGAGATGCACCCGAGTGACCGTGTGAAGCTCCAATTCGGCATGCATCAAGGTATCCCTGACCCACCTGAGCCTGACTGTTTGGGACGTTGGCATCTTGCGAAGGTTAGCGAACAGTGGTACGTACAAAATTACAAGTCCTTTGCCATAGAGCAGCGTAAAATATGGGCTCGTCGATCAAAAACGGTTCTAGAATTTCCTGTGGCGCCGGGAGAAATGAAGCCAACTGTTGAGTATGTAAACTGGTACAGGACCGTCACAAATCCTGAAATGATTGTGTCTGCCCCTTTCTATTTAGCTGACCCGCGAGCACAACCTCCATATTTTGGAGGACAACAACAACCACCACCAAATTACCACCAACAACAACAACAACCACCGCCACCAAATTACCAACAACAACAACAACCACCACCAAATTACCAACAACAACATTACCCACAACAACATTACCCACAACAACACCAACAACAACAACAACAAAGTTACCACCAACAACCAATGCAACCACAAACACCTTTTTACCAACAACATTCCCAACAACTCCACCCGTTTTTTTCATCCCAAACTCAACCACAAAATCAAGAATTCCATGCAGGGAGCTCTTCTAGATCACATTTCCAGGAATTCCATGCAGGGGGCTCTTCAAGATCACCACCAATGACCCCCGACATGGGCATAGAAGAAGAATACCCGCAATACACCACATTCGACCAACACACATCACAGTACCCCAGCCAACAATTTGACTTCAACACACCGCCACAACCATTGTATTTTAACCAAACCGGATCCACCACCAACTTCCAAAACTTCCAGGCCGCACCCACTAGGAGAAATTTTAACCCGCCTAGACACAGCTTCGACAGCGCCGCGGGCACCCGCCTATCCTATGGAGGGAATTCTATAGGTCAAGATGTTGAAGACCCAGGTTTCATTCAGGGACCGTCGACTATGGCACAAGACGAACCAAATAGAGGGGGGCGTCGTCGCGGAAATAGGGGGCATTACCAACTCGTGACCCGTCTACACGACCCATTCGGCAACCTCAATGTGGATCGTACCATGGTCCACGTGGCGCGCAATAAGATTTTTATTTGTATCTTCAATGTATTTTGTAATGTTTTTAATTATAATGTATTTGTATCGTTAATGTTTTTTGAAATGTCTTTAATTTTAATGTATTTCTATCGTCAATGTATCGTTATTGTATCTTAATATATAATTATTTTAACGAATGTCCAACTTATATTTTAATGTATTTAATATTTTTTAAAATAATATTATTTTTTTAAAAAAATATTTAATCTTAAAATTTATTTTATAATATAAATATAACATTGTTTTACTAACCAACTTCACGACTATATTAACCACAAAAATATAAGTTATTAATTAATTATTTTACTTATAATTCATTAACTACTTCCACTACTTCATTGACCAATAAAATATATATTATTAACCATGTTCAGACACTAAATTATAAATAAGTTAATTAACATTTATATTCCAAAAATAATTTTAACAAGATAGATAAAAAAAACAATATAAAAAAATTATTGAAAAATTGTTGTTAAAAAAAAAACTAAAAAAATAGCTAACAAAAAATTATTAAAACATTGTAGTTATTAAAAAAAAAATACTGAAAAAAATTAAGAGAAATTAATGTTAAAGAAAAAAAATTACAAAAAAAAAAAAGAAAAAAAAAATAAGGGGGGGTGTTGTCGCCGGGGGGGGTGGCGACAACACCTAAAAACTGCACATGGGCGCCAGTGGGCCTGGCGAATGCTCTTAAAGCCCAGTGTTGTCGCCACCCCCCCCTGGCGACAACGTGTATTTTTTAGCAAAAAATGGACATTTGGGGAATTTTTTTGAAAAGTTGGTTATTTCTGAATTTTTTTTTAAAAAATTGGTTATTCAAAAAAAAAATTCATGAAATGATGTAGCACAAATGAAATAAAAAGGTTTTTTCTTTACCCACCTCCTTATGGGGGTCACCCCCAGCGAAAATCCCATTTTACCCTGCTTCAGAAATGCATTTCCGAATTTTTTTTTTCTAAATTTTTTTAGACTTCGGAAGTGCATTTCCGAAAAAATCCCAAAAATTGGGATTTTGATTAATTCGGAGATGCATCTCCGAAAAAACAAAAAAATCTAAAAATTAATTTATATATTATAAATTTGATATAATTTATGAGTAATAAATAATAATTATTATATATTTTGATATAATTTATTAGTTATGAATAATAATTATTATATATTTCTTTTCTGATTCATATTTTAAAATTTAAAATAATTTTAATTAAAAAAATTAAAATAATTTCACTTACAAAATGAGTTATAATTTTTTATTTATATATTTATATATTTATAATAATCATTATGTATTTACAAAAAAAATTAAAAAATTAGTGTTTTAATTTATATATTTATATAACAATTATTATATATTTGTAAAAATTATTATATATTTATAAAAATTATTATATATTTATATATTTATATAATAATTATTATATATTAATTATAAATATATTTATATATTTATATAATAATTATAAAAATTAAAAAAATGAGTGTTTTAATTTATAATAATTATTATATATTTATATATTTATATATTAATTATTATATATTTATATATTTTATATTTATATATTTCACTTACAAAATTAATAATTATTATTATATATTATATATTTCTATTCTGATTCATAATTAAAAATGAGATAATTTTTTATTTAGTTTAAAAAAATTAAAAAAAAATTTTGTCATAATTTTATTTAATGAATAAATTTTATATTTAATTCTATATAATTCAAAATTTACTTATGGAATTAAAATGTTTTTGATTTATATAAGTTAGTAAAATAATGTTTAACTTTCAAATAGTTTAGGATGTTTTGATTCACCTTGATTTTATTGATTCACCTTCATTTTATTGATTCACCTTCATTTTATTGATTCACCTTGATTTTATACCTATTAATTGTATTGATTCACCTTGATTTTAATTTTTTTTAATAATTATTAATTATTTCGGAAGTGTATATCCGAAACATTCCAAGACCAATTTGGTCTTGGAATATTTCGGAAGTTCATTTCCGAATTCCTCCAAGGGGGTGCGTTCGGAGATGAACTTCCGAAAACACCACATTTTCTGAAAAGTAACTTTATTTCGGAGATGCATCTCCGAAATCAATATTTTATATTAAAAAAAACACGTTTTCGGAGATGCATTTCCGAAAACACCTTTTTTAACAAAAAAAAGTACCTTTTCGGAAATGAACTTCCGAAACAAGGGGTAGTGTGGTAAATTCATCAGGGGTGGGCAAGAAAGTTAGGAGGTGGGTGAAGAAATTTTCATGTCAACATGTGTCGGTTTCAGATTTAATATATTACATATAGATAATAGATAGTTTTTCATAACATTGACATCAAATATTACAAGCAACTCAACTAGACATGTTGCAGCATATATACACAAGATTCTCCTAATGAAGTATCTGTGCTTATTACAAATAGTTCAAAGTTTAGTCGATTATCCTTATTCTCAAACAGACATGTATAGTTCAAAGTTTAGTTGATTATCCTTATTATCAAACAGACACACAGATAAAAGTAGGCACAACAAGATACTCAACAGTGACACAATTATATATAGCTGCAATACTTCTTCATGTGTTTCCTTTATCTGCAAAAATACAACTAATTCACACTGAGATATCCATAAGAATTTAGCATAACACTTTCTCTTCAACAAGTAACTAAGCATAATGAAAGAATTACCTTCATGGTTGATAGAACTGATACGAAGTTTCAAATCTCAAATTACAGCTTGGTCTAACAATTCTCGCACCAATCCTATTACTACAACATCTCGAAACCTCAACGATAGATGAAATCAAGCAATCATCACACTGTGGACCACTCAAATCAGGTGTACACTGAACAAGACCATATATTACTTGATCATTACTAGGACCTGGTAATGTTCCCACAACATACTTACGATTCGAGTCACCTTTTATAGCTTTGCTTTTCAAATCATTCAACAACTGTTTCACCACAACGTTAAACTGATCTGCTAATGTTGCATTGTTCAAGTTCCATGCAAAATAAGCGGGTCCAATTTCATTTAGGCCTAAAATCGAACGGTCTGAGTAACGCAACATGCATTTCTCGTCCTCGTACCAACCTATTGCTTCTTTTTTGTTTGGACATGCTTGTGTTAGATTGAATTTAGAACCAATGAGACATTTGCGACAGTCTTGAGGACTAATGTCTCCTCTACATATTCCCATCAGGTTAACTTTGTTGTTGTTTTCGCCATAAATGGTGTTGGTGAAACCGTTGTCGAGTTTTAAGTTGTAAGTGAGGCGCAGAAAAGCGAATTTGAGGTTGTTGGAGTATGTATCTCCGGTTATGTAGTTACCTCTGTCGTTGTTTTGGTCACAGAAGTAATGGAATTTTTGGTCGTTGTTGTCTGCTTTGGATTTAGATGTGAAAAGGATAGTGATGAGAAAGAGTTTACAAAGAAAGGAAAGTGGGCTTAAAGAGAGAATAGACATGTTGATTGTAGCTTGGGGATAAACTAATAGGATGATTTGAAGGTTTTGATGTAGGGGTGAGTTTTTATAGGCAATGATGAAGTAACCTTTCTTGGTGAATGGTGATGTTTGATATAACTTGCTAATTATTTTATAATTTTTAAAGATTGAATCAATGAATCCACTACAAAGCCAAAGAAAATGGCTAATTTTTTAAGTTGAAGTTGGGGAAAAGACATCGACCACCACTTATGGTCACTAGTAAAAATTTGTTAATGCAACTTGACCCACATCAAACAACTATTCCATACTAATTAACACTCAAGGGTGGGCTTAGTGGTAAATGTTTGAGTCTTAGAATGTGTTTCTCTCAAGATTTCATATTCGAATCTCATTAAATGCTGGGTTAAATATACAAAACCTATCTGTAAGATAGGCGAAATCTATGTTGGGTTAAATCTGCAAGAAGAGATTTACACCTGAAAACAAGGTGATTGCAGTGTATCTACTTACCATACCAAGATGAAAACGTTTTGGCAAGAGCTCGATAAATTTCGACCAATTCCAAATATTAGTTGCCATGATGCATGCAATATGCTCGAGAAAATGCACAACTATAGAGATGATGATCGAGTCATTAGATTTCTCAAAGGACTAAATGATCAATATACATCTTTAAGATCACAAATCATGTTAATGGAACCTTTTCCAAATATTGGAAAAGTTTACTCTTTATTTGTTCAACAAGAAAGACAATCTCTACTTAATCTAAATGAATCCAAAATTCTTGTTGCTTCCAATAACCAGGACTTCTCAAGCAGAGGTAATTCATCTCAACATGGTAGAGGTGGAAGATACAATGGGAGTAGAGGAAGAGGTCGAGGTAACAAAGTGTGCACTCACTGTGGCATGAAAAACCACACAGTTGACCAATGCTTCAAAAATCATGGATATCCTCCACACATGCAGCAAGGAGTGACTGTGAATAACTGCCACAATAATGGTGACCAAGAGGATGCTAAATCTATAGTAAATGAAGAGGATGATAGTGAATCGGAAAAAGGGAGTTTGTATTTCACTCTAGATTAGCACAAAGCTTTGTTAGCTATTATCCAACAATCAAACAATATGCAGTCTCACATTGTCAACCAAGTCACCACCAAAACCTCTGATCATACATGTATCATTTGTGTCACTCCTTCAATACCTAATTCACACAATTTCTTCATTTTAGACACAGGAGCAACATATCATATCTGTCACTCTTAACACCCTTTTTAATATACGAAGAGAATTAAACTAATCCACATAAAATTGTCTAATGGCATTTTAGTCATCACAAACCTAGGTGGTACTATCATGTTTGACAGCAATTTCTATCTTACCAGTGTCCTTTACTTTCCCAATTTTTCCTTCAATTTAATACTTGTTCAAAAAATCACACAAAACCTAAACTGTTTTTTAACTATTTGATGGTTCTATTCTAAATGCTTGATACAAGACTCTTAATCCAAGAAATTGATTGGTGTAGCTGAAATGAATCATGGATTGTATGTGCTTACATAATCATTAGCCAGTTATATGGTTACACCTCCTAAACATTGCATCAATACCTTATGTAAAACCATTAACACCATATATAAGTGTAATAGGAACAATGATTGTAATTTGTGGCATATGAGATTTGGCCATACATCTTTTGAAAAATTGAATGATATCAATAAAATATTTCTCTTTGTCAAAATTGCTAAATCATTTTTGCCTTGTGATACTTGTTTTTATGCAAAACAAAAGAGATTACCATTCCTTCTTAGTTCAAGTGTGTCACTTAATAGTTTTGACTTAGTACATATGGATATTTTGGGTCCTCTTTCCATTCCTTCCATGTTAGGTTTCAAATATTTCTTAACTGTGGTTGATGATAAAAGCAAATTGTCATACTCCAGAATTTGCCCATCACATTTCAAAATATTTTGGCTCACATGACTTTCAACTGCTCAAGGCTATACAAGATTTGAGCACATTATCTCTCTCCTAAGCAATCAACCCACGACTAGGGTTTTCTCTCCTAAGGAGAAATCAACTTCTGATATCTCAGGTGGACTTCATGTTCTCTCACATGCCTCAAAGGATCCTTATGACAAAATCCAGGTTTCAATTCCCAAGTTTGCTCAGTCAACTGCTCAAATGATCAATAGTCGATCAGTTTGACCTAAAAGTCAACTATAGTCAAAACACAGTCAAAATTCATGATTTTTGGTCAACATCCTTATTTTGAAGTAACATTCATCATTTGATCAAGGATTGATCATGATTCATCAAGGAAAGCTCAGAAATCAACAACACTCATAGTTGCTAAATTAGGGTTTTGTAAGAGAAAGTCAACTGAACTTTGACTAATCATATCTCCCACATGCTCTATCATTAATTTCTCAAAAAAAGCCTATTTTAAAGGAAATTGACTTGTCTACAACTTTGTTTCTCTAATGCCAAGGCAAAAAATGCTTCATTTAAGAGATATGGTCCAAAAGATTATAGGTCCTTTTTGAAAGTCAACCAAAAGCAGTTTTTTGTCAAAGCCAATATCATCAAGATAAAATTCCCAAATGGAAATATGGTTCCAAAGTGACTTGTAGAGGACATCTTGAGATTTCCAAAAAGTCCTAGAACTCTCTCATATTTTAAAAATTGAGAGAGATATGTCTTGTCAAATTTGGACAATTTTGAGAGAAAATGTGAAACAAAAAGGCTTCAAAATGGATTTTTTTGCAAATGAGCCCAAGTTTTTAAGATCCAATATTCATCCTTATGATATTTAGGATCCAAAATTCAATTGCCACGAATTATTGATTTATATTTGATTTTTTGTTGAATTTAATTCATGAAAAATGCAATATAAATCATATAATTGGAAAAAATACAAGAAAAATTGATTTGCTTTTGATTTCAATCAGAATCAAATAAAAAAATATTTATTAATTGACACCAAATTCGTTCAAGAGGATATTGGTCATGAAAGATTGAAATTGGACCTAATTTAGAAACATCCATAAATTATATTTTTAAGATTTCCAATTATTGATTCTTGAAGATTCAAACCAGAATAACAACCCTAATGCATTCCATTAGATAAGGACAACAAGTGCAGACCCCAGGGACAAGGATTGGCAACCTCCAAGAACTTTGGTCTTGTTCTTAAAATTTCAAGAAAAAAAAGTCAATCACGATTTCTGTTCTAGAGGCCGGTTCAAGGAATTTAAAAGACTCAATCACGTTCCCTATCACTCCTGGAAGCTATCTGGATCTTCACCAAGCCTCGACGCTCTCAGAATCGTTACCAATTCATCACGGTTTGCTTAAAACTTTTTAATGTCGATTACAATTTCTCATGCATCATAAATGAATTTGGATCATGTATCTGTGCTTAGAATGATGTTACAAATGATTCTGGATAAATTAATTGTAGTTTAATGGCTGTTTCTAAGAGATGCCATGACTAGGGTTTTCGAGCTTCGTTTAGGGTTTTCAATGACAGGCAAAATTGGCCAAAATAATGGACACCATCAGACTCACTGTAATACGGTGGGAGAACTGACTTTAATAAATGTTGCGGATAGCAAGAGTCGCCATCGACTTTTATTTTATCCAATTTATAGAAAGGCTAAAAGAATAGGAAAAGACCTTTAAAAAGATTTTGAGTTCGGGGGGTAAGTTATACAAAGGGAAGGTGTAAGCACCCTTTGTATCTATGGTTATCCACGGGCTCTTAATTCCTTAGCTCACTTTTTGTTTGAATTGTTTAAAAAGTAATGTGTGAATAGAAATTTGAATAAGAACTTTAGCTTGTAAATAAGCGTAGTCTTTTTGAAAAGATTCTTTGAAAAGAAGTTTTGAATTTGAAATAGAACAAACAATTAAAAAGCAATTATCCTTAAGTTATAAAAATGGTTCTTCCAGCTTTAACGGGAAAGGGCTATCCATACCATAAAGAGGGCAAGTAGTCCCTTCATTGGATTTAAAGGGTCATCGAGGAATGCATCGTTTGCCATAAAACTATCCCTACCATATAGAGGGTAGGTAGTCTTTAGGGAAGGATAGAATAGTCATTTAGGCATCAGGTGAGGATACCTTAGCAATGGGGACAATCATCATTGTTAAGGCAACATTGAAGGATTAGATCTCGTATGATGATAATGAACTGAGGGCAACATTTGCTTTAGGTATCCTCGAAATCGAGGGACATGACTATCCAGAATCAAAATTAAAGGCAACAGATAATAAGGCAACAGGCAACAAGGCAACAAGAGAGGTTACCCTAAAGGTGTGTGTGTCACAATCATGTGGTACAGATTCAGATATTTATCTTATAATTAGTTATTATAAGTTAATTCAAGGCTTACACTCCCTAGGATTACTAACCACGCAGTTAAATAATAGTTATATTGTACAAAAATTTAAAGACAGAAAATAAACCTACAACTATTACAAGGCTTTGGGGAAGTTACATAATAGAGGAAGAATGGAGCGCGAAAATAAAAAAACTAACTATTACAAAAAAAAACCTTTCGCAAACCTATACACATTTTCTAGAATTTAAATGGCAGAAAAATTATTAAATAAATAACATAAAATAAAGGCAGAAATTAAGACAAAAATTAAATAAAGGCAGAAATTAAATAAAAGCAAAAATCAAATAAAGAAAATAATTAAATAAAAGCACAAATTAAATAAAAATAAAAATAAAGGCATTCGACAATCATTGGAGTTTTTGAGATGAGAAAAAAATTTGTGCATAAGAGAAATTCAATGTTTGATTACAAAAGGGTAAACCTAAACCTTTGAAGGCAAAAAAACCTAATGGGTAGAATAAATCTACAGGCTTAAAAACCTAAGCCTAGGTTGATGGGTAACACTTTCATAAAGGTTTCTAAGGTTTTCGTAGGTTATCTATGGTTTTTGAAGTCGAGGTTAATTACTAATTAAATTAATTTCCTAAATTATCTAATTATAATTAAAAATTAACCCTAATTATTTAAATCTAAATTATAAATTAATTAACCTAATCCTGATTAAATTAACCCTAATTATTCTAATCCTAGTTACTAACTTAATTATCTAATTAAATTAATTAACTAAATGAAAATTAAGATTAAATTAAATCGATTACTAAGTTAAAAATAACTAATTAAAAAAAGGAATTAATCCTAATTAAAAAAACTATTAAAGACTAAACCTAATTGTTAAAATAATCATTTGATTCATTGTTGGTTAGTTAATTAGTTATTAAAAGGCTAAAATTTAATGGCTAATTAAAAAAACAAAACAAATAAAACTATAAACAATAAAAAAGAAAAAAGAGAAAGAACCAGACATAGATCCGGTGGGACACGTCTATGGGCGTCCATGGTAGGCCAGCGTCATCTAGGCCTTTAGATTCGTCTTTGGAAAGATCCACCGGCTGATACGTGCTGGTATACCGTGTTCCTGCATGACCTGCATGTGCTAGATCTGCAAGTAATGCTATTCATGAAGAAAATAAATATAAGAAGGGAGGCGTAGCAAGCAAGGATCGAACCCTCCCCTTCTCAGTCACAAGTTTCACGCTTGGCCATGTGAGCTATTCATTTAATTCGTTAATAGAATAACCAAGATAAAATAAATGTGAATAAAAGAATTCAAATGGACAAGTCAAACAATTCTCAGAACGGGGCCCACATAGTACTGGACGAGCCAATCAACAAGAGAGACTGCGTTGAATTTGTTGAATGGCCAATTGTGGTGAGGCACGCGTGGAGAGAGAGATGAACATCGTTGACTGGCCAGACGAAGAGTTACACGCGTGGAGGGAGAATGGTCCAAGGTCCACATCATCATCTTCAAGCTCCAGACCTGCGGATTTTGTTGCGGATCTTGCTGCAGATTTACCTGCGGATTTTTCCGCAGGTTCTTAAACAGCCAATGCCACGATTTGATACCTGCAAAAACGCGACCCAACATGAAAACTAAATGCCCAGATCTTCTTAAAATCAAACCCTGATCACAATATGGCACTCGTTTGGTCTTAAAATCCTTGGAAGAGTGAACCCGACGAAGAAGCTTAGTTTTGCCCTAACAATGGTGCTTTGCACTCCGGCCATCAAAGCTTGCCCACAATGGTTTATACCTGTTCTAATACATCTCAGGAAGCCATTAGTGTAGTTCGTTTGAATCAAAACAACCTATATCATGGAATATAATTCATAGAAAAAAATAATAAAACGAATTCACATATGCATGATTATGCGCGGTATGGTCATGGGATTTATTCCATACTTACTCAACCTTGCCTCAGGAACTTGAAAGTACGCTTGGAATTGATGGAGAACGGCTGCACACGAAGAAACCTTATGCCCTAGTTTCTTTGATATTTTTGTAAGGTTTTTGAGAGCTTTTGGGACTAGGATTTCTTCGCTGCCAAGACTGAGGGGTTAGAGGATATATAGAGGTAGAATTAGGGTTGAAAACTTGGAAAAGAAATCTTGTGATTGGTGAGAGAAAGATTGAAAAGCATTTGATTGAATTTGTATAAAATCTTACTCCTTTTGGTTCAATCTCTTCCCACGAATTTTCACCCAATATATGATATTTGGATTGCTTGCCATGATTCAAAAAGTGCACTTTATGATTTAAATCAATTTATTTAATATTTTATTTAATTTATTTAATATTTAGATGAATAAAATTCAAATAAATATAAACAAATGTCATAAAAATAAAATAAATGATTTAAATGTCTTTATTTAGCCCTTATACATGTTTGAAGTCCAAAACCTAGGCCCATTAGATTAAAAGTCCAAAATTGGCTAATTAGGTTTTCATGCATTTCTTGAAAATTGCTTAACTTCAACGATGTGCATCTCTCTCAATTTTAACCCTATGAAGGTGTTCTTGATCATTTTAGAAAGCTTAGAGTGTCTTACAAATGACCCTTTTTGTTTCATCTTAATTGAGTCTTCCATGTTCGTGTATGCTTCATTTTAAAAAGATGACTTTTGTTGACTTTTAGAAAGACCTATAATGTATTGATCCATATATCTTAAATGGTACATTTTTAGCCTTGGCATGTGCGAGAAAAAATTGTTGAGAATTCAATTTACTTCAAAATGAGCTTTTTATGGAAATTTTCTGATGAACCATGTGGAAGTTATGATCAGTCAAAGTTCAATTGACTTTTAGGTTAAAAACCCTAATTTAGAAACTTTGAGTTTTGTTGATTTCTGAGTTTTCCTTGATGAATCCTGATCAAACCTTGATCAAATGATGAATGATACTTCAAAATAAGGAGGTTGACCAAAAATCAGGAATTTTGACTTTACTTTGACCACAATTGACTTTTAGGTTAAACTAGTCGACTGTTGACTTTCTGAGCAATTGACTGAGCAATCCTTGGGATTGAAGCTTGTATTTTGCCATAGAGATAGTTTGAAAAATTATAAGACATATGAAATCCATTGGAGGTCTTGATCCATCAATTCCCTTTAAAGAATTCAAAACCCTAGTTTAGTAAGCCCTTGTTTAGGAGAGTGTGTCTTAGGTTAATCCTTGAATCTTGAACCTTTGTCTGAGATTGAAAAGTGAAATGAGATGGGTAAATTTTGGGGTATGACACTCACACAGTGATTTATAGCCGATCCATGGTTTTAGTTTTTATTTACGTTCCGATTTTTGAGTTTTTAAGTGTGCAGGAGCTATGGATATGGAGTTCGTCTGTAGCTAAAGGTCATGGTCTAACACGACGGACGCGCGAGGAAGACGACCTCGTGGCGTCAATTGATTTGTGCAATTTAAATCCAGGGGCTAGCGCATGTTTTCTTATTTTTTTTTTCAAATTGAAGTATTAATTTTGTTAATATAAATCTTGGTTCAGTGGCAGAGGGAGTGAGCAACTCTATGTGTATGAGTTCGATCCCTAACGGCCTCCATTTGTATTTTTTTAAGTTTGAGGCCTGTCTCCGAGGGATCCAGTGTACCTGACACACGCACCTCACGATGCACCCTCAGAATCTCAACCACCAGATTATCATGAAGCTACATCTAACGACTCAGGAAGCGCACGCCTATGGTGCACCTTCAAGGGCCAACCACACATGATTCCAGCGCCCAGGTTCCTTTAATATTTTTTATTTCACCATGTTTGTTATTTCTTTTTTTCTCTTCTTTGTTTGTTTGTTTTTTTCTCTCTTGCTTTTCTTTATTTTATTTCTTATTTTTTCTTTTAATTCCAAATTTCAAACATTAAACCTTTTTTTAAAAAAATTAGTCTTTAGGATGATTAATTAAATGTTAGGATTAACTTTAATTTAATAATTAATTAATTTAATTAGGCTAAATTAATTAGAATAAACAATTAGTTTTAACTTTTGTAAAGATAATTTTAGTTAATTTAATTTTTATGTTTATAATATTTAACCTCGATTTTATTTTTAGGCTTGTTAAAATTAACCATTAATCATATTTTTAGGTTTTTTCGCTAACCTTTAAGGTTTAGGTTCGCCTTTTGTAATCAAACATTGAATTTCTTCAGACGCGATTCTCTTCTCACCTCATACTCTCTTGATTGTCGCATGCCTTTAATTTTAATTGTTTATTTTATTTAAATTTCGCCTTTATTATTTATTTTAAATTCTAGAAATTATGTATAGGTCGCAATAAGTTTTCTTGTAATAGTTTAGGTTTATAATTTCCGCCTTTATTTTCTGCCTTACAGGTGTTTATTGTAATAGCGTATGATCTTTAAACTGCTTTATTATACTGCTATGGTTAGTAATCCTAGGGAGTGCAAGCCTTGTTAAAATGAATTAGACCACTTATTTACAAGATAAATATCTGAACTTAACCACCTGATTGTGCCACACACACACCTTTATAGTAACCCTTCTTATGCTGCTTGTTGCCTGTTGCCTTTCGATTTAAAAATAGTCAAGTCCCTCGGATACGAGGATGCCTTAGCAATGTTGCCCTCAGTTCATTATCATCATCAATTTTGTCCCTCTATGTTGCCTCGGTTAAATGATGATCGTCCCTTTTGAATGCTAAGGTATCATCACTGGTTTCCTAAAAATAACTATTCTATCCTTCCCTGAGACTACCTATCCTCTTTATGGTGGGGACAGTCTCATGGAGAACGATAATTTTGATGACCCTTTTTACATCCAATTAAAGGACTTCCTACCCTCTTATGGTATAGATAGCCCTATCAAACTGAAAAGCTTAAAGAACAGAAATATTAAAATTAGGGTAGTTGCTACTAATTGCTTGCTCTGATTTAAATTCAAAAATCTTTTTTCACACTATCTTTTCAAATACTTTCAAAAACAAGGCTACGCTTATTTACAAGCTAAAGTCCTTAACAAAGTTTTTACTATTCAAACACTAAACTTAAAACATTTTGAAAACAAATGAGCTAAGAAATTAAGAGCTCATGGATAACCATGGATACAAAGGGTGCTTACACCTTCCCTTTGTATAACTTACCCCCCGAACTCAAAGTCTTTTAAAAGGTCTTTTTCTTTTAGCCTTTCCAATTGGATAAAATAAAAGTCGATGGTGACTCTTGCTATCCGCAACAATTTTTAAAAGTCAGTTCTCCCACCGTAGTAAACAAATACACTTGGATTTACTTGATGAAATTGAAATCTGAGACCTCCACATTAACTAAATTTTTTGTAAACATGGTTCATACTCAATTTAACATCAAATTCAAGTGTATTAGAAGTAATAATGGCAATGACTTTAAACTTAATTCTTTCTACAATGAAAATGGGATTTTAAATCAAAATTCATGTATTGGCACACCTCAACAAAAATGACATTGTTTAGAGAAAGCAGCAACACATCATTGCCATCACTAGAGCCCTCCCATTTCAATCAAATCTGCCAAAAGTCTTTTGGGAACATGCCATAAGCCACTTTGTCCACATCATAAATAGACTTCCCACATCTTACTTAAAACATAAGTCACCATTCCAAATTCTGCATAATGAAGTTCCTGATATAAATAACCTAAAGGTCTTTGGTTCCTTATGTTTTTCTACCACACTATCATCCCAAAGAAAGAAACTTGATTATAGATCAAGGAAATATATACATTTAGGTTTCAAAATTGGTGTTAAAGAATACACCTTATTTGACCTCAAGTTAAGAGAATTATTTTTATCTAGGGATGTCATTTTCTTTGAACAAATATTTCCTTATCACAATGTCCCTAATAATAATGGTGAACAATCTCATGTGCATCACAATCATGTTCCCTATGATGACACATTCCTTAACAATCCAGTAAATAACAACCCTACCCCTGCTACGGTTAATACAAATGATAACATTGCCTTAGACAATCCCTTATCACCACATGTTTCCACAAATGATACTTGTCAAGTTAATGAACCAACCCTCTACATTAATAGCCATCTGCCATTACTATCCCATACCAGCTTAGTGTCACCCCCACTAATCCTTCACCCACACCACCCATTAGAAAATCCTCAAGAAACATTCAACCTCCTAAACATCTTCAAGACTACCACTGTTACTTATTGAGCAATGCTCTACATGATTCACATTCAGCCTCTCAATCATCTTCTTCATGCATGTATCCATTATCTTTTTTCTATATTATCAAAATATATCTTCTACACACAATAATTTTCTTTTTAACTTTTCCAATATCACTGCACTTATATCCTATGAGAATACTATTTGTAATGATAATTGGAAATTTGTTATCAATGCTGAGTTGAATGCTCTGGTTAAGAACAACACCTGGATTTTGGTTCCCTTGCCTCATCTTAAACATGCTATAGGATGTAAATGGGTTTTTTAAACTCAAAAGCTTCATGCTAATGGTACCATATAAAGAGATATAAGGCACAACTAGTAGAAAAAGGGTTCACTCAAACTGAAGGCATTGATTACATAGGAACCTTCAGTCCTGTTGTGAAAATGACCACTATTAGAGTTCTTTTGGCAATTGCAGCTACCCAATAATGGCCTATTTATCAGTTTGATGTCAACAATGTATTTCTTCATGGTGATCTCAATGAAGAAGTGTATATGCAGCCTCTACCTGGCCTCAATTTTCCATCCTCTCATCTTGTTTGCAAACTCTAAAGGTCCCTATATGGGTTAAAGCAAGCTAGCAGGCAATGGAACACAAAGCTTACTGATACTCTCACTTCCTTTGGCTACATTCAATCCAAGTCTAACTATTCTCTCTTTATAAAACAAAGATCTTCATACTTCATAGTTATACTTGTTTATGTAGATGATCTTGTTTTAGGGGGGATTGATGTCAATGAGATCAAATACATCAAAAATATTTTGGATGCCAAATTCAGTATTAAAGATTTAGGTGTGCTTAATTACTTCTTGGGTTTTGAAGTAGCAAGGACACAAGCTCGAATCTCTCTATGTCAAAGGAAATATACATTGAATTTAATTAAGGTTGCATGAATACTTGGGGCAAAACCATGTAACATAACAATGAAGCCAAACTACAATTGCATAAATATTTTAGCGAGGTCATATCTAATCCTATAGCATATAGGAGACTAATTGGAAGATTACTGTACTTGACTAATACCAATTCCTGCATTGTTCACACTGTAAGCAAACTCAACCAATTCCTTGATTCTCCAACCACTAAGCATATGCTAGCTGGATTTCATGCACTTAAATATCTCAAACAATGTCCTGGACAAGGCTTGTTCTATAGCTCTAACTCACCTCTTGTTGGAGCGGTAGAGGGAAAGCAACAAAAGATTTGGAAATATTTATCCGAGAATAATCGTGTCTACATAGATGGTTGTTAGAATGCCGTTCAACGGTTTTTACAGTTTCGGGCTTGGGATTGAATGAATTGAAATATGAAAACAGAAAAGTAAATATTAACACAAAAAAAATTCATTCTTCGGAAAGATAAGACTTATCAAGCATTGCATACAATCTACTTATCATAAACTTAAACTTATCGACCAGGTATACTCAACCTACAATACTCGTCCATGTCACCCAACATCGCTCACACCCTAAGTCATTTCTAACCCAAAGTAGAGATAACTACTATATCATCTCGACGACGCTCTCTCAGCACACCTCAACAACATAGAAGACATCCATATCAATCGTATCGACGATCTCTCAACCGACAAAACCAACATGAAAGCATTAAGTTTCGACACCCATAAAGATTGTTAGCTCTGAATCTATCTCTAGAATCCAGAAACTACCAGATAATCATCCTAGATAAAGATTCGAGCAGTATATGTCTATAACAACCCAAACCCCGAGCACAGAGCAAAAATCTAAGACAACAATCAACATAGATTTGTAAAGCAGATTAAATATAACACCATGGGCTATAAATATACATGAGTTCAAAGTAAATACTCATACAAACCCAACAAATGAAGAATACACAAAGAACAAGAGAAATGAACCACAAATCTCCCGGTTTGTCAGCTCCGATTGATGAGCAATCCACTCCGGATCATCCATATGCAAGATCCAATGTTGTTTTCTAAGTCAATCTAACTAAAATATTTTTGGTGATGGAGTGGGAGAAAAAAAAATACCTAAACCATAACCTAAAAATATGATTTTCACCTATTTAATGACTTTCCAAATCGCCCAGACCGCGCTTAGTGCCCAAAATACGCACTAAGCGGTCCCTCTTCTGCCAAACTTGTCAAAAATGCTCCCATACCGCGCTTAGCGCGGTCAATCCCGCTAAGCCCGGTCAAAAAAAATGAAATCTTATTTTGGCCATAACTTGAGAACCGTAACTCCGATTTGCGTCCGGTTCAAAGCGTTGGAAATCTTATTCCATGCTCTATCTAACAATGAATAAATGGAAACCAAATTGATAATTTATCATCCTTATTTTGAGCCTTATCCGCCAATGAATCACTCAAATTCGCGCGTTTGAAGCGGTGTCTTCGACACTTTATTGCTCATGCTCCGAATACGCATAAATACCTACAAAATGAATAGAAAATTATCAAACGATACATAAATGGATAAAAAACACAAAGAATATGTAATATGTACAAATATAATGAAAATGTACACGTACACGCACAAGTTGAGGAAAAAGAGAAGATAAATATCGTACAACTATATACACAAATAACTACAATTTGGCATTTGTCACCTCTCCATCTTAAAGGTTTTTCATATTCAAATTGGGGTGCTTTCCCCGATACTAGAAGATCAACCACAAGTTTTTGCTTCTTTCTTGGCAGCTCATTGATTAGTTAAAAGAGCAACAAAATGAAAATTGTGGTTTCTAGATCATCTTCAAAGGTTAAACATATAGCTTTGGCTCACACAACTTGTGAAGGACAATGGCTCAAATATCTACTGCAAGATTTTCACATAGAACATTTGACACAAATCATTGTCTACTATGATAATAAGTCTGCATTACATATAGTTGCTAATTCTGTGAATCATTAGAGAATTAAACACATTGAAATAGATTGTCATGTTGTTAGAGACAAGGTGCACTCAGATCTCATACACTTGTTACCAGTTTCATCAAAAGAGCAAGTAGCGGACAATTTGACAAAACCTCTTCATCCAGGTTCATTCAACACTCTACAAGCCAAGCTAGGAATGATCAACATCTTCTCTTGCTTAAGGGGGAATGTGAAAGAGGAAGATGACAAGTAGCTCAAGTTGATTACTTTCCACCTAAGCAACAATTGTTATAACCGTTAGTTAGTTAGTTGGCACATTTCACTATGTTCATGATGTATATAAGCTACTTCTTCACTTTGTAATGAGTAGTTTTGTGAGCAATAAACTAAATGCATGACAGTGCATTCTTCTTCTCCAAGCTTCGTATGCAACAATGGTGAATCACCATTAGTTTTCACAATCTGAAAGCATTATTGTATTTTCATGAGATGTGCTAGTAATCCATAGAATACATTGTGAACTTCCAAGAAAAATTTGTAAAAAGTAAATGGGCCTAACTATTGCCTAACTTGCCTAAGGCATGAGCTTGGCATTGTAGTACATTTATAAGACTAGATTTCTATTAGTTGAAAAATAAATTTTAAATAAATTAAAAAGTTGAAAGTGGTCATGGCACCATAACGAACCAAACATAAAAGAAATTTCCTTTTCAAAACATTTTTACATGCTTTGTATAAATGCAAAGAATATTATTCCTATAGGAGGTGAATAAAATTAATTTGTTCATCACAATTACTAGTCCTTTAACCATCCTTATTTAATTAAGAATGCACCACTTGAAAGTGATCCACCTCAAAGATCCATTTTCTTCTCCACTAAACTATGTTAATAATTTCTTCTGTTCTTCCCATTATCCCATTGATGATATTTTAAATATTCCATACGTCCAATAGTTGTGTCTTTCCGTGTATTTTGAGTGTGACCATAACAATGGAGTGATTCTTGTATGCATAAGTTTGATAGATCAATGGTGCTTACAGGAATTTTTCATTGCTTTCATAATTACATCATATTCTTAAACAGAAACCTATAAAAACCATGTATTGACAATGTATTGTTCTTACCTGCAAAAACCTTAGTCATTATCCAGTGATACGTTTAATTGATAATGTATGATTAAGAAGCCAGAAATTCAATTTCAAACCAAAACAAGAAACTTAGCACACTGTGGAGTAGACAAATCAGGTGTACACTGAGCAAGACCATATATAGTTTTTTTATCTGTACCAAAAATATCACTTTGCATAGAAAATTTACTATAAGCATCACCTGAAGCAGCTTAATTTTAATTATAGGTAACAAATTTTCAACAGCTTTATTAAATGGTTCTAATGAAAAAAAGAAATCAATGACTCCAGAAACAAAGTGAAGAGAGTTCATCCATTTCTACATGTCATCAATGCGGAAAGAAAGGATATATAAGACCAAACTGCACTCAAAATCCGAAAAGAAATTAAAATCAAAGAAAGCTCAAAAGATCTAAAAAAAGAGCATCCATATCTTGGGACAACGATGATATGACGACAAAATCACAAAGACAATGAGGTGACGGCTCACTTTTTTTATCAAGATTTATTTCGCATCTGTAAGAAGCTGACAAAATAAACAAGCTATTAGAACAAATTATCTCCACCTCCAAAGACACTATCTCTTCTCTTGAATTGAAAAATAAAAACATTTTGGAAGAAATAGAAAGTCTTAGAGAGAGATAAATATGATCTAATTCAAAACTATTCCTCATACTATAAGACTTTAGACGAATTTATCAAGTATGAGCAATGTGACATTTTCAAAAATAAAATTGATGATCTACAAATCACACTTGATAAGTTCACTAAAGGGACATACAACTTGAATCTTTTGTTAGAAAACCTAAGAACGACTTACAATAAGGCTGGTTATGAAACTAAGAACAATAGTAAAAACTTTGACAATATTTGTAATGCCCAGCCAATACCTCAATTTTTTTGTTGGGTGAGGTGAAAGTGTTGTTATAATAAAAAATCATAACCTAAATAAATATATTAACACTAATATACTGGTTAATAAAATATTATCATTGATGAACAATAATATTAAAACATATATCAAAATATAAGAACCTAAATAAATATTTAATAAACATATTTTCAGAAATTACTATAATATAACTACTTAAAGTAAGAATAGAACAACAAAAGTAAAGTAGCCTAGTGGTTGGTGGTGCCCCCTTGTAATTACTAGGTCATGGGTTCAATACCCATGGGAGACAAAATTTTGGCTTTAATATTTGACATTTTAACAAACAAGCATGCCACGTCATTATAAATAATTTAAAAAAATAAAAAAATGGTTGCCACGTCAATAATTTTGAATATTAAATTTCTTGAAGGGGTAAAACAGGGGAATCTTCATATGTTAGGGGGCGAATCCAAATTTTTTTTTTCACAGGGGCGTTTTTCAAACCTCGCCCATATGGCAGGGGGCAAAATAGCTATTATCCCTAAAATATAATACTTGTAATAGTGTTTGTGTTCTTTACATAATCTCTTCTTTGTATACATGATAAATTATTTTCCTTATCTAACATTTTAATTTAATTTCTTAAACAAATGAATGAAAATTCATTGAGAATATATTATAATATATAGATATGCAATAAATTCCACTACTTGATCTTCACCAAAGTTCACAAGGATCATGATGAAGATGTTTCAGAATTCTTCCTCAAAATTGTACTTATAGATTTACCCAAAAATAATGTACATTTATGAAACCCAATATGTACAGTTGTTTGTTCTTTTATAAAATACTAAAATGCAGTTATTGGGATTCAAGCCTATGTACACACTTTATCCCCCGGTTCTATATAAATCGGGTGTTAACGTGAAAACTTTTTATGACGTTATTCATTATCTCGCCTTTAAAAATGTGGTAAAATGAGTTTTTGTTGTAGTATCGGTTGAATATAAACACTAATAAAAAAATGATATTTCACATCGATTTATTTAAAGAAACTGACGTCAAATAAAATATATAACTTTGGTACACATTTCCAACCGAAGTTAAATGTAAATTTTCCCATTAATTGTTAGTCTGATGTGAAAAAAATTACATACCACACCACACCACTTTATATCTGGACCGATGTGAAATGTCACTTTCATTCCATATAAAAAGTGCTTTATATAATAGTGATAAATGGCCAAAATATAATTCATGAAATTAATTCTTAACTATAATAAGGAGTTTCTTAATTAAACTATATATGTTAATAATTATTTTACACAGTATACTCATATTATACTCAACCATCTATTGTGTTGTAACTTAATTGAAATAATTCAAAAATACATTACTTATTATACTTGTCAACCTCGCAAACCATAAACTCTAGCATAAGAAAGTAACACAGTAATTTAAATGACTAATATCTATAAGTTTCGAAGATGCTTTTTCATTCTTATATTTTATAGAGGCTGACAATTTAAATTTATAGATCAAAATAGTGATTGACTCATAAAAGAATATATAGTCCTTATGAATAAAATCTATCGAGGGTACGGGTCAGTATTTGAAGCTTGGTTTATCGATTCATTCGACGTCGTTGCATTTTGATTTTCAGCCCATAGTTGCTTGTCATGTAAGCTTCCAGTTTCAGTTCCACTTCCATAAAAGTATGCAGGCTTTGAAGGTATTGCAAGACTAAGAGAGTAACTATTAAGCATGAGAGCAACAGCTGCCATGGTTGGTCTATCAGCTGCATCTTCTTGAATACAAAGCAAGCCAATATGAATGCATCTCATTATTTCATTTAATGAAAAGTTTTGTAATGATGGATCTATAATATTTGTAGCTTTCCCCTCCTTCCAACTTTTCCAAGCCTGCTCAAGTGTAAATAACAAAAAAACAATTAGGTCACCAATGAATTTCTACTATAAAATTTGAATCACATAATCTATTTTTAATGATAAGAAAGAAATTATAGTGAGAAAAGTGTTACTTACAAAGCTCAATAGATACTCAATATTATTTCCATGACGAATGTTTGCACTATTTTTATGACCGCTTATAATCTCAAGAACCAATACTCCGAAACTAAAAACATCTGATTTTACTGAAAATAATCCATGCATTGCATACTCTGGTGCCATGTACCCACTGTATGTCAATATACACAAACTTAATTAGTACAAGAATTAAAATATTTCAAGTTTATAATTTTCCACTAATTAATTTGCTACAAATAATTAATGTCATTAATAACAAAATTCTAAAATATTGTTTCATCTTTATGTTATGGATGAATCATACATTGTGATATATTTAAAAGGTTCAGTATTTTAAAACAATCAAGTAATACATCACACTATTTGAAATTACTATTTTACTTATTGTCGACTCAAATTAATTCAAGTAGTAATTAAACTCAAGCATATTCGAAACTTACTAGGTTCCAACGATTCTATTTGTATTTCCTTGACTTTGATCGATAACAAACAATCTTGCCAATCCAAAATCAGATATCTTAGGATTCATCTCGTTGTCTAATAGAATATTGCTTGCTTTGATATCACGATGTATAATCCGCAAACGAGAATCCTCATGAAGATAAAGAAGACCTCGAGCAATACCTTTAATGATTTCATAGCGCATTTGCCAATTCAATTGAGCTTTCCTGATTGGATCTACAAATATAACCAAGATCATATGAATATCAAAATTGTTTTAGCTGTTAGTAAATTGTATTATTACACTATAGACAATATATAAGGAATTGTGCAACATTATAGCTAACTATGTTGATATTCAAACTTACCAAATATGAAGTAATCAAGACTTTTATTTGTAACAAATTCATAAATAAGCAGCCTTTCATTCTCTTCAAAACAAAAACCAAGTAGTCTAACTAGGTTTCGATGTTGAAGTCGAGCTACTAATAATACTTCATTTTTAAATTCCCCTTCTCCTTGGTTAGATTCTTGTAACAATCTTTTGACAGCAATCATTTGTCCATCAGGAAGTTTACCCTGAAATATACCGATTTTAGTTATAGTAAATTATATAGTATGTAATACTATTTTGCAAAGTGTGATGCTACTTTATTTAAAAGAGTGTTATCTTACTCTATAAACAATTCCAAATCCGCCCCGCCCAAGTTTATTAGAATCAGAGAAATCATTTGTAGCAGCTCGGATGATATCAAAGTTGAATTGCAATGACTCAACAATTGTAATTTCATCTTCATCTCCGTCACTATGTTTTCTGTTATTTGCTTCATACAGTAACCAAGATGAACAAGTTATAGTAGTGCAAATTATAGATATAACATGTTAATTATTGAGAAAAGTGATTGTTTATTCAATATAATTTTTTAAAAGCCATGCAGAAAAGCTCTAACAACTTTTTGTTTGACGAAGTGTTGGTTTAAAGGTGGGCTTTCATTGGAAATATTTCTCAAGCTAATGGTAATTTTTATGAGTTTGACAAAAATCCATAGTTTTACTTAGTTAGGTTTTAATTGGTTGACAATTTTGCCCCGCGGTTCCGGCCGTTTCTTTCTAATCTTGTTTTGAGAACATTTATTCTTTCAATATATCTTGTTTAAAAATAATAATACCAACCGAGTCAAAGAAGTTGCGTAGCAAAATTGAAAGTTATGAGTGCTAACAACTATGAAAAATAGTTTTTTTTTTAAAAAAATCAAGATATTTTAAATAGAACCAAGAGTTCTAGCAAACGATCACAAAAGAAGCCACTTTGAAAAATAGTAGATGTGATGATTTGATAATGACTAGTGTGATTTTATGAAGAGCAAAATGTATTTTTTATCCATTCAAAATGTTAGAGTTTGTTTATGACTTGTTGATGTAATTGCAATCCCTGCTTAAGTAAATTTAACATAATTTATCAAATTTTCTGGCTTTATAAAAAGAACAAAAACTAGGCATACCTTGAAACATTTGTTTTGGCTTTCCCAATCTTAAATAGATGCAAATAAAAATGAGTATCAAAACCATACTAACAGCTGCCACTGCAACGGAGATGATGACAATTCGTATTTTGCTCTGCCCTGCACAAATAGTACTAGTACAATTGTTATTCATCAATATATTTTTACTTCAAGAGTTCGTTTAATATTATTGCTATATTGCCATTAAAATTTGACATCAATACTTAACTATACTGCTGGAAAACTTTTTTAAAATAATAAAAGTTAATTATGATAAAAATTTATTTTGTCCTATATATAAATGTCTATTATTAATCAATTTCATCATTACATTAATAATAGAAATATAATTTTATTAATCATTTATTTTATTTTGAATTTATTTTCATTACTTTATTAATTAATAAAATATATAATATTAATTATTTTTAAAAATTAATTTATAAAATGAATAAATAAATCTTTACACTTTATTTTAAACTTTTTTCCCTTATAGAATTCACTAACTAAATTATGAACTATATTAAACTAACTTGTACATACCATTAATCAAAATTGATTTATCATCGATAATTTTATTTTTTGATGTCATGACACTCACTAACCAAATTATTATGTATTTAATCAATTTATTATACTCATCTAATCAAATACCTATTAATCAAACTATACACTATAATAATCAAATTTATACACATTATTAATCGAATCTGTATTAAAGAGAAAAAAAATATAAAAAATTCCAAATTATGAATATCACTTTTCATCTTATTGGTGAGTAATAATATGATATAGATGAAAGAATTGGTGTTAAAGTAGATTTTTCTTTAATATGTGAAAATGCTTCACATGTAGTAGCATTTATCATGGTTCTAGTTGGATGGATGAGATGGGGCCCTCCCTCTTATCTGTTGAAATGAGTGATTGGTGTTGGTCACTAGAACAATAAGTGTATGAGTATGAGTTTTATTTTTATTTTAATATTTTTTAAAAAAAAAAAACTCTTACAAAATCATTGTATATGCAAAATTGCATTTCAATTCGAAGAAAAATGTAATACAGTGTCAATAGAAGAAAAACAACTTTATTTACAATACATAAACCTTACAATTGACTAAGTACCTGATGAAGTATTATTGGTGAATACTGACGGTGGTTGTAGCGACGGTGGTTGTAGCGACGGTGGTTGTAGCGACGGTGAAGGAGGCGTTGCATTCGAATCCAACACAGTCGTCGAATTATAGAACCGATAAGGATCAAATCTAATCCGACAACTTGGTTGAAGAATATTTCCTCCCATCTTCCCCTTACAACAAAAACCGGAATTTGAGAAACCGCTTCTTCCAAGCAATCCATGCATTGTTGCGAAGACAAATCCGGCATACACAACGCATAACCATATATAGTTACAAAATTTCCCGGCTCATAAACATTATCAGCATCATACTTACGACGAGAGTCACCCGATGCAGCTTTGTTCGTTAGATTTGTCATCAAGTTACTCAGTGCTTCCTTGTATGCATCCGCATCGCATACATTTCTTTCATATATTAGAAATATTGTAGGGGAAGTTTCTACTATCCCAAATATTGAACGATTCGAGTACCATAGAGTGAATTCACCACCCCATACAACTGCCTGTCTTTGATTTGGACATTGTTGTTTGAGATAGGTGAAGGAGTTGTTTAACTTTATAAGACACGTGTTTGGTTCTTGATCTCCACGACATAGTCCTATGACATATGCTCTGTCGGGATCTTGTCCGTATGAGAAATTGTAGAAACCGTAGTTGATTTGTTTATGGGAAGAGAAAGTGGATATAAGAGTTTTAAGGTTGTTGTCGTAGGTGCTGTTGGCTGTGTAGTTGCCTCTGTTGTTATCACATGATACAGAATCTCCGGCTTTCACATGAGATATAGCTGTGACTAACAAGTAACATAGAAAGGAAAGCAAAACCATTGCAGAATAATTTTGTTTCACGTATCAAAATGAAGAGTAAGAAATTGGAGGAAGTACTGTGTAGTGTAAGGGTGAGGGTGTTGGACTCTTTAGTTGACTGACCATAAATATTGATCTAGTGATTTCTTGCTTTTTGACAGCTTGATAGTGTTGACTTGTTCAAACTTCAAACGTTAGAGTAGGGAGATGCGTATACAGTTTGGTGTGGTATATGAACCAATTTACACGGCAGCATGTCCAAGGATCACGCAATGGTTGTATATGTATCACCAAAGTTTTAAATAGCAATTAAGATATATTTTGTATGAAATAATTATAATATTTTTCAAATTTTATTAAAACTATTATAATAAAATTTAATGTACTAATCATCATTATAATTAGAATTTTATTATTATTGGAAAATACTTAAAGTAAAACAAATTGTCATGTAAAGAACAAATTAAAACAAAGTAATGAAGTTTTAAAAAAAAAAAAAACAAGAGATGAGAAAAATGAGTTAATTATCTCAACTTCTGTTTTACAGAAAATTTGTAATTCAAGTACCATAACTTAATTTGAGTTTAAATTTTGGTCTCTTATATAATAAATGTTACAACTAAGTCCTTTAACAAAATTTCCGTTATTCAAGTTGGTCCATTCCGTTAAATTGAGTGTGAAAACGTTAAGTTGGGTGATCTGGCATGACACCAAGCCATGACTGAGTTAGCATATGTATTATATAACTAGTATTTTATTTAAATTGTGGGAGTTTTGTTTTCGGATGTTAAACCCCCGCAAATCGTTAAAAATGTGTAAAAAAATATATAGCTCTTCATAATCAATTCTCATGCAAAATCAAACATACATATATAATAAAACCACCTTAAAACACTAACTATTCCAAAATCATTGCTATAGCATCTCTTTAATAAAATCAATAGCATCTCTTCAAAGCAATACATACTTGAAATTTTGCAAAAATTGGACATGTTTGAAATCAATTGTTTCATGAATAAACATTTCATGCGTTCCGGAACTCAGAGTCATCAAGATTTTTGGTCTGCTACAAAAAAAAAAAAACTAAAATCATAGCAATGCAAAGTTCACAAAAGATTTAGGTTGTCAATTATATCCTTTAAAATAAATAATACCTATATAAGTGAAGCAACTCACAACATATTTCATATCATCATATTTTGTGTAATCCACAATTTTAATACTACCTGAAAATCAAATAGCGTGCATACCGGTTAGTGAACAAATTGTATACATACATACCTATATAAAAATCTCTCTTTTGGTGAAAAAAATTGCTACAGTTAATGTATGCAATAATAACTACATTCTGGGGTAAAATTGAAAAGGCACATTAGCATATAAGATGAAATATGCATGCACAAATATGATTAAGGTGAAATTTATTACTAAAATTTTTTTTTATCGTCTATTGCTTTAGCTATCAAACTATTGCTTCAGCTGTCAGCACAAGTACTTTCATAAACCATATAGAATATCTTGAACAAAAAAAATTAGTTATACAACATTTCAAAGAATCAATTAGTGCTTCAAGAGTCAAAGAACCAAATAGTACCTTTTATTTAGGTGAAATTCTTTCATGATTCAAGAAAGTGATACCTTACTGAGTATCCTAAAAGTGAAATCCCTTACTGAAAGTGATATCTCTGCAATCACAAAACAGCAAAAACCCATGATTCCAAATCTAAAAAAGATAGATTTTTTCCAACAAAGAAAACCCTAAAATCCGAAAAAGAATAAACCTATTTTGACAAAATTTAATGGAATGGATCAATATGCTTAATGGAACTTAATTTAAGGTACTTAAAGCGAACGTTTATTAAATAAGGGATGAAAGTGAAACTTGACATTAAGTTAAGGGGCCAAATGATGTATTAAGCCAAATAAATGTATCCTTTCAAATCGAAAGAAAAAATTATTTTAAATAGTTCAAATAAAAAATTGTGTAAAAAGTCTTCAAATTGGTTAAGAATGATTAAAGACTACAGGATGCTCATGCAAAAAGGAAGTTGGACTTCAACTTTATACAATAACGAAGGTGTGATCTTGGATATGGTGGTGAACTCTTACTATTACAAAAAACAAATTTTACAATGGTTAGTAAAGGGATACCATCACCTACTTAATATGCTACGTATAGCAACATTGGAATTAAGCAACTATTGTAAAACATTTTATAGGTCCTGGGTTCCATACCTAACTATACTATTTTCATCACTACGAGGAATGTATTTTTCCAGGAGAATAATTGATCATCTCCTCGAAAAGTTCAAAGGGCCTGAAAATCTTATTTTACTTAAATAGCCATGATGAATGGTTCAGTCATATAAGCTGTCTTACCAAGGTCAATCTGTGTGAATCCTAACTCATCAATTTGTAAACCATTGCTATTGGGAATCCACTTGCACTTAAATAAAGGCACTTTAAAAATAACATAATCAATCTCCAAAATCTCCTCAATGACACCATAGAATACACTTGTTGCCAAAATAGAATTCTTATCTTTTGAACTATAGATATACATGGATTCAACCTCAACCATAACCCCACTAATTTGCATTCATTACTACAAATAATACATTTCATCACAAATCTTTCACTGCAACCGTTGAAAATCCGAGGTCAAGTTGACATGTAAAGGTTGCTCATGGTTTGATAGAAAGACTGACATAAAAGGTTGCTCATGGTTTGAGCTTTGATTCCTAACTCCTGCAATTTTAAGTTTTATTCAGAAGCAAAAAGAACCTTTATTTTACAAATTATCTTATTCCTCGATTTATTAATAAAATTGAGGGTAAAAAAAATTTAGGTCAATTTAACTATTTTAAGAAGAAGAAGAATAAAATCAGGAATGGTTGTAACTATTTTAATATTCACTTACTCTATAAGGGTTCAATGATTACAAGTGAACAATAACAACCAACCTCTCTCAACATGAGAGAACTAGTCTATTTATAGACTACTAAGTTAACTTAGGCTACAAGCTAACTTAAACAGTTGAGCTAAATAAACAAGGCCAATTTGAGACACTAACAAATCTACTATTAACGACTACTACATGCTAGAACACAATTTGACTACAACATATACAAATTCTACATCAGCATGTGAACAGATTTCGACAACATATTCAATCTCTATCAAACCAATATACTATCCCTATCGAAATATTAAAGTTCTATATAAAAATCTTACCGTGTTATCTGGAGTAGTTTTTTAGTTAGCATAGAGTTTTTGGGATGTATTATCATCCACATGTTTAGCATTTTCACTTTTCTTTTTAGGTTAATAATAATGTTTTAAACATAAGCTATATTATTGGTTATCTATATGCTCTTTCATGACAAGGATTATGCCTCGTGTTTGCTTTACTGTTACTGGCACTAAACTTGTAGCAAAACTAGAAGCAAATAGTTATGAAAATAAATAAGGACTACATTAGTCTATATAATGGCATGAAACCTGCAAGTAATATGGATTATATAATAGTCAATGATAAATTATTATAATTTGAAGCATCCTTACTGGGCTGCTTTCTTATTTTCCTAGCCAATACAGACCGTCCAAGCTTTATATTGTTTTTTTTTTCTAAAAGCGATGATATATTGAAACCGAGAAACAAAGTTATCAACACAAGATACAAACTACGGAAGAAAACACCAAAAGAAAAATTACACGCCAATTGAAATTTAAGACAAATAACCATACAGATTTAGATACCTTCTCTTTCACTTTAGCTCTTCCATTTGCAAGTCTAATTTTAACATCACCATACCGAGACTTCAGCACTTTAAACCACAATTCTCCGTTCTCCTCCAAAATTTGCCACTTCCACTTACTCAATAAAGCGGTATTAAAATCTTCAATCCTTCTTAAGCCGAGACCTCCGTTCTCAATCGGGAGATAAACCTCTTTCCATCCTACCCAATGAATACACCGGTTTTATTTTGTCCCACCCCATAAGAAATTGCTCTGGATCTTATCAATCTCCTTTACAATTTTCCTAGGCTTTTTGTAGAAAGAAACAGTGAAAATTGCAAGCTACCCAAGACCGACTTTAGAAGCGTAATTCTACCACCGATAGTAAGTAACTTTCCTTTCCAACCAGACAATTTCTTCTTTATATTGAGCAAAAGGGGCCTCCAAGTTGACACATTTCTCGGGTTGGATCCAATAGGAATCCCTAGAAACAAAAATTCATTTCCCTCCCTCCGACAAGAAAGAAACTTGGTGCAACATCTAAGAAATTATCGTTAATATTGATTCCAATTAACTTACTTTTGTGGAAATTAATGCCAAGACCTGAGATTAGTTGAAAACCCCTCAACAACGACTTAATAGCTCACAAATGGTTCCAACTACCGTCACCCACCATCAAAGTGTCGTCCGCAAATTGGAGGACATCTGTGAAACAACTTCTATCCATATAGTAACCCGCGTAATGACCGTTTTCCACTGATTTATTAACAAGAGCCTTCAAACTTTCCGCCACCATAACAAAGAGAAAAGGCGATATTGGATCGCCTTGTCTCAACCCCTTCTCCATCTTAAAATCTTTCGTGGGGCTCCCTTTAACGAAAACCAACAAACTACTCGAAAAAATCAACGCTTCTATCCACTTCATCCAAAGGTTACCAAAACCCATTTTTTGCATCAAAAATCAAAGAAAATACCAACTAACCTTGTCATAAGCTTTCTCAAAATCCACCTTAAAAAGTAGACAACCTTTCCCTTCCTTTTTTGTGTGGTCCACCAATTCGTTAGCCACCAACACCCCATCTAAAAGTTGTCTCCCCGGAACAAAAGCGCTTTGACTTTGAGAAATGATGCTACCAATCACTTTCTTAAGTCTTCCCGCTAGTAATTTGGAGATCACATTGTAAATTCACCCAACCAAATATATTGGCCTATAGTCGTCTAAACCAAAAGCATAAGAAGTTTTCAGAATAAGAGCCAAGAAACCCGAAGTAATGGATTTAGACAAAGAAGTACCCGAGTAAAAGTCTCTAAAACACGCCAAGAAATCCTCTTTTATAAAATACCAACATCTCTTCACAAATACAAGAGAGTAACCGTCAGGACCGGGGCTTTAAGAATCGTCACAACACCAAATCGCTTCCTTAATCTGACCTTCCGAAAACGGAGATTCTAAGAAAACACTATCCTCCACCCTTAATTTCCCGAAAACATCTCCATCCAAGATAGGCCTATTGTATTCTTCCTCGAAAAACTTAGAGGAAAAATGCTTTAGCACCTCCCCCTTAACCTCCTTAACCGAAATCACCATACCCCTCTCCGTAAGAATGGACCCAATGTGATTCTGTCTCAATCTCCCTTTCATAATTGAATGAAAAAACCTACTATTAATGTCTCTATCATTGAGCCATTTAACCCTCGATCTTTGAATAAGCATGTTTTCTTTAATTTTAAATTTCAACCAAAGCTTATTTGTTGCCCTCCTTCTCTCATCTTCTTCTTCCTCCATAACCACCAATAAATCCTCCACAACATTCAATTTCCTAACATCACCCTCCACTTCCAAAATCGATTTTACCAAATACATTATAATTCCATCATATGATCCTCGGCTTAAGAAAGCGTAATTTTTCCTTCAAAATGAAATCTTCTGTTCCTACCACAACAAGCTCCCTCCATTCCTTCTCCAAGAAACTCAAGAAATCCTTAGTCCTAAACAACCATTCGTTGTTAAACTTGAACGGCTTAGGACCCCAATCCTTCTCATCGACATTCAACCAAACCGGACTATGATTAGAGATATCACTATCTCCGATGAGCTGCCCCACAACCCCCCACCAATCCATAGCTTTGGCCGAAATAAGAAATCTGTCAAGTGTGCTCTTCGATTTTTCGTCTCTACTAATCCAACTGAATATCTTGCCCAATTTCTTTGATGAAAACAGAAAACTCAGTCCACTCTGGATTTGTACCCGCAACCGATCTGCCCACTCTCTCCCTATTGTTTTTAACTGCGTTAAAATCTCCTCCTAAAATCCATTTCCCGTCAGAAAAAACTTGCTTCAATTCTATAAGATGTTTCCATAGAATTCTCTTAACAGCCATTGAACAACTAGAGTAAATTTTAATAATGTAAAACAACCTATTCCTCCATAAAACTTTAATGCCCATGTAGACTGTTTTTAGGTGCCAAATTGTGTTAATATTTGCTTTTATATTTGGTACCTTTCGACTATATTTTTATCGCAAATTCATGAAACCCCGTTTATTTTGAAGTAAATAATAGTAGTTTAGTTATTAAGCTTTCGTTTTCTTTTAATCGTTGTTTTTAGTGATTCATGTGTAGGTTTTCTTTTATTAGGTTGGAATTTTGAGGATTGGAGTGATGAGCCAATTGCAAAGGCAAAGTTTCAAGTTCTACTCAAGGGCGCGTCACAAGCAAGAGCGCGCGTCGCGCGCTGTAAAGGAAAATTTAAGCTCAAAGTCAGTGGCATCCGCGCGTCGCGAGGTGAAGAGCGCGCGATGCGTGCTAGGGCGGTTTGATAATTTAATGAGGGGATCGCGCCGCGAGCAAGAGCGCGCGACGCGCGCTGCACAGATTCTGGTTTTTCTATATAAGGATCAGTTCTGTATTTTTGGAGGGGTAGAGCATTTTGAGAGAGAAGAAACCTTAATATCAATATTTCATCTTGGAATCGAAGAATCGAAGCATTGATCGTCGAGAAATTACTATTGATGCTTGCTATCCTTCCTTCCTTCCTTCTTGTGCAAGCTACCATGTCAATGGATAGCTAAACACTTTTGTGTCAAGGCTTTGATGTAATCTTCCTTACTTTTTGTATGTTTTTCTTATAAATATTGTGTATGAACAAGTTGTTAATCAATATAGATGATCTAGTTTGCTTTATCTTATCTTTCTATGGTTTAAATGTTTGTGAAATACAATATTTCAATCTTGATCCAACTCTATCATCTATCAAACATTAAGTCTAGACATAGAATTAATGGTTGATAACCACTTTGTATCGGTTTATAAACGTTATTTGTATTGTTCAATCGGTTGAGAAATCGTTGGTTGAACAATAAGGTAAATCTTGCTATAATGTTGCGCATACGAACGGTATAGAAGAACGATACGTGAAGTATTGATTGATAATGACTTCATACGCATGTTTGTAGGATGACATACAAATTTTAGGTCGATTTAATCAAGTCTTGATACTTTTCGTTAAAACCACTACAACGAGGAAGGGCTTTAAAAGCGCTTTTTATAGCCTTTAAAAGCGCTTAAAAGCGCTATGAAAGGTGGCGCTGGCGTAGCTAACAAAAGCGCTTCTGAAAGCGCTCTGGTAGGCCCCCCCTATAAGAGCGCTTTTCTGGAAAAAGCGCTCTTGTAGGCCCCCCTTTAAGAGCGCTTTTCTGGAAAAAGCGCTCTGGTAGGCCCCCCTTTAAGTGCGCTTTTTCCAGAAAAGCGCTGTGATAGGCCCCCTTGTGAGAGTAAAAAATAAAAAAAAAAACGCAACATACTAAAGCGCTTTTGGAAAAGCGCTCTTATAGGGTGGGCTTTAAGAGCGCTTTTTCTGGAAAAAGCGCTCTGATAGCCCCCCCTATAAGAGCGCTTTTCCAAAAGCGCTTTAGTATGTTGCTTTTTTTTTTATTTTTTTTGCTTTTTTATTAATCTTTGGCAGCGCTTTTACAAAGAAGCGCTTTAGTAGGTGGGCCTTTAAGAGCGCTTTTCAAAAGCGCTTTCGTTGCTAAATGAGGTATTTTAATGTGCAGCCTGTAATTTAATCCTCCCAGTCGACCTGTAATATTTTCGACCTGTAATATTTTCGACCTGTAATATGTTTTCAACCTGTAATATTTTCGACCTGTAATTTATTTTCGACGATATTATTTCAGCCATCAGTAAGACAATATATATATACTAATATAATACCATTATAATATCCAAAATTATATATATACATCATTACAACATCAATAATATTATAGTTCAAATCGACACAAATCCTACATGAAAAAGCGCTTAATATAAAATTGACACAAATCTTCTTTGATTTCTTCCAACTTAAGCTTCGGGTACGCAGTAGCACGGAATTCGTCAAGGTACTACAAAACAAAAACATAATATGAATGATATATTTAGTTAAATGTAATAAATTATATGAAATTATCTTAAGTTATAAATTCATACCGTGAGCGGAATCTCTAATTGATTCGCCTGAAGGATTTCTTTCATATACCTCAAAACAAAGTATCCGCAATCGTAACTGTTTCGCTGTTGCGGACACTACATAGAAAAACAAATAAGATTCTATAGTTGTCTTGTTTTATCAAGTAGCATAAATATATTATAAGCAACATTGTGAAAAATAATGTACCTGCACTTGGATCCAAGTAATGTTGGTAGATTTAGTTCGGGATACCTGTGCGTCCAGTTGACTTCGGAACACTTGTATTGATCTAATTAACAAATATATAAAAGCATATGTTTAGATCAATCCCACAAATAAGTAAATATATAAATATACACGAATATATATTTAGAACGATCCCACTTACAAATCAACGATGTCCTTCATGGCCTGATAATTGGTCCATTCACCATTTACCGAATTCAGATAATACACGACTTCCCTTATAGGGTTGATAGCAAGCAGCAACCAGTGTGCTCTATAAATTAAAACAATAGGTTATATGAAAATTTTGCTATACACAAAAGAAACAGAGATTAGATGAACAAAGAATGAGAAACTAACCCTACTGGTCGGGTATTATACGCCCAAAGATGCAGACTTTCTGTATTGCCGGTGGACATGAATCTATCTACTAAGTGTCATACCCCGAAATTTACCCGATATAATCCGTATCTTCTAATTTATTAAGGGTGTTAAAAATTAAGAGTCATAGGGTTTAATATATCTATTATTAAACCCGACCTCTTATAAAATTCCTTTATAAATTGGTTGAAATAAAAATAGGGGTTGGAATAGCAAGTATTTTTTTTGGGATCCAAATAATGGGTCCAATTATTACAGAAAAAGTTCTATCTTTTTTTTGGGATGTTATTTGTGTTTTGCTTTGCTTTGTTTTTTATTTAGTATTAATATCTTTTAATTTTACTAACTAATTATTGTTGTTTTTTTTTTAGGATTATTAATTAGTATTAGTTATTATTAGGAGTATTGTTATTAATTATTAGAATTAGGATGTTTATATTATTATTAAGATTATTTTTATATATTAGAATTATTAGGTGTAGTTTATTAGGTTAATTGGGCATTAGGCCCATTAGAAAAAAAACCTAATTGGTGTAGTATTATAAAAGGGATGACTTTGTCAGCCAATGGGGGGAGGCCGAAAAATTGGCAGAAGAAGAACAAACCGAGTGCAACTTCTTGAAAAAAAAACGAAAAAACATTCTTGGAGATACAATCAGATTCAAGCTATCCCAAGGATACAAACCGGTTCTGCGACCTTCTCCGAATCTATCTGGACCATTACAAGTATCCAATACCGTTCAGAATCGTAGCATCATCATTGTTGCTTTCAAGCTTTCTTTTTCTCCAATTTGCATATAAACACCAGCATATTCGAATTTGATTGTATATATTTGTTTATAGTCTTGTTGTTATGCCTCTGGATGATTAAATTGAAGTTTAAGCACGGGTAGAGAGCTTTGCCATTGCTAGGTTTTTAAGAACTTCAAATTGGGATTTCACAAATTAGATAAAATTAGGCGAAGCCGAGAATATAATCGCGTTCAGAGGGTGTCTTTTAGTTAATATGGGTGTTTAATTCGGATTTATTTAAATTATGTGATGGATTTGGCAATTGAAGGTATATGGCCACAAAAAGAAAACGCTGCCAAAGGTTCTGTGCTTTTTTCAGGAAAATTTCACGAAGAAGATGGAGGCCTGGGGGAGCGCGAATTGCTTTCAGAATTTGTGACGTTATGTTTTATATATTATTATTATGTATCCGTTTACAAACAGCGAGCGACGTTTGGTCTGGTGGTGAAAGGGAGCACCCAAAGGTCTTGGTGCGTTAGGGAGGGGGTTCGATCCTCACTCCCTACATTATTTTGGGGATTTTCTTTGATCTCTTACATTCACAGATCCTATGTACATAATCAACACGCGCACACGATACAACCTCAGGTTTGGGCCACAGATCATACCAAATCCAGATCTGACGCATACGAAGATGGAGGCTCACCATGGACATTCAAAGGCCACATACACAGGATTCGTCCCCAGGTTCCTTTAAAAATTGTATTATCTATTCTTCTTGTATAATAATTAATTGATTATTTAAAATTAATTAATAGGTTATTAGTTAATATTATAATTAAGATTAGAAAATAGGATTATAATTAGGATTATCCCGATTATTTCGATTATGTCGATTTAATCTATTTAATTAATTTTAATTAATATCAAATCAATAAAAACCCTAGAAAGGTTATACGCATTAGGGTTCGCCCAATCCCATTGGCCACGTGGCCAAAGATATTAGGATTTAATTTGTTATTCGTTCCGACTAAATCTATTAGTCGCAACGGTTAATAATCGATTAATTTGATTAATCAAATCCTATAAATTCAAATAAATTTATTTTGCTAAATGGTTTTAACCATCTTATTGTTATGATGATTAGCATATTTCCCCTTATCAATTCGTTATTATTTGTAATCGAAACTATCGGTTATGAGGGGTAACGATAATTTAATAAATTAATAATTAAAATACATCAATTTGCTAAAAGTGATAATCGAATCAATCGATTAGAATTGCCAGCAATCCTTTACTAATCTGTTAATTATGGCGATCGAATCTATTGATCGTTGCGGTTAATGGTGCCATATTAAATCAGGGTTGTACGCCCAAATCTTAAAATACATCAAATCACGATACCACAGATTTTCATCTCTTCAATTCTGCGATGTTCAAACTACGATAAGGTAATTCAAAATACCTTCGAACTTCGCATTTCAAATCAAATTCAAATACAATCAATCAAATTCTAAGGCGTACAACCCTGTCCCCGAACTACGTAGACTCTGATCCTCCATAAGGAGGTACGTAGGCACTTGGCAACAAGGCGAGTCCCCCACCCTAAAATCTCAATTTTCCCCTTATTCAATTCTTTAGCATAAACCTTACCTTAATACTCTTAGCTATCAAACCTTTGCCTTAGATTCAAAGCCAATAGGAAAGGGTTGAGGGTGCCTAACACCTTCCCTCGACCTGAATATAGTATCTTACCCTGATCTCTATACTGCGTAGGGTTTCCTATTCGCCCTTCAGAATAGGTGGCGACTCTCTAAGTTAAAATTTTAGGCAGGTTGCTACACTAAGCGCTGTCTAACTGATTCCGGTTCCGAAGCAATTGCCATTCCGCTGCAGTGGGCGGAAGACACGAAACGGAATCTGTTAGACAACGGAGTCCCGCGCAACACTCTGTCATACAACAACCTTAAATAAAAACATAATAAACATTAGATTATTTTCATTGAAATGTGTAAATAAATTATATTGTGGGACTAATTAAATAATATATCGGATGAGTGAATATTACCGGATGTATGAGTGCATGTTAGTGACGCCTAGTTGATCATGCTTAAAAATCTCCTCCAAGTCATCAATTGTAATAAGTTACTTGAATTCAATACCGAAGACACTTTCATCCATAACGATTTCACGTAAAGCACCATCCTTCAAATCGGACATATCAACCATTGTTGCGAGCGTCGACCGGTACCGAGGCACAAAAGCACCGCCTTTTTTTCCCGCTGGCTTCGGAGGACCAGTGGGTGGTACGGTACGAACTTGCTGCGTCACTTGTTGTGACTCCCGAGCGGATGCCTAAAAATCATATAAGTTAGGTAAAATATAAAATCATGCAGATTTAGATTCAGATTAATTATTAACACTTTAAATGTACCTCTTTTATTGATGCAACAGACTCCTCCTCCTGTAAAATCCCTTTACCCTTAACTGTGGGTTTTATAGGAGCAGTCTAAAATTAAAATGTAAAAAATAATTAATAAACGGTTTAGAATTGACATTCGAAAACTAAATGATTCATAATCGTTTTCAATATACCTCATCACTAATGGTAATGAGCTCCGAGGGCCATGCAACAAATGATCCTATTGCATCTCGCAGCAATGTCGTCTCTGAGACCATGTCAGGTACCGGTAGCATCGCATCATGATCTACTACAACATCCACCGATACTTTCAGGTGTCCATCCGGGAGCGGTCTATGGTGAAGTAAATCTCCCAAAGTGTTGTGCACTTTTCCCTTGCCAACTAGTCGATAATTCGGTTCCGATAAGTATAGTTGGCAAGATGAAATGCCCTAAACCAATAGTAAATATAAAGTCATTATCATTAATAAAATAGAACAATTTAAAAGGAAAAAAAATTATAATTACCTCGGGAAATTTCCTTTGATAGTTGATACTAGCCTTATCACTAGTTTCTTTCACCGATGAAGTGTTGCACTTTTCTCTCATATACGCTTCTTTATCTCTTTGCAATTCAGAGACTTGTGCTTGCAATTCCGCCAACTTTTGCAACACTTCTTCATTTGAAGGATTTCTTCTCCTAGGACTCTTGTAAAAAGAGGTTGGAGTCACACCATGACCCTTACCCCTCACCCGACCGGGATACTCAGGAGCATCTAATGCTCTACTAAGTACGCTCCCCTCACCGGTGGATGCCGATTGCGACAAGGTCTCCTGTAATTCATTTACATTAAAAAATCATTTATATATTAAAAAACATTTGATTTAATTAAAGACACAGTATTATACTTACACATTCAGTAAAAACTCTCTGAACTTCGGGATCGACAGCTTGACTCTTGCCCACACGAGCTTCCCTCCACAACACATGTACAGGAAGTGAGGTTTCCTCACTTTTAGACTCCTCTAACTATGCATTGACACAAATGATAAAATCGTCAAATAAAACACATTTAGACAATTAATTAAAATGCATTTCTATTTACTTACAAGTTTATCCTCTAAGCGTGCATATCCCATACGCCCTTTTTTGTATGGATACGCGGGTTTGGATGCTCTCGCACTATTCGTGGCACTCCTTTTCCGAAAATCTTCATCTCTTTGATTTACAAACTCAGCCCAATCTTTTTCACCAATGAAGATCTCATACTTTTTTGGCCGTCCCGGTGCCTCTTCAAGAAAGTTTCCATCTTTATCCTTAAGATAGGTGTTTGTCAAAAAGGCTTTCCACCCTCTATATCTTTTGCCGGCCAAACTAAGTATGTAGCGTTTACGATCATCTGGTATCTCAAAAGTCCTCTGCAAAAAAACATACGCATAGTGTGTTAGTATAAGTAATTTAAACAATTTATCGTCAAGATAATAACAACAATTAACCATATATGATATATACCTGAAGCTCGTCCCAAATCGCTTTTTTTTTTCGCATCCAACTCTTCGCTTTTCAGATTCCATTTAGCTGTGGAGACCGGAATATGCATACGAACAAGTGTACCAATATAGCTGGTCAACTTTGCAGAATTAGGACCAATTGCTTGTTTATCAGAATTCCAATCCAAACGGTATACTAATCCTTGGTCTCTATGTCGAACGATTCCCTTCATAATAGTGATGCCTCGTGCAACTTCTTTTGCTTCAGTATCAGGTGGAGCATTTGTATCCGTGGCATCTCTTTCTTGAGCATCTCTTTCTTGTGAGTTTTCTTGTGAGTTTTCAGGTGGAGCATCTCTATCCGGAGCCATTTAACCTGTATCAAACAAACTAAAGCACATTAGTACACTATTAATAAGCTAACAATCTATACAAGTAAAATGGAAGTCAAACCATGCATGTACAAGTGTATCGGAAACGAAATCGGTACAAATCAAAATAAGCATCAAAAAAGAAAGTTGTCGGAATTGAACGAAATTTACATGGCTATGGTAAAACGTCCCCACGGACTCAAAAATAAAGTCGGTTTTCCGAAATTCAGACCCTAAGCCCGACTTTTGATTACGGGCAGAAGCAAAACCGATAAAAAACAGTCCCGAAATGTAAAGATAAGTGCATGAGCAGCTCCGGAATCGTCAAAATAGTATAGTTACATGTAAAGAAGTCGACAAACGGATACATGGTTCAAAAGTTATGTACAAAACGAGAATATGCACCAAAATTGAATAAGTACTATACTATTGATTAAAACAATCGGTACAAATTGAATAAAACAAATTAGTCGGAATATGTATACTATTACCTTTATCACTAACGTCTCTTTCTTTTCTTGGTAGGATTGTGTTCTACGCGTCTCTTAACAACGCGGACGGTTGGATTGATCCAAATACCCTCATTATGATCATTTCTAGTACAAGATTCATTCTCATTTTGATCGTTTCTTGTACAAGATTCAATGCCAACACCAATATCACCTTGATCTTCAATGTTTTCATCAACTATTTTGTTAGATAAAAGCACTATAGACCATTTCGTACTTGTCGGATCATTGACATAGAACACTTGTTTAGCTTGAGAGGCTAGAATGAAAGGCTCATCTTTGTACCCTACCCTATTGAGATCCACTTGCAAAAATCCTGACTTATCCATTCGTATGCCACTATTATTTTCAACCCACTTGCAACCAAATACAGGAATCTGAAACTTCGCGTAATCAAACACCAAAATGCGCTCGATAACCCCAAAATATGACAAATTTGCAAATTTCGGATTTAAGTCATTCGCACTTGATATGTGCATTGCTTCAGCTACCAAGGTAACACCACTATTTTGCATAGTACTTTTATCATCCTGTTCTTTGGTATAAAATGTGTATCCATTAATAGCGTATGCGCTATAAGAAAGCACAATTACAGTTGGACCATAGGCTAAACATCTCAACCTTTCTGTTACTGAAGCAGGATCTGAACGATACTTTGAATAAATATGATCCCTAAACCACGGTATGAAACTTCGATTGTGCTCTCGTACTATCCAGTTCTCATTTCTATTTGGATTTAAATCTCGGAGAACAACCTTGTGCATTTCAACATACGACTCAACCTCAATCTCATTGTGCAGAACATACAAGTGCGCTTGATCCCGTTCGACCATTGATACTGTCACAACTTTATTTCCAATTAGCCTCTTTCCTTCTTTTTTTTCGACAATATGAGATTTGGGGAGTCCAATTGATTGAACATTTGACAGATATTCAGTACAAAACTCAACCGCTTCTTCAACAACGTATCGTTCGGCAATACAACCCTCCGGTCGACTTCTGTTTTTCACGTACCCTTTTAATATTTTCATATAACGTTCAGCAGGGTACATCCATCTCATATAAGCTGGTCCGCACAATTGTGTCTCTTTCACAAGATGAACGACTAGATGAACCATTATGTCAAAAAACGAGGGAGGAAAATACATTTCAAGATCACATAAAGTAACAACTATCTCTTTTTGCAATGTTGGTAAGATCGCGGGATCGACCACCTTACTGCAAGTTGACCTGAAGAAGAAACACAGCTTAGTTATTGCGCTTCTTACTTTTTCTGGAAGAATAGAACGTATACCTATTGGTAAAAAATGTTCCATTATAACATGACAATCATGCGTCTTCAAACTCTTTAACTTGAGGTCTTTCATGGACACAAGTCTTCTAATATCTGAAGAGTAGCCTTCTGGAACTTTAACTTCACTGAGGAACTTACACAATGTTTTCTTCTCCTTTCTAGATAGAGTGTAAACAGCAGGTGGCAGATATGTTCGTCTTCCTTTCGTCACGGGTCCCAATTCAGTTCTCATCCCCATGTTTACCATGTCCTTCCTTATGTTAAGGCCATCCTTAGACTTTCCTTGTATATTGAGTAACGTACCTATGACGCTGTCAAATACATTTTTTTCAATATGCATAACATCCAGGAAATGTCTTACGTACAACGACTTCCAATATGGAAGTTCAAAAAAAATGGACTTCTTCTTCCACCCACCCTTGACAAGTGAATGTGCAAAAGGCTTGCCAAACTGAGTGCTCACATCTTTCACCTTTTCAAAAATTTGATCACCTGACAAAAAAGGCGGGGCTGTACCATGTTCGGCCTTTCCGTTGAATGCTTTTCTCCACCCACGGTAGTGATGATTATAATTTAAGAATCTACGATGGCCGAGAAAGACATTCTTCTGACAAAGCTCCAATCGTGTCGTATCGGTTTCATCTTCACAAACGGGACACGCCTTTTGACCTTTATTGCTGTACCCGGATAGATTTCCGTATGCTGGAAAATCATTAATTGTTCCAAACAACATCGCCCTCAAGTTGAAACTTTCCTTCCTATACCCATCGTAAACCTCCACACCGTTGTCCCACAAAAACTTTAAATCTTCGATTAACGGTGCCAAGTATACGTCTATGTCATTCCCTGGTTGTTTAGGCCCAGAAATTAGCATAGATAACATCATGTACTTACGCTTCATACATAGCCACGGAGGTAGGTTATAGATCATAAGAATCACAGGCCATGTGCTATGCGAGATACTTTGAATACCATGCGGGTTCATTCCATCAGTAAACAATGACAACCGAAGGTTTCTTGCTTCTTTTCCAAATTCAGGATAATCAGTATCAACTTTCATCCATTGTGGTGAGTCTGCCGGATGTCGCAACTTTCCATCAATAATTCTTTCATCTGCATGCCAAGTCAAGTGTCTTGAATCGGTCTCACTACGATACATGCGTCTAAATCTCGGAATTATAGGAAAATACCATAAGACTTTAGCAGGAGACAACTTTTTCTTATATCGAGGGGCACCACATTTAGGACACTCATTCAACGCTGCATACTCGTTTCGAAACAAAACGCAATCGTTTGGACATGCATGTATCTTATCATAGCTCATGCCAATAGAGGACAGCATCTTTTTGGCTTCATACATTCGATTGGGAAGAACATTATCCTCTGGTAGCATATCTTTCATAAGAGCTAATAACTCTGTGAAACTTTTATCCGACCATCCATTGTCCGCCTTTAAGTTGTACAACTTTAACACCACAGACAATCTTGTGAATTTTGAACAACCATCATACAACGGTTTCTCTGCATCGCTTACCAACCTCTCAAACATTTTGGGACAATCCGCAAGATCTTCTTCAAGCACTTCTGCAATCTCTTCGACTCGATCGCAATCGTATGTGTCTGTGCAATCGTCGTTTGAAGCATACTTCCTATTACACCTCGACTCAGCATTCCCGTTACTTTTCTCACCATGCATTGTCCAACATGTATAACTTCTATCAATTCCAAACCGTAGTAAATGGGATCCCAACTGTTCCCCGTCAACCTTACCCCCATAACAGCAACCCAAGCAAGGACACGGCATTCGAAGCGGGTCTTCGGAGTGCTTAACCGCAAACTCAACGAATTCCCATACCCCTTTCTCGTACTGGTCTTGGTTTCTCTATCAGGTACTAAGGAATTCTGTCAAGATAATAAATAGCTATCATCATAATAGAATACCTAATCAGAATACCTAATCAGAATACCCGAATTCTTAAAGAAGACATTACCTTATTTCAAGGTAATATAAGTCTACAAACCAAAAAATTGGTTGAGAGACACTAAATTGATATTAAATAGAACCATAAACAATAAACTATAAGCAGAAAATAACAAACTATAAGCAAGAAGAAAGGGATAGTAACCTGAGTTAGACTTGATGTGGGAGATGGGTAGGTTTGAATCGGCGTTGTACAAGTAGAAACCAGAGACTTCAAAGTAACGGTAAAATTAAACACACACACACCATGCGGTTAAATACACCACTACTAACAAATATCAAAATAAACCCAATCTAGAACTCAATTATTTAAAATGATATGAAATCAATTATCAATTAGCTAGTAACTACAAACAAGAGAAAGAACAGATGCATACATGTGTACCACGGCTTGCTCAACATACATTGGTTCGTAAATGAGAGGCTAGTTCATTAGTCCTAACAATTAACCTCAACTAACAGTCTAACTTTATAACTAACTTACAACATAACCACTAGTAGGATTAAGTGATAACTAACAGTCTTTTTAAAATAGAATCTTAATTTATTTTCATACATTACTTTTAATATGAAATGAAATAAATATCGAATTAGTAATGCTTTGAGATTATAAGAAATCAAATTAGACAAAATACATATTATCACTTTCAAATATATATGCATTTATACAATTAAACAAACTTTAGTAACAAAGGTCTCCATTTTTCAAAACTCTACTCCTTTTAAGAAATGAAAGAATCCTCACTCATATTTTAGAATCAAGTAAAACCATAAAACATTAAAGTGAACGTAGTTTCTCTTAATAATCATTTGGTGTAGACAAGTTATTAACCCTCAATTGAACTACCCATTACAATTCAAATAACTCAATGATATGACAAAGAAGAAATTATGCAGCAAGTAGTTCATGCTTTTATAATATACTATAGCTTTCATTTCATATCATATACTATAGCTTTCATTTCATGCTTTCATTTCAAACAACCCATTATAATTAAAAACGAAAATGGCACTAATGTGTTCTATTCTTGACAAATGTGTTTGCAATTTAGATATAAAAATATCAAAGTTCTGTTTTTAGCTAAAATAATGGCAATGTGTTCTATTCTTGAAAAATTGTGTTCTTCAGCACAACACATTCAGTACCCAACAACAAAGCAACAAGAAATTGTGTTCATGGATTATAACCTATTAAGAAACATAGCCAGTCGAACAAAAACAATTAAAAATAAAGCAAAAGAAAACAAGGTGACATACATGAAGATGAAGATGACGGCGGCGGTGGAGGCGAGATGCTACATGGCGGCGGCGGTGAAGAACTTTTTCTTATAGGAGACAAAGTGGGGGAGACGAAGTGGAAGAAAAAAGATGGGGGAGACAAAATGGGTTTTCTGGGTTTTCTGGGCAAGTTAGCGTCAATGGGAGAAAAAAGATGAATTAGGGATTCTGAACGCGTAATATCAAATTTTGGTTTTAAATTTTTTAATTAAAACAGGCTATGAGAGCGCTTTTGAAAAGCGCCTTAGTAGACGTACCTATACCAGCGCTTTTAGGGGAAAAGCGCTCTTGTACCCTACCCCCTGTAACAGCGCTTTTGAAAGCACTTTCATAAAGCAACCTATAAGAGCGCTTTTGAGAAGCGCTTTCGTACCCCTCCCATATAAGAGCGCTTTCTGAAAGCGCTTTCGTACCCCCCCCTATAAGAGCGCTTTTTGAAAGCGCTTTCGTAACCCCCTCTTTCAGAGCGCTTTTTTGCGTGTTTTTTTAGCTAAACCTATACCAGCGCTTTTTCCTAAAAGCGCTTTAGTAGGGGTGCTGCTAAAAGACAAATTTGGCATAGTGAACTTAGAACTTTCATTATTTTAATCTTTGCTACTAAACTTGTGAATGATCTTTTAACAAACCAAACTCAAAGTATCTTTAACTCAAAAACAACATAAACTATAGAACAACGGTGATATCGCACCAATCCTTGTGGAAACGATAATCTAAAAGTACTCCATAAGACTTTCAACACCTGTACCCCTGAAACTGCATAAAACCTCCATGTCCCCTACTTTCCACATTATAATTAAATCTCCCGAAAACCCGACTGAATCAGAAACAGAAAAATCAATATCCTCCTTTGGCCAGAAACTTCTCATCAACGAATTCGAACATGAACTCAGTTTAGTTTCCTGAAGGAAAAAATATTTGCCTTACCCGAACTGATGATGCGCGCAACTCTTCTCCTATTGATAGAGCTACCTCCCCCTCTGATATTAAGAGTCCCAATAATCATTATAACTCTTTGTCGTTCGCCTTCCCTCCTTCCTTGTTCTCTGACTTATAATTCTCCAAAGCCTGAATTTTATTCCTTAGGTCTTTCTCAGTTTCAGCCGCCATGATACCCAAACTTTCGATAGAGTTATATAGTAATTCCCCACCTTTTTCTCCCTAATTCTCCAGATGTCGTTGGTTGCACCTGATATCAAACTCCTCTGATTGTTCTCCATAAAAACAAGCCCTGGTATTCGAACCACTTTCCAAAGAATTAGAAGAGAGGAAATTGTTTGTTTTACTCCTGTCATAAAGTATAGGGTCCTCACAAAACTTTCCCTTGGAATTAGGATTTGAATAGTTTTTACCCCTGGGCCCACCCAGCTTATCAAATTTTTTGAAAGTAACTTGTAACAAACCCGTGCATACGCACGGGTTCTATTCGGTTACGCGAATTTGGATACATCATTTATTTTAAATAAAAATATTAAAAAAGAAAAAAAATTAGAAAAATAATTGATTATTTCATATATAAAAATATTAAGATCAATAATAGATTTTTTCCTGTATACCATTTTTGGATTAAAAATATTTAATCATAAATATCATTTATCGTATATAAAAATATTTAAATCAATAATAAATTTTTTCTCGTATACAGACTTCGTTTTTGTTTAGGTATCATTTACAAAAATATTTGGATCAATAGTAAATTTCGTATAAAAAATATTTAGATCTATAATAAATTTTTTCCCGTATACCATTTTTAAATAAAAAATATTTGGGTCATAAATATCATTTTTCGTAAATAATAAATTTTTTTCCGTATATAAATATTATTTTTGTTTAGGTATCATTTACAAAAATATTTTGATCAATATTAGATTTTCGTATATTAAAATATTTAGATCAATAATATATTTATTTCCGTATACCATTTTTGGATCAAAAATATTTGATCATAAATACAATTTCTCGTATATAAAAATATTTAGGTCAATAATAGATTTTTTCCCCGTATACAGACTTCATTTTTTTTTAGGTATCATTTACAAAAATAATTGGTTCAATAGTAAATTTTATATATAAGAATATTTACATCAATAGTAGATTTTTTCCCATATACCAATTTTGAATAAAAAATATTTGGATCTTAAATAACATTTTTCGTAAATAATAACAAAAATATTATTTTTATTTGGGTATCATTTACAAAAATATTTGGATCAATATTAAATTTTCGTAAAAAAAAATATTTAGATCAATAATAGATTTTTTACCGTATACCATTTTTGGATCAAAAATATTTGATCATAAATATCATTTCTCGTATATAAAAATATTTAGATCAATAATAGATTTTTTTTCCCATATACACACCTCATTTTTGTTTAGGTATCATTTACAAAAATATTTGGATCAATAGTAAATTTCGTATATAAAAATATTTAGATCAATAGTAGATTTTTTTCCCGTATATCATTTTGGAATAAAAATATTTGGATCATAAATACCATTTTTCGTAAATAATAGGTTTTTCTCCTTACACACAAATATTTGGATCAATATCAAATTTTGTATATAAAAATATTTAGATCAATAATAGATTTTTTTGGCCTATTTCATTTTTGAATAAAAAATATTTGGATCATAAATAACATTTTTCGCATATAAAAATATTTAGATTAATGATAGATTTTTTTTCCCGTATACAAACTTCATTTTTGTTTAGGTATCATTTACAAAACTATTTGGATCAATAGTAAATTTCGTATATAAAAATATTTAGATCAATAATAGATTTTTTCCCTATATCATTTTTGAATAAAAAATAATTGGATCATAAATATCATTTTTCGTAAATAATAGATTTTTTCCGTATACAAATATTATTTTTATTTAGGTATCATTTAAAAAAATATTTGGATCAATATTAAATTTTCGTATACAAAAATATTTAGATTAATAATTGATTTTTTGAATAAATTTTTTCCGTATATCATTTTTTACTAAAAAATATTTTGATCATAAATACAATTTTTTGAATATCAATAATAGAATTTTTTTTGGGAAGAAAGAAGTGAGAAAGTGATGAAAGAGAAAAAAAAGAAAGAATAAAGAGAGATTTGACAAGTTTGATAAAATATAAGAGTTGTATTATTTTAATAATAAAATTAAGAACTTTATGGTAAAAAGACCAAAAAACCACAATTTTAATGTGGTGGGAAAAAAATAAAATAAGGGTATTTTGGACTTTTTCACAACCATTAATTTTCTTATATTATAGATGTATTTGTTTTTAACTTTTTTCTTTCCTTCCACGTGACTAACAGAGTTTGAAAAGCATCCTTTCTCACAGAATCCAAGGAGCACGCAACTCTGGACCCCACAAGTCCGGAAGAGACAGGGGTTTCGAAGTGTAATCCCTTTTCCTCATTCCTCGGGACGCTACATGAAATCGTATCTGATTCCCAACTTCTTTCCCTTTGCTGAATCACTTTCTTCCCGGTGTGTACAAAGAGGGTCTTCTCCCTCTGAGCAATACCCACAGAATCGTTATTATCATCATTCTCCCCCCCATCAAGTTGCTACCTTTGTTATCCCATGATTAAATAGAACTATCAGAATCTGAAACAACCTTCGTACCCTCCAATTGCTTTTTATTAATTTGAAGTGGGCCATACGTATCCTCCTTCACCACAATGGTGAATTCCATTCCGTCTATCTCCACAGCCAGATTATCCGCCAGAACAAAAGGATCTAAAACCCTAATTATAACTCTCGCTATATCCATGTTTCCCCCAATCATAGTATTTTCATCCATAGAAATGAAAGTTCCCATGGAATTCACAATGCTTTCAAAGAGTTCTGAACACCACGCGTAACAAGGAATTCCATATAAACGAATCCAAGTGACCCTTCCCTTATCGACATCAGAACAATGCCAAGGTCTGATTTCCTAAAAGTATTGTTTCCACCAAGAATTTCCCTCTTCTAACATCTCGTGTATGAAACCGTCTTCTAAATCCTCTAGCAAGCACAAATGCACCCCTAACAGAGTAATTGTAACAGAAAAAATCACCTCCATTTTAAAACTCATTTGAATTGTATAAGCGAACCTGGAAAGATGACTACTCCGACGTAGGCCTTTGACATCCTAGCTCTGTTTGCTTCCAAGGAAGAAAACTTCAACGACACAGGGGCAGGTGCAACAAAAGGAATTGTCGTCGAAACCTTGTTTGAAACAACATATGTGAAAGAAGCACATCCTCTCACAACCTTCCCTTGGACTCCAGAAGCGCCAGAAACTCCTCCCCTCGAATCGGAAGGAAACTTCCTACCTTCAGATCTTCGGTACCACCCTTCCCCCTTACCCCCTGCTCCCCCAAATCCATTCTGTCTCGCAAATCTTGAAGGGTTAGTGTGAATATTCTTCCCATCTATAACAATATTGTCTAGCCTTACAACGAGGATCCTCAAATCATCCACATTCTTGAACCTAGCAAAACCATATCTTTTCCCTAGCTTGTTCCTCCTAGGGGGAATCACAACCTCCATCAACTCCCCTTAACAACCAAACATGTCGTACACATACGTATATTGTTTCATAGATGGAAAACAGTGGAAAATTGTGATTACGCGGGTTACTATATGGATATAAGTAGTTTCATAGATGTCCTCAATATATATGCATGGATAGAGCCTTCAAACAATGCTACATACGTATGTAGTCAATATCTTTACCAATTTTTTTTATCAATAATGTTGTATTTACTTAACACATCTCTTTTTTAGACCTTATTTGAATTCGTTCCTCCTCTAAATGAAACTACAAGATAGATGTTAAATTTTGAGATGAATATTTAGTGAAAACAACGAAAGTATGATTTAAAACCAAAAACATTTGACCCTAGTAAAACAGAAGAAGAAGTTGCATCCTTTGTGCCAGATCGTCGAGTTGACCTAGATCAATATCATGTATTGGTTTATCATTGATTTCTAGAGAAGCACAAGTAAGTCAAATTGAAAAAAGATTCTTTCATATTATAAAAATATTTAAATTTGGTTTCTTCTTTCGACAATATATAACTAACACAGACAAGTATATTATATTTTACTCTTCAAAGTCATATTTTAAATATTATGAAAATATTTATTAAGTTGAGTTTTTAACTTATTTTATGTAATTTTCAAAAGTTTACCGTTGCTTCTAGTGTTCAAAATCAGACAAATTTTCAAAGTCTATGCACTCATGAAAATGGAAAAGAGAAAGATTAGAAACTATTTTTATCTTTTATATGTTTTATATTATTTGTTGTCGTATAAACTATTTTGGTGGTTATTATTATATAATTTACATACTTTATTATTTTGATATGTTTGTAACACTTGCTATTTTGATAATATAATTGAAAATTTCTTTGATGTTGTTTTAAATTTTGTATGATGCATGTAGAACAAATATTTCTTTAAATAATTGAATTATTAAAAAATATTAATTATAGAAAAGATTTTCTTTATAAAAAAAAGACATATACCAACGGATAATTTTATCCTATACCAACATAAATATGTGGTGGATAAAGTTATTAAATAGTGTATTGACAAACCTCTAAAATTGTCATTGATTTAAGACATTGAAACAACATGTTGCTCTTGGTATAGTGAGTTATAGTTGACGGAAGCAAACATCCCTTGGTATAGGTTTGTTTGCGGTTACCTATGATTTTTGGACCTTTATCCACTGTTCTTTTCGGTTGGTATATGTCAAATTTCTTTTAGTGTAAATAAACATCTATATAACAAATTTTTAGATGTATTAGATTTGGAATTAAATATCTCTCTCCCCCTCTCTTTCAATTTAATTACACACATTAAATATATAACTCACAACGAAATTAACAAGTGAAAGGGGCTTCGTTTCCAGAACATTCACAAATATATTTACAACTTTATACTTTGAAAAACTACAAATTTATTTACCGTTAATTAACCAATTACACAAATATAAAGGGAAAGTTACTAATATAAGAGTGTTTAAATTTAAGTAAAATTCTACCGTGAAGTCACACAATTGATTTCTTTGGTAAAGTCACTAATCTAGTAAATAAAAAAGTAGTGTTGATTTTGTTAATGCCACATATCATTATATGATACATAGCATTTATTATGTATCCTCAAATTTATTAATATTACAATTAAGTTTCTAACAAATTAAACGTGAAAAAATTATTTTCTTTACATTATTTTTTAATTTTAATCATTTCTATTTAAAAAAATCATCACTAATCTGAATGAGAATTTTTCTCTTCCATGAATGAAACATGTGTGTTTGATCAAAATACAAAGTAAGCTCTCACATATAAATCAAAATCATATTCATATATTCTTTTTTTCATGTAGCTAGTGAGACATGTTATCAATTACATCGACTGAATATAAAATCGTAGAATCGTGGTGTATAGTGAAGCTCTACTACGCAATCGTCTAGCGTGTGATTGCTTTTCATAGTGCGACGACAGAAAAATAAATAAATAAATCATTTTTCTTATTTATTTTAAATTTATTTAGTTACGATAAAAAAATAATTAAGTAAAATTGTCATTAAAATTATAAAATTAATTTTTTCAAACAAAAATCATTATAAACTATTTTTCAATTAAATTTAAATAAAAATTATTTTTAATTTGTAAAAGATTCACCATAAATATAAAGCTGATGTGATATCTGTTATTATTTTATTGGTAAATTAAAAAAAACTTCATCAAAGAAGTCAATTGTATGACTTCATCATACAAGTTCACTAAATTTAAACTACCAAATCAATGATACTTGCAGATAATAAATTCATCGCTTTAGAGTTTAAATATTACAGATAATCAATTTTTTTAAATAAGCAATATGTATTAATGGGAGCAAAAGGGATGCTCCACCCCAATACAAAGAGGAAAACTCCTAACTCTCACTACAATCGAGAGGTCGAATATTCCAAAGATAAAAGTTACAAACATTCTTCTTCTTTTGAAAAGAAGAAAACCACCTCCAAGAGTTGTGGATGATCTCCGACATACATTCCGTAAAGCTAAAAGATTCTTTTCTAAAGATCACCGCATTGCGTTTTCTAAAAATCAATAGATTTGGCGGTTGTTTGACTAACTACGATCTGGACCTTATGGATTAAGCGTAACGCTATCATCTTCAAAAATGATTCCTTTAGTTTCATAGAGTGTATGTCGGAGATTGCTTTCGTTTTGTGGAATTGGCTTTGTTCTTTTTATAAGAAATTGCCTTTGTGTAATTTTTAGAGTTGGAATATCCAACCTCTTTCGTGTTTTGTCGTGTAATTCTCTCTGTATTGGGGTGGAGCATCACTTTTACTCCCTTTAATTCCATTGCTTATTAAAAAAAAGAGTTTAAATATTATTTTTTATACAATTTTCATATTGAATTTACTTTTGCAAAGACTTAGTTAAATATAAATAATTTTATTATTAAGTCACTTTTAATTTAAATTCATTTTTCAAAATTAATTCACTCAAAATCTATGTTACTCATAGCAGAAACAAAATTATGATACATAAAATTTGAAATATCTATGTTGAAAAAGTACTATAAATAAAATTCACAGTTTTCTTAGCATAAATTCTTAACATAAGTGTAATTGGTGTTTAATTTTTCTTTGGAGTGTTTAGTTTCTCGTTCCTTTTTTGTAAGTTTGGTTGAGAACTTATGTTCTCTTTTAATCAATGAATTCTTGCTTAAAAAAAGAAATTCACTGTTTACTTATATTTTATACAGCATTCTAAACGTTCCCTTCATAACTATGGGCATTCTTTAATGCAATTAAATAAAATGAGAGATGATTTAAATAATAAAAATAAATTAAATGAGATTACCAAAACAAATATTAGTAAATAATTGATTTATTAACGGTTTAAGTGATAAATTTTGTTAATATCATTATGGAAGGAATAAGTCATCTTAGCTAAATATAGTACAACAAAGACGAAGAAATTAAGATATTGGTACGCACTGAAATTGGACAATCCAATAAATTAAAGATTAACAAATTTCTATGGAGAGTTTTCTACGTTGAATATCTACCACTGCTGTCTCATTCGAGCCAACCATCAATTATTTATTTTTAATTGGGTTAATACCTATTTTGCCCCCTGCCATATGGGGCGTAGTTGAAAAACCCCCCTGCCAAAAAAAAGTTTCAAGAAGTGCCTCGTAAAATTTCAAAAGTTTGTGGCAATTTTTTTTAATGACATGGTTGGCTTAGGTGGCATTTTTTATTATTTTTTATTTGTTTTAATAACACGTGGCATTTTTATTATTATTTTATTGTTTGGTTTTAGAAATGGTAAATATGAAAGCTTAAAAACTGGTCCTAAGGGGTGTTGAACCCAGGACTCAATGCATACAAGTCCAACACCACTACCACCAGGCTACACGTTTCTGTTTATTGTTTATTGTTTATTAGCATTAATAGTTATTGTTTTCATAATTAATTAATATAAATATTATTAGATAATAATTAAAGTATTATTTATTAGTTAATATTTTTAGTTAATGTTATTAATTAATATTACTTAAATTATAAAATAATAATTAATATTTATTTTACTGTTAATGTTAATTAAATTATAAAATATAAACTAAATTAACCTAAACTAATATAAATATTAATTATTATTTTATAATTTAACTAATTGTTATTGTTTTCATAATAATTAGCATTAATAATTAACGTTAATATTATAAAAATGTTTTACAAATAGTTATTGTTATTGTAAAAATAAGTCTTCATAATTTAGCTATTAACAACTAATATCATTGTAGATTATAATTTACGTTATTAGTATTAATATTTATATTAGCATTAATAATTATAATTTAATATTAATTAAACAAATATTAATTAAATAATATAAATATTGTAAATTAAATATTTCTTTAGTTATTGTTATTGTTAAGCATTAATAATTAATATTACTTATATTTTAAATTAAATATAAATATTATTTTATAATTTAACTAATTGTAAAATATAGTTTAATTAATAGAGAAAATACGTGGGCATAAGAATTAGCGTAATTATTAAACAAATAGTATTTTACTAATTTAACTAATATTTATATATTTTATTTTATATAAATATATTAATATTAGCGTTAATTAGTAAACAAATATCATTTTATTATTTTATAATGAATTTCTTAATAGTTTATAATAACTATTAATTATTATTTTATAATTTAAATAATATTAATTAATAACATTAACTAAAAATATTAACTAATAAATAATACTTTAATTATTAACTAATAATATTTATATTAATAAATTATGAAAACAATAACTATTAATGCTAATAAACAATAAACAATAGCAGTAACAATTATAAATAAGCTAAGGCAACCATATGACAAACAAAAACATGTAGCCTCGTGGTATTGGTGTTGGTCATGTATGCTTTGTGACTTGGGTTCAACACCCACTAGGACCAATTTTTTGAGCATTCATATTAAACATTCCTAAAACCAAACAATAAAATAATAATAAAAATGCCACGTGGAATTAAAATAAATAAAAAATAATAAAAATGCCACATAAGTCCAACCACGTCATTAAAAATAATAAAAAGAATTAAAAAAAAATTGCCACATCAGACTTTTTAGTGAGGTGGCGTGATAAAGGTTCAAATGCAAACTTTTGAAATTTTATGAGGCATGTTTTGAAACTTTTTTTTTGGCAGGGGGTTTTTCAACTACGCCCCATATGGCAGGGGGCAAAATAGGTATTAACCCTTTCTAATTTTATAATTAACTTCAACAACTGGATCTTCTTCAAATAGTAAAACTTATTTTATAAAGAGAAACACCCTTGATAGACTAGCCTAGCGACATGAATGTAGAAGTGAGGTCATTCCTTTGACTTTCTAGACAAAATTTATAGAGCATTTACTATATTGGATTGACCAACACGATCTTTGATGCACATAGTTTTTGAGAATAAACCTATAAAAGATTGTTGCTTGTATTTTTATGATATTCAAAGACTACAAGATATGAGTCATATTCATTATGCAAAGGATCCATTCAAATGACACAATTGTTGATGCACAATATAAAATAAAAAACTATTGGTTTTGGTTGTAGTGTTCATGACTACAGCAATGATAGACCTATATTACCATTATTTTTTTAATTCTACATGCACTAATCGTCGGACATTTCTATTGTAATTTATGTCTATTAATTAAAGATTTAAAATTATTGTGAGATAAAGGTGTTGATATTGATGATGCATATTCCTAAGAAAAGTTTAAGATGTATATGATGTTATTTTGTACAATCGACGATTTTATTACATATGAAAATTTAGCGGAATACAGTGTCAAAGGACATAAAGTGTGTCCTATATGTGAATTTGATATCTATTTTCATCAACTTGAATTTGGTAAAAACACCGTTAATTTACCTAGGACATTATAAATTTCTAAAACTCAATCATCCTTATCTTAGTGCTACCGACACTAATCGTTTAAAGATCGAACAATTTTCTTGTAATTTAAGTCTCCTTTCAGAATAATAAAATATAATTTATACTAATGACCATTTTATTTTCATGGTGGACATATAGTAAAGTTTGTTAAGCATTTAGGGATTTCAGTGGGTGTGAATATAAGGAAAAAGAGACATGGGATCATCTAGTTAAGCTTGTCTTTAGGAAATTAGCTTATTGAAGGATTAGATTTATGAGTCTTGGTGGGAGGGTGAGCCTGCTAAACTCGATTCTGAACTATATCTTCGTGCTTTTTTTGTCTTTTTTGAAGATGTCAATCTCGTTCTGGAAGAAGTTGCTTGGTATATAAAGGTGTTTTCTCTATAGGGCTCTAAAGGGAGATGATTGGGGATGATCACAATATTAGGTTTTGGCATGATGTTTATTGGATGAGATCAAGTCCTAGTGCCTACTCCAATGTTTGATCCCAAACACTATCATGTCAAGATGAATCAACACCTTGCGGATGAAGCTCATATATTTAAAGCCACTTGCCCAAAAATAAAATAAATGGCCACGACTAAAGGTTATTTAAATTTTAAAATTCTTCATTTAATAACCTCTGTGGTAGAAAACCTTCATAACTGGAAAAAAACCTTAAGACCACGGTGTGGAGCGATATCTTCGATAAACAAATACACTTTAAACAATGAAGAAGGGGAACTTCACTAACAGCAAGGATAAAGTACAACCGGCCCAAGACTCACAAAAGCCCGTTGTTTCAATTTTTGAGCTAGAGAAGCATTTTGATTGTGTAACAACTCCAACTCCCTCTAGGTAGAATAAAAAGGATGAGTCTTCTTCTTCAACACTCCTACCAGATGCATCACCTGACTACCCATAATACCAGAAAGGTTAAATGGAGCAAGAGCTTTATAAACCTCTAATATATAAGCATAAACTTGATATAGTTCTCTTAAATATGTTTCTCGTTGGAAAGTCAAACTACTAACACTTATCTCCAGCCGGATTCTTTATTCACACGCCCGGTTTGTCCAGAGAGCTTTCCAATGGTAGGATAAAGCGACATAAGTCCGTCTAGAATAACATGCCAGGTTGTTCAAAAGCTCACGTAGAGCCTGCCCGAAAAAATTATCAAAAAACGCCCAATTATCGTTGAAGAGTGAATCACGGCGATAACGAGATTGACCGGGACGAGAACCGAGATCCACACGTGAACCCAGAGGATCAGCCAAAAGAGAAACATCTAATGGGGTTATGGGGAAAGAAAAAGACCTACAATGGTGTTTGCTAGTTATTTTCTCAACTTTAGGACCTGGACCCTTACATCATCTTCCATTACATTTGCACAGAAATAAAATCTTTATCCTCATACATATTGAAAGAAGGGTTGAATCAACAATAAATAACAAATAAATTTACCAAAGGAGGCTCGATCAAAGCGTGTCTGACGTTTTTTTTCTACTTTGTCCGAGGGGACTACACCGCTGATAAAACCCAAGCGGGTAACAAAATCTAGCAGCTTCTTCTTTTGAAAAAAAATCCTCCGCAATAAGTTCACTTTCTCCATAAACATAGGAACTGTTCCCAAAGAAAAGTGCTTTGCCGACTAGCAATGAGGAAACAGAGCTTTTATACGTACATTCCATTCTTCACTCAACCTCACATATAGTTACATGAGCCTGGGAGCGAGGGGGATAACCAAAAAGAATTGGTCCTCGAAAGGTGGTGACTCAGGAAAGAATTCAAAAACCCGTATTTTCGGCACCAATAGGACCAACTCCCCTCCTCTTGGTCCAACCATAGTGCCACGGTTGCAACAAAAAAGATGAAAGAAAAAATAATAGATGAATTCCCTTTCCAATAATCGCACCAATATTGGTAAGCCTTAACATACCCCTAACTTGTTGGATGAAGTTTGGATGGGGTTACCATCACGTAGTTGAAAACACCTACCTCAAAAGCGGTGAAGAGAAAATGAGCACCTAAGGGTTTAAAGATATACTCATACAAAGGAATTTTATAGATATCGTAGTCACTGCAAATTCTATCATCTTCACCAGGAACGATGAGACCTCAAAACGACGATTCACCCACTTCTAAGAAAAGGATTCATTCAAGCTTTCTTCTTTGAAAAAGATAGAAAAAGTTGACGAATATATGGAACCTTCCCACGGAGACGATGGATTCACCAATTCCCCTCTCACGTTCTTTCGTGATTTCTTGGCCATATCACATCAATAACTCAAATGTAGAATGCGAAATTGTAGGGGAGAAAAGAAGTAAACACTCAAGAACAAAAAAAAGGGAAACCTAAAAGATAAGTCACTATGTATTTATGTACTAACCATATGAAAGAAATGTCTCCTATCAATAATCACTTCCCTCGCACATAATACTTAAGTGTTTCGTTTCCATAGAATGGTCATAATCACTCTTTCGAATAGATGTCTGGCACTACAAACAACGCAAATGCAGAAAGTGTGATCGACATCCGAGGACCAAAATCCTTCAAAACCTCGCACTGATGTCCAAGCACGAGAGCTTGGGGAATTTTCCTGGAAATTCTAGCTGAAGAATACGACAGAGAATGATGGTAACCATGTTTGAAAATGACGAAGTATGAAGAGACCTATTCTTCAACACATTAGTAATGTAGACCAAGAAGGTTTGACTGGCGTTCTAGGCTTGGTTTGGAAGAGTCTCAAGAACAAAGCCACAAGATTATGATCACTCTTTCTTCAAAACATGTCTAGAATTTCGAAAAGGTTTGCACAAATCAATCATTCGACAAAGTATCAAATTCGACACGCTCATTTGATGTTGAGAACTTAATTAGCATATTTTAGTTCAAGAGCCAGTCAAACCAAGGATGTCTCTGTAACACCATAATTGTTGACTAGAGAGCCTCGACAAAGACAATTAGAGAATTCAAAGACAATTATCAACATGATGGATGGTTTGAAGTAGTTTAAACAGTAAAGACGCGTGGAAGGAAGCTAGAAGAGTGAAACCCACACAAGGGGATACGTGTCAAGTTATGTAGAGATAGCTATTGCCAACGATTTTACATTGTATTAGTAAATTAGTTGATCTCATTGTTGTGATCAAGGGTCAACAAATTCATCAAAAATTATCTATAGAACTGAAGTATACAAGTTATAGAGAGAAACTGTTTGTGAGAAAATGTATGAGTCTGCGTCCTCTCACTACCACAAAGCGCGTAAACAACAACGCCATGTTCACCACGGTTCATCACTACATAGTAGTGACATCTCTAAAATAAGGCGCCACCATATCATTTTTGTTTTTTGATTAAAAATTAATTGTATATAACAACAGTTGAGCATCCAACCGTGGTAAAACCATCAAGCTTTCATGGGTTCGAACCTCACACAATCATGTATATTATTCTTTTAATGTTAACGTGCGTCTTTTATTTTTTATTTATTTTTATATAAAAAACTTTAAGCGATATGACTACGGTTGGTACGTTCCACCGTTTTGATATATTTATAATAAATAAATACTTATCAATACGGTTGGTAGATAACCTTTGTGAAATAATTTACCCATATATAAGTGAATTAACTCTCACTTATTGACAATAGCGTCATTTCCTTCATAGTGAAATCCTAGCACCCATTTTTTCTCATCTTCTTCGCCATTAGCCGTGAATCTTGTACTTCATACGTTAAGGTATTCTTCTTCTTGCATCTTATTATAGTTCCCCATTATCTCGTTTGTTTTATATTGTTTTTGTTGATTAATTGTTCTTATTTTTTCAGGTTCGTTTTCACTACCTTAACAAAGACCATATTTTGGCTATGGTACATATTGTTTGTGTAACTATGGAAAAAAGTACAAGAAACATGAAGCTATTATAGAAAATTTATCCACCTTGTACTTCTTCTTATAACTTCACAAACAAGATGTTTTTCATACCCTGTTGACAAATAAGTTTGCGTTTTCACATGTTAATAGCTTTCATGGTTATTGTAGGAATCAACAAATACAACACATTTTAGTTAATAAAGAAACAACAGCGGCATCAAACTTCATCTTGTTTGATAAGTAATGAGAGTAAATATGAGAAGTATGAAGTTATTGTGTAAGCTTCTTCCTCCTTATATTTCTCTTTCATAACTTCACAAACTAGATGAACTTCAGAATTGATTCCTGTTCCACGATTAGTTTCAATAAAAGGTGCGTCTTTGAAATTTATAATATCTCTTTTTTATTGCCCATAAGTTTATATTATATGGTTCTATTGTATGATGTTGTTTGAGTTTATTATATAATATGTAGATTGAGTGTTTTCCATACATCTCACTTAAAATACATTCATTTAAATTGACATAGATACTATATCTAAAAATTAAATTGTATTTGAAAACCAACATAAAGAAATCATTGTTTTAATATTGCATGTGTCTTATCGTTCATTTGATGTTCTTTTACATATAAATTATGGTATAATGACCCGGCTCCTCAGATGTACCGTTGTCTTTGATTATAATTAAGTTTCATTAACTACAAGAAATTTAACTATAATCAAAGACAATGATGTATCTAAGGAGTTAGACCAATAAACCGCAACATATATGTAAAAGAGCATGAAATGCACGATGAGACGCATGCAATCAGAATGAAAATTTTTTCGAAGCCTTTGCCAAGGGTATCTAAATTATTGCATGTGTCTAACACCTTCTAAAACCTTAAACAGATATCAGTAAAGAAGACGATTTGGGATTCAAGGATGTGATTTACCTTCAAATAATGATGGCGGAACGAGATAAATTCATATCAAAGATGAAGGCCGAAGTGTGAAAATGCTTCAGAAAGAGATGAAGATGGAGGCCGGAGTGTGAAACACGCACGTGAGAAAGAAACAAAGATGGAGGCCGAAGTGTGAAACCCTTCTTTATGTTTTCTTTGTGTGAGAGAGAGAGAGAGAGATAAGGACGAAGATGGAGGCCGAAGAGATGGAGATGGAGGCCCGAATTATTTTCTTTTAGAGAGGCCGAAGTGTGAAACCATTAGTTTTAACTTGTTTTCATTAACAGTGCCTTTAGCAGCGCTTTTTAGAAAAAAATGTTGTCTACTCAATGATCTATGGCAACGCTTTTATGAGGCACTTTCTAAAGAACGTAATTTAGCAGCGCTTCTTAGAAGTGCTTTCTAAAGTATGGCCTCTAGCAGCGTTTTTTAAAAGCGCTCTGATTTGTATGACCTTTAGCTGTGCTTTTCAGAAGCACTTTCTTAAGTTAGCCTTTAACATCGCCTTTTCTCAATTTTGTATATAGTTTTAATTTTTATTAACTTATAGCTGCACTTTGGTATAAAAGTGATGTCTATGGAGTGTTGCCTAAAACCAGTTTTGGTGTAGCGAATATAACCGAGGGGATGCTTCAAATCCCAGCTATTATAATTTATATATTTTTTTATTTATAAGTGTAAACTAAAAGATTTAACCCTTCAATTTTCGATATAACCGATAAAATAATCAAATTTTATTATAATAGCATTCATTAAATAGATTTTCCCTAATCATTAATTATATGAAGCCGCCCCAAACTCGCACGCATCATTCTTTGGGATGGATTGCAAGACAGAAAAAATATTCAATGTTCTTCTATCTTGAACAAAACTTTTTTCCCGTCCTTGCAATCTATCTCACATAATGGTATTGATGTTGTTGTATTTTTTAACAACCCTCACTTAAAGAAGGGAGCTCAACCATTTAAATTTACTCAGTTGATAGATTACAAGTGTATAAAATTATTCTTGCTTCAACTTACACAAAGAACGGAATTCAACTTTTAAAAAGTTAAACAAAGAAGGATGCTTAACCTTTGAAAAGAAAATTTCTCATTGTTGGAACATATAACTTATTAGAAGATGGATATCTGCGAATATATACAATAATATATAAGAGAAAAGATTTGTTGTAAACAATTTATTTTAATATTTTGGGTAAACACTGTAATTTTAAAGAAAAAAAGAATTATTCACATCGGTTTTTGTCATAACTGAGGTGATAGTTATAATAAGAAGATAATTTACTTCATTTTTATTATATAATCGAGGGATATAATATTCAGATTTTACTATAAAAATTTTCGTTAAATAGATTTTACTCTAATACTAAATTATATGTAGTTGCCCCAAAGAGAGAAAATATTTATCATTGTCAATTTCATGAGTTGCTACTACAAAAATCTTATGGGATGAATTCACCATGAAATTTTTTGATCTAGAAACGCTCAAGAACTTGAGAAACAGATCTATGGGATGGACTACAAGTGAAGAAAATTAAAAATGTCATGGTAGGAACATATAACTTATCAGAAGTTGGATAAGTTATGGATTTTTTTTGGGAAGGGTAGGCAACAAAATTTGTATATCTCCAAAGATTTGTTGTAAACAATGTAATACAAAAAAAGCTTATTCATCTCAATTTTTTATTTGAACTGATGGATATGTTAAGCGTTTTTTTAAAGGATTTTAAGTGGTCTTAAATAAATTTTTAGCATCCATTTAATGATTATCAACGCTTAAGATTCTGCAACTAGTGATCCGCGTGGAACCTAAGAGACATCCATCCTAAAAATATTTTGAATATTAACATTTCTAGCCTAAATAAAACATGAAGCGTGTGAAATCTAAAGAAGTTTGGAAAACTCTCTATGATGGATTGAAAGAGCAGAAAATTTTCTGAGTTTAAAATTTGTGTTCTTAAATATTTAGTTGAGCCGAAAATCATATATTTGAATATTGATTTTAATTATCTTACCCTTTTTTCCATCAGAAACAAATGCATGCAAGAGCTGTAGAGAATAGTCTTGCACCCAACATTTGATCTTCCCTAAAATTTAATAATTCGAAGATCTGAAATTTATCTTCAGAGAATTTGATTTTTATCTAGATCTCTAAGAAATTTGATTTTTATTTTAATATTTTGCGTAAACAATGTAATGTTCTGGGTAAACAATGTAATAATGATTTTTTTAAAAAAGAAATAATCTTACCCCTCAGTTTTCTAGATAAATCGAGAGGTAAGATATGCTAGTTTTGTAAATAATAAAAGTGTTGCTGTTGGGGGTTCGAACCAATGTGCATATAAATTTACCCATTAATTTTTTAAATCACCGAGGTATTAAATGACAACTTTTCATGACGTCATTCGTTACCTCGCTTCTTTAATCGAGGTTAATGTATTTTACATCTGAGGTGTTATGTGCTTTTTTAGTAGTGTTTGCAACACTTCATGAAGTTTTGTCTATTTTCGAATTCAAAATACAAACTGCCACCTACAACATTTCAAAAAATATTATCTATTTTTTGAATTCAAAATACAAACTGCCTACTATAATACAATAAAAGTACTGCCTATTTCTAAATTCAAAAACAAGATATTCGCTTACATATTTATTTTTTGTCATTTGGAAACACACCCATAATAATTAATTATGATTAATTGCCACGTAACATTAAGAATTTTTTATTTTAATTAATGTATCTCGCGCTTAACTGTTCAAGAACTTCCAAGCATTTTCCTTCTTGTACTTTTCTTCTATGCAATGCTTATTTGGAACAGAAAGCTACAAAGAACTATATCCAAAAGTCTCTCTTCTGAATAATTAATTACTCACATGAATTTTCCATAAGTTGAATGATAAAAGGACTAAAAGTTTGGCCTCAAAATCACAAATTTTATTCAACAAATCACTTCACACAGCCATATAATTGAATAATATCAGAATGGCAATTGTTTCTTGCAAGTTATTATTCTCCTTTTATTCTTTTCTCCTTCTTCTCGTTATTATTGTATCTCAAACCAATGCCCAGCCAGATTTTATATACAGATTTTGCATAAACGAGAAAGGAAACTACACAACCAATAGCACATATCAAAAAAACCTCAACACCCTTTTGTCTAATCTCACTTCCAACACACAAATCAACTACGGTTTCTACAATTTCTCCCATGGCCAAAATAACGATAAAGTAAACGCCATTGGCCTCTGCAGAGGAGATGTTACACCAGAAGTTTGCCACAATTGTCTCAACGATTCAAGACTTCTTCTCACAAAGCTCTGTCCTAATCAAAAAGAAGCTATGGCTGGGTATGACCTCTGCATGTTACGCTACTCGAACCGATCAATATTCGGTATCAAGGAAGATTCACCAGATTATCCTTTGTCGAACCCAGACAACGCATCAGAGGCGGATCAATTTAATCAAGTTCTCGGGAACTTGATGAGGAAATTGAAGAAAAAAGCTGCATCAAGTGATTCTAGTACTCTTAAGTTTGCGGCGGATAGTGACAGCACTGATATGAATTTTCAAACCATATACGGTCTTGTGCAGTGTACACCTGATTTGTCATCGCAAGATTGTAATGATTGTTTAGAAGCTGCTATCTCAGAAATTCCAACTTGTTGTTATAAGAAGGTTGGTGGGAGAGTTAATAAACCAAGTTGTAATATTAGATATGAAAACTATCGCTTCTACAATCTCACATCACATGGTTCACCACAAGGTACTTCATTAATTTATCATACGTAATCGCTAATTATGCCGTTGCATTTGGAATGTCTAATTGAGCAGATGTTTTTTTGTTTTTACAAGAAAAATGCAAATCATCGCTTTCTACTATCGCCATAGTAGTGTCTGTTGTTGCTGTTGTTGTTGTTTCTGCTATGTTAAGTTTCTTTTGCATATATTTAATGAGAAGTAAGAAAAAGATAAAACGTGAAGAAATAGAACACGAACACGATGATATTGAAATTGTGGAGTCATTGCAATTCGACTTTGACACAATACAGGTTGCAACAAATAACTTTTCTGAAGATAATAAACTAGGACATGGTGGATTTGGTGTTGTTTATCAGGTAAGTAACCATTTGATTTAGATGTATATCATATTCTACTTCCTCGTTAAAGTACTTATAGTCATATATACGAATGAGAAATGTTTGCAGGGTAAACTCGCTAATGGACAAGTGATTGCGGTTAAACGCTTGTCAAAAGGTTCTGGACAAGGAGATAGGGAATTTAAGAATGAAGTGCTTTTACTGGCTAAACTTCAACATCGAAATTTAGTTAAACTTCATGGTTTTTGTTTAGAAGGAAAAGAAAGACTACTTATCTATGAGTTTGTTCCTAATAAAAGCCTTGACTACTTTATATTTGGTAGGTTATAATATATGCTTTATTACCTATAATCTTAATTAATTAGTTTTTCTTTGAGAAAAAGACTACACATATGACTAAAAAAGCTAAATTGGTGTATGTATAGATCCAATAAAGAGAACACAGTTAGATTGGGAAAGACTTTACAACATCATCAATGGTATTGTAAGAGGCCTTCTTTACCTTCATGAAGATTCTCGACTTCGTATTATTCATCGTGATCTTAAAGCAAGTAATATTCTCTTGGACAATAATATGAATCCTAAAATATCAGATTTTGGTTTGGCCAGACTAATACTTGTTGGTCAAACTCAAGGAAATACGGAAAAAATCGTTGGAACATAGTAAGTATTAGAATATAATTTCATATATTGTTAAGTACAATTTTTTTCATTATTCTAGTACAAACTCAAAAACTATTATTAGTATATCATAGACCTTAAAACTAAACACATGTTGAATATTTGTGATTCAAAATGTCTTACTATTTATGACTTACTAAACTATTTAATTTTGACATGCAGTGGATATATGGCTCCTGAATATGCAATGTTTGGAAAATTTTCAATAAAATCAGATGTTTTTAGTTTTGGAGTACTAATTATAGAAATTATAACTGGCCAAAAAGTTACTGGCATTCTTCATGAGCAGAGTACGGAAGACTTACTTATGGAAGACTTACTTAGCTTTGTAAGTCCTTATCTCTCATTATTGTTTCTTCCATGCCAATGAAAAAAATGCATTAAAATATATTATTACATTTAAATAAGCATATTAAGTAGAATTGTAATTAGTGATCTATGCAATTGAGCAGGTGTGGAGAAATTGGAGGGAGGGTACAATCATCAATATAATCGATCCATTATTAAACAGTAGTTCACAAAAAGAAATAATGAGATGCATTCAGATTAGTTTACTATGTGTTCAAGAAAAAGTGGTTGAAAGGCCAACTATGGCTACTATTGCACGCATGCTTAATAGTTATTCAGTCTCTTTACCGCTCCCTTTGGAGCCTGCATCTGTTATAGCAGGCAAACCTGGAAGTCACTCAATTTCAGACATGCAATCTGGTGAAGATAGTGAACGGATAATAAGGTCAAGTCAATCCAAGAATATATCAGCAAATGAGGATTCAAGTGATGAGTTATAGGCATGTGGGTTATATCTTCATTTAGCATCATTTTTTCAACCAAAATAAATATGTTTGTGTTAAGTGTTGTTTATATATGGACATTATTTTGAACCAATATGTTTAACATTATTTATGTATAAAAAAATAAATTAGTAATTTAGTTGTGTTTGTGCAAGTTTAAAACTATTTTAATTAATTTTTTTTTTAAAATAAAGATAAATTATTGAATGAAAAAAAATCCAAAAGGGACGGGGGATTGTAAAACCTAATCCATTCAAAAATTACAAAAACGATAGTTAGACATGTTTAATCTATATGTTGTGAATTACGACAAAATTCTATATTAATGTGTGAGATAAAGAATAGTAACTACTAAAATAAATGGTCTTCATCAATGACAATTCGTACACAAATAATATAATAGAATAAGACGAGAAAAAGATGAATATTTGACTACCCATTTCGATCAAACGATCTACTATGTGGGAGAGGGCAACTTTCCAATTCACTATACTTACAAAATTGTCACAAGAGAATTACAGATGAGTTAAAAGAAAATAGACTTCGCAGTTCTACCCAAGTATTTCCCAACCTCTCCAACTTTCAATATAAGAATCACTCAAACATGAAAATACTCCCCTTAGATAACTCCAAAAGGTGTCTTTTTAAAATTTCCCTTGGAATTCCCTAAACCCTTATTCTCCATTGTTGTTGTAAGCTCTAAGATTGTCACACTATAATAACAAAAGAGTTACATATTTATAATAGCCAAAATCCAACAAATCCATAACAAATCCCAAAAAATATCTCCTTAACTGTTAGAGTAAAATCTATTATTATAATCTTATAATATCTCTCAAATATTATAAATATTTTATAATATCTCTTAAACAATTATAAATATATATCTTATAATATCTTTTAGAATATTATAAATATATATTATAATATCATTTAGAATGTTATAAATATCTTTTTATAATAATTTATATGATCTTTAAATTAATATAAAATATTTTAAAATTAATGAATGAATTAGTGAATCGAATAGGTCGAGTTTGATAACCGTGAATCGCTCGGACCAGATTATTTTTGACTTTATGATTTTTAGCAATTTCAAAATATATTTTCTTTCTCTTCATCAACAAAGGTTTAAAGACATACTTCAACACTATATTTCAAAACAATTTAAAAGCTCAAAAAGGAAGTGAATTACACCAAGTGTCATAATAAAGAAAAAACCTTCATTTGCTAATCTAACTATGCATTTTCTCCTATAAAATTATGAGATATCTTGAATCTAAAGAAACGTATTATGTGTAAAGTATTCTTTCATTTAATTAAAAGATGTCAAGAGACAATATCTAAATAAGAAAATGCACGAATAACCAGCATTGAGTCAGTTTCAAGCCAAAGATTTCTCCAGTTATTTGTGTTAAGATATTTGATAGCAAACATGATTCCATGCAATTCTGTTTGGGAAATTCCAATCTTAGCTGAGAAAGCTCCACAGAATATTTCAAAATTATCCCTAAATAAGCCACCACAAGTTGATATTCTAGGACTTCTTCTTGAAGATCCATATGTGTTGTATTTAATCCAATTATGATTATAAAAACACCAAATAACTTGTATGATTCTAGGTATAGGAGGAGGTAGACATTTAATGTCAAAATAATTAATGATTATGAACTCGTGAATTGAAGAGTATATGTGCCCCTTGAACGAAGTATATGCCCTATAGATCAATTGTTTAACATGAAGAATGTCTCTATCAAAGTCAATGTTACCATTTTGAAACGTGATACCAGTTCTTGTATGTCAAGTTTTCCAAAGAATTATTATGATGAGAGTCATGATCAGATTTTGAATTTGAGAGCTCCAACTTCTACCAGCAAGTTTGAATAATTTTTCATAACTAATTATATCAATGTTCATGACAAACTGTTAGTTACCAATTTGTGTAAATATCTTAGGTAATTTTTGGTAACTCTCAAGTCTTTTTGTGGTTAATAGTAATATTTTATTGTCATTTGGTATATATTTATTCTTATATTTATATTATTGTTGAATAGTTCTTATCTTTGCAATCTATGTTGGATTTTGTAGTTTTTATAGATAATTGGAAGCTTGGACCATGGAAAAAGCACTTTGAAGATGTTCCAAGACCAAAGCCAAGGATTGCTGAAAAGAGGTAGCGCGCTAAGCGAGGTTGAGCCCGCTAAGCGCGCTTTTGAAGAAAAGAAGGAAGTTCTGGCAGAGAGTTCCGCGCTAAGCGAGGTCTGAAGCCCGCTTAGCGCGGTTGGGCGGTTTAAGCAATTATTGATAGCGCGCTTAGCGGGCTGCACCGCGCTAAGCGCGGTCTGCGAAAACTTTGTTTATTTGTTTATGGGCCAGATCACTTTTGAGAGTAGTTAGAGATATTTGAGAGAGAACCAAGAGCATAATACACTGTAGCAAACATAGAGTTGAAGATTGGAAGCCTTGATCGTCGATTAATCGCCTTTGATGCTTGTTGATCTTCATCCTTTCCTTCTTATGCAAGCTACCATTCTCATGGATAGCTAAATCCCTTTTGTATCAAGATAAGATGTAATCTTCCTAGCCTTTTGTATGTTTTTCTTGTGAATATATGTGTATGAACAAGTGATGATCAATATAGATGGTTTAGTTTGTTTATTAAAGCTTTTCTTTGGTATAAATGTTTGAGACATCAATGTTTGTATCTAGACCTAACTCATCATCTTTCAAACTATAAGTTGCAGACATGGATTTAGAGTTTGATGTTTACTAAGTATCGGTTTTAAAACGTTATTTGTATTGTTTAAACGGTGGAGAAATCGTCGGTTAAACAATACGGTAAATCTAACTATATCGTTGCGGACACGGACGATATAGGTGTCGATACGTAATTATATTGATCGTTAGCAAGTTCATAAGCATCTATTTATAAGGAAACATACAAATTTAGGTCGATGAAATCGAATCTTGATACATTTTCTTTAACTTAGAACTTTCATTAATTTACTCTTTGCTACTAAAGTGATTGAATGATCTTTTGCAAACCTAAAACAAAAGTAACATTAACTCAAGACAAAATAGGCTATAGAACGGCGGTGATATCGCAATAATCCCTGTGGATACGATATAAACGGAAAGTACACCACAATACTCTTTCAACAAAATGGCGCCGTTGCCGGGGATTGTTGTTTAGATATTGCAAGCATTGCAATAGTTTGTTTTGTATTGAGTCTTATAATTAATATCTTGTTTCCAAATTTAGTTTCCTTGTGTTTGTTAATTTGCTTGGTTAGTTTTTCAGATTACAGTTTATGCGAGGACGTGTACCTGCAGATCAACTCCTTTTTGATCCTGAGATTGAGAGGACTGCTCGTAGAGAGAATAGCAAAACTCGTAGGAGGAGACAACTAGCTAGGGAAAGAAGACAACAACAAGAGGCATCTTCTTCTTCAACTCCGGTTGAAAACTTAGTTGAGGGAGAAATGGCAGGAGAGATCCCTAATGTTCCAGCTCGAGGGCCTTGTGTTAATAGCCCTCGACTCAATGCACAATTTGCTCGTGATCAAGCCAATGGAAGAAACTCCGAGATGAAGACGGGGTTACTTCAATTATTATACCAAAATCCGTTCACAGGGGCTGATCACGAAGATCCATTTACTCATCTAACAAAGTTCTACGAGATCGCCGGAACAATTGGTGCTCCGGAAGACCAAGAAGAACAGGTGTTCAGGAGACTTTTTCCTCATTCCTTAATTGGAAAAGCTAAGGAATGGTACCTTGATCAACCAAATAATGTCATGACAAATTGGAACGAGTTAGAAGAGAAGTTCTTGGATCGGTTCTTTCCTCACAATAGGTTCATGGAAGCGAAAACTTCTATTGCGGTGTTCTCTCAAGGTTCGAATGAATCTCTCAATGAAGCATGGGAGAGGTTCAAGTCCATGGTTAGAAAGTGCAAAGGTCATGGGTTTGATGAATTGTCTCAAATCCATATCTTTAGAAATGGACTCCAACCTCAACCAAAAACTCTTTTAGATGCTACCGCGGGTGGTTCGTTGATGTCAAAAACTGCTGCAGAAGCAATTGCTATCATTGATAGAATGGCTTTGAATGATCATCAAGGGCAACACAACCGTAGTGCATTGCAAAGAAAACCGGGAGTTCTTGAATTGAATACTAGTGATGCAATACTTGCTCAAAACAAGTTATTGACACAACAAGTAGAATTGCTCACTCAACAAATGTCAAAACTCCCTCAACAAATCAAAGAGATAAATGGGAGCCCTTCTAAAAATCAACATGTTATGTGTTGTGAATTGTGTAGGGGTGACCATCAAACAGGTTTTTGTCCTCCACCGGGTGAAGAGGTGAATTATGTGTCTAATCCTAATCAAGGATATGGTGGGAGACAACAACAACAACCTTACAACAACAACCAAGGTTACCAACAAAGAGGTAATCAAGGTTATCAACAAGGATGGAGGCCGGAAGCGGGCCCATCGAATCGTCAAAATCCTTATCAAGGCGGTTACAATCAACAACCTCAACAAACAAAGCTTTCAATCGAGGATACTCTTAGCCAATTCATGCAATTGCAAATTGCAAGCCAAAAGAGTACGGATGCCGCAATAAAGAACCTTGAAACTCAAGTCGGGCAATTGTCAAAGCAACTTGCCGATCAAAACAAAGGTCCTTTTCCGGCTACTACACAAGAAAATCCTCGTGAGCATTGTAAGTCAATTCTAACTCGTAGCGGTAGAAATATTGATATGGGTGTAGGAGAGATAGTTGAGGAGGAAATTGTTGAGAGTGAAAAAGATAGGGTGATTGAAGTAGAAAAAAATGTTGAGGGTGATTTAGTTGAAAATGAGAAAGAGAAAGAATTAGTGGAAAAAGAAACTCTTGAGAAAGTTGTAGAAAAAGAGAGAAAAAAATTGAGTGTGAGTGAAAAGGGAAAGAAGAAGGTGGATGATTCTATACAAGTGAAGAAATTACCTTACCCTCCCGGTCCGTCAAAGAAAGAAGATGCAAAGCACTATGCTCGGTTCTTGGACATTTTTAGCAAGTTGCAAATCAATGTTCCTTTTTCCGAAGCATTAGAGCAAATGCCGATGTATGCAAAATTCATCAAAGACATCATCACTAAGAAGAGAAGATTCTTGGATCCGGAGGTAGTAACGGTGAGCTCTTGTTGTAATGCGTTAATTCAACGCACTACTCCGATAAAATCAAATGATCCTGGGCGGGTAACCTTACCGGTGTCTATTGGAAATGTCCACATAGGCAAAGGTTTGGTAGATACCGGTTCTAGCATTAATTTGATCCCTCTGTCAATGGTGAGAAGATTAGGAATCAATGATTTGAAACCGACAAGAATGACGTTATCATTAGCAGATAAATCCACAGCTCATCCTCATGGAGTTGCGGAAGACTTGCTTGTCAAGGTTGACAAATTTTGGTATCCTGTTGATTTTATCGTCATAGACATGGAAGAAGATCCTGAGATTCCATTGATCTTAGGAAGGCCTTTTATGAAGACGGCCCGAATGATGATAGATATTGATGATGGCTTAATGAAATTAAGGTACCAAGATGAAGAATTATGTCTTGATCTCTATGAAGCCATCAAGCATCCGAGTGATGATGATGATTGTTTTAGAATCGATGCTACCGAAAGGGCTATAATGAAAGTGGAGAATCAAATGCACTTGTCGAATCCTCTTGAGAAGACTTTAATGGAAGCTCTTGAAGTTCTCACCAAAGATCAAGAGAAAGAAATTGAAGATTTCATGAAAAATTTAGAGGCTTGTGATGAGATGAATCCATTTGAAACTCAAATTGAAGAGTTGAAGGATGAACCTAAAGTTGAAGAGCAAAAGGTGGAGTTGAATGTGTTACCATCTCACTTGAAGTACGTGTTTCTCGGTGACAATTCTACTAAGCCGGTTATCATTAATAATGGTTTGTCTAGCAAGGAAGAGCATCGATTGAAGGAAGTATTGATAAAGAATCAAGAAGCAATAGGATGGGTTTTATCCGACTTGAAGGGTATTAGTCCGGCCTATTGTATGCATAAGATTATGTTAGAAGATGATTTTCGGCCCGTAGCACAACCTCAAAGGCGATTGAATCCAACCATGAAAGAAGTTGTTAGAAAAGAGGTTGTGAAGTTATTAGAGGCGGGGATGATTTATCCCATCTCCGATAGCGAATGGGTGAGCCCGGTGCATGTGGTTCCTAAAAAGGGTGGATTGACGGTTGTGAGAAATGAGAAGAACGAGTTGATTCCTTCGAGATCGGTGACCGGGTGGCGTATGTGTATTGATTATAGGAGGTTGAACCAAGCAACCAGAAAAGATCACTTTCCATTACCTTTTATGGATCAAATGTTAGAGAGGTTAGCCGGAAGAAATTTCTATTGTTTCTTGGATGGTTATTCGGGATACAATCAAATATCAGTGAATCCGGCGGACCACGAGAAAACTGCCTTTACATGTCCTTTTGGCGTTTTCGCATACCGAAGAATGCCATTTGGACTATGTAATGCTCCTGCAACATTTCAAAGGTGCATGCAAGCTATCTTCTCAGATTTGATCGAAAAAAGCATTGAGGTGTTCATGGATGATTTTTCTGTGTACGGGTCATCATTTGACTTGTGCTTGAAGAACCTTGATGTGGTGATGGAAAGATGCATTGAAACAAATTTGGTTCTCAACTGGGAGAAATGCACTTTCATGGTGACAGATGGGATTGTTCTTGGCCACAAGGTTTCTTCAAAGGGGCTTGAGGTTGATCCGGCAAAAATCGAGGTTATTGAAAAGTTTCCCCCTCCGGTGAATGTTAAAGGCATAAGGAGCTTTTTGGGACATGCTGGGTTCTATAGAAGATTCATCAAGGATTTCTCCAAGGTTGCAAAGCCTTTGAGTAATTTGCTCAACAAAGGTATGGAATTTAATTTTGATGAATCATGTCTAAAAGCTTTCCTAGAACTTAAAGAAAATTTGACCACCACACCCATAATTGTCGCTCCTAATTGGTCGCTTGAGTTTGAACTCATGTGCGATGCTAGTGACTATGCGGTTGGTGCGGTCTTAGGCCAAAGGAAGAACAAACAATTCCATGCTATACATTATGCGAGCAAAGTTTTAAATGAGGCACAGGTTAACTATGCCACTACCGAAAAAGAATTGCTCGCAATTGTATTTGCATTGGAAAAGTTTCGTCCTTACCTCATTGGTTCTAAAGTTGTGTGTTATACTGATCATGCCGCAATCAAATATCTTCTTACCAAGCCTGATTCAAAACAGAGGCTTATTCGGTGGATTCTTTTGCTTCAAGAATTTGATCTTGAAGTGAGAGATAAGAAAGGTACAGAAAATTTGATTGCGGATCATTTGTCTCGGTTAGTGAATACCGAGGTAACAAACAATGAAAAAGAAGTGAGGGAAGAATTCCCTGATGAAAAACTGTACATGGTACAGGAAGTTAGACCCTGGTTCGCGGATATGGCTAACCACAAAGCATCCGGCTGGATACCTGAGGATCTAACTTGGAATCAAAGAAAAAAGTTTTTGAACGATGCTAATTTCTATGTTTGGGATGATCCTCACTTGTTTAAGTTGAGTAGTAACAATCTTTTGAGAAGATGTGTCGCGGATGAGGAGTCAAAAAGCATATTGTGGCATTGCCACAATTCGCCTTATGGTGGTCATTTTAATGGTTTGCGTACGGCCACAAAAGTCCTTCAATCGGGATTTTGGTGGCCTACTTTGTTCAAAGATGCTTACCACCATGTTGCCTCATGCGACAGTTGTCAAAGAACTGGTGGAATAGGGAAAAGAGAGGAAATGCCCCTCCAAAGTATTGTAGAAGTTGAGGTATTTGATTGTTGGGGTATTGACTTTGTTGGACCATTCCCTTCCTCAATGTCAAATGAATACATCTTGGTAGCTGTGGATTATGTGTCTAAATGGGTGGAAGCGATTGCTTCACCCAAAGCGGATGGTAAGACTGTGATTAAATTTCTGAAGAAAAATATATTTTCGCGGTTTGGCTCGCCAAGAGTAATAATTAGTGATGGTGGATCTCATTTCTGTAATGCCCCGCTTGAAAAAGTGTTGGAGCAATATGGAGTAAAGCACAAGGTGGCTACTCCATATCATCCACAAACTAATGGGCAAGTTGAGAGGACCAATAGAGAAATTAAGAGAATTCTTGAGAAAACTGTGTCTAGCTCTAGGAAGGATTGGTCAATGAAGCTTGATGAAACCTTGTGGGCATATCGGACTGCTTTCAAAGCACCGATCGGTCTGACACCATTCCAAATGGTGTATGGTAAAAGTTGTCACCTTCCCGTAGAACTAGAGCATAAGGCATATTGGGCCTTGAAGCTTTTGAATTTTGACCACAAGTTGTGTGGAGAGAGAAGAAAAATCCAATTAAATGAGTTGGAAGAGATGAGATTGCATGCCTATAAGTCTAATTCGATTTACAAAGAAAAGACCAAATTCTATCATGATAGTAAGATTAGAATGAAAGACTTTAAGGTAGGGCAATTAGTTTTACTCTTCAATTCCCGGTTAAGACTTTTTCCGGGAAAGTTGAAGTCTAAATGGTCCGGACCGTTTTTGGTCAAAGAGGTTAGAAGCCATGGGGCTATTGTGATAGAGGACCAAAAATCAAAGCAAGAATGGGTAGTTAATGGTCAGAGGTTGAAGGTTTATCGAGGAAGCGATTTTAATCGTGAAACTTGTGTTTTATCGTTTGGTGATCCTTGATTGCCTTTGACCGTCGAGCTGACCGACGTTAAACAAAGCGCTTATTGGGAGGCACCCCAATTTGTATATATTCAGCTTGTTTTATGTGTTTTTTACCGTTTATGTTTTTTGCGTTCTGGTCGAGCCAAAATCAGTCTACCGGTAAAGTTTCACATGCTGGTAGAAAGAAAAAATTTTCTGTGTTCTGTCAAGGGCGCTTAGCGCGCTCCTAGCCCGCTTAGCGCGCTTTTGAAATTTTGGAACCCTTCGTTCCAGAGACTTGCGCGCTTAGCGCGCTTCATACCCCGCTTAGCGCGGGTTGGTTTTCAGAAAAAAAAATATTTTTGATTTTGGGCCCTTTGTCTTTGACCCGGCCCAACACGAATTATGGGTGAGGGAAGTAGGGTTTTGAGGTTTGGTTGCCTCATTTCTCCCATTTTCTTCTCCTAGCTTTCTTTCTTTCTTTCTTTGCTTACTTTTTGTTTTGCTAATTAATCAAGGTTCTTGTGCCTTCTTCATCATCACCAAGGTAATGTCTTCATCTTCTTCTTTTTATTTCTTTTCTCTTATGCTTGCATTATATATTAAGGTTTAATTTTTGATTTTAGGAATATATGATTTGGTTAGGATTTTTGTGTTGAAAACCTAGTAGTAGAATCTCTTTTCCAGTACCATGTTGTGTTTAAAATCGTATTTGGGTGTTGGAGATGTTTGGAAATAACCCTGGTTCGCAGGGGATTTTTTCTGCAAATCGCAGAGCCCGCTTAGCGCGGTAGGCGCGCTTAGCGCGGTCTGGGGATTTCAGAAAAATCCCCTCTTCTGCCTGTTTTTGTTTGATGCAGGGGGAGTGATCTTGTTCTTTGATTCATACTAGGGCTGTTTATTTTTTGTTATATAATGTGTTAACATATTGGTTTTTGTGTGCTATTTCTTTAATCATTTCAGATGGGACCGAAATTCCTAGGCTCTAAGAAAAGAAAGTCCGGAACCGAAGGTGGCAGCTCTTCTCAAGCACCTAGGGCTATTCCGTTTAATCATAATCGTTTTAAGAGTCATGTCCAAGAGGAGAGGTACAAAAAGTTAGAGGTTAGGACATGGTGGCCTGAGCGAATTGTGAGAATCAATCCTGAGGGAACCTATGGGTGGTGTCATAACACCATTGAGGAGTATGGTTGGCTTAAGCTTTGTGAGCCTGCACCTAAGTTTCATTTGGAGATTGTAAGAGAGTTCTATGCTAATGCTGTTCCAAATGAGGAATTTCAGGTTGAAGGTGTTCCTTTTGAGTTCAAAACTTGGGTGCGTGGTAAGGAAATTGATTTTTCTCGTCAAGCTATCCGTGAGTTTCTTGGAACTCAATTACCTTTTGAGGATGGTGAGCTGTGTGGGTATCATGTGCAATTGGCAAGGGGTAATTTTGATTGGGAGCATCTGAGGGAGGTCTTGTGTGCGAGGGGGCAGTCTTATGATCTTAATCCTTCACAACAGCCCCAGAAATTCTCTAGGAAGTCGTTGTCTACTAATGCTCAGATTCTCATGTCTGTGGTCCTTCATAATTTAAGGCCTAGGAGTCACACTTCCTCTTTACCTGCTGAGTCTGCAGCACTGGTTGCTCGTATGATTGAGCATGAGCCGATTGATATTACTCGCATTATTGCGAATGAGCTGAAGAGGGTTGCTTTGAGTGGAACTCGGCATGGTGATCGTGCTCCATGCAAGCTGATTTTTCCTGGTTTGATCATGAATCTGTGCAAGAAAGCAAGAGTGCAGATTCCTTCTGAGGGGCTTGTGTCTATTGACACTTTTATTGATGACATTTTTATTGAGCGTTATTGTTTATCCAGGTTGACTGCTGTTCCTGTTGCTGCTGCTCGCCCTGCTCGCCGCCGTAGTAATCCTGATAGAGAGGAGAACTTGGCATTTCATATGGCGCATCAGAGAGCATTCATGTTTTTACATGATTCTATGTCTCAGCTGAGGTTGCAGATGATGGAGCCCCATGTGGCTCATCCGTGGAGTTCTCGCCAAGATTTGGTGGATTATGCTGATTGGCCTGAGGTCAGTCCATTTCCTGAGGAGGAGGAAGGTGGCGAGGATGAGAATGTGGAAGAAGATCATCAGGATGAGGATGAGTAGTTTTGTATTTTATGTTTAGTGCTATAGTATATTTAGTACTAGTTTCTTTTATTTTATTAGCTTTGTTATGTTTTGTTCCATCCTTGTATAGGATGAGGTATTTTGAACCTTAGGCATTGCTATGCCTTTTTGGATATTGTGACACCTTTTGGTGTTTGTTTTAAATTATTAAGTTTTTAGTTTAATTGCTTTTATTTTTATGAACATATGCAATTGTTTTCTTTTAATTTTTGATTGTCCTTGTGAAAGTGTTTCCTTGAGGGAGCAAGTTTTACATCCAATTGGGGCGGTGATGATATAATGTGAAATTAGTACGTACAAGGTACATTTTTATCGTTTCTTTAATATACCATGAAGTAGATACTTCTAATTGTACAAATTAGATGTCATATTTTATTTAACAAATATAGTTCAATAATGAATCATTTTAGCTCTAAAACTAGTGTGAGGAGCCTTTCCATTGTACATATATATATTATTTTGTGGTTACCAACAATGTGCGTTTGACTCGTGTTTATTATGTTTAATCTTGCGGTTTTATTTAATTGTGTAAAGCATGAAAGTGATCAAAGCATTTTGTTTCGCATTACGAGTATAACTTCTCTTCCAAATATAACCTACCCGGTGAGTGTGTGAGTATTTGCTAACCACTTTGAGCCATTTTGCCAAGATTCAATCGGTATCATGTCATGCCTTATAATTGCCGATTTTTGATTTGAATCTTGATGACTTTCTTTGAACCTTGAAAAGTACCATGAAATGTGGTTAGGATTGATTCCTTTTCGCCTTAGAATAGGGAGCATTCGTGATTATGTGGTGGTAATATTCAAGTTGGGGAGAATAAAATTATGATCTTGGTTGTATTGGTGTGTAGAAGAAAATAAATAATTGCTCAAGAGAGAAAAAGAAAAAAAAAAGAAAATGAATGAAAAGAAAAAGAAAAAGGAAAAGAAAAGAGCTTTGTATATAGCTAGTTCCTTTAAAATAAAAAGATGAACTCTTGAGCAATAAAATTGTGTGATCGGTTGATAAGGATGTGTGGATATAATCATGATTTGAATGCTCTCTTAGGAATTGACCCCTTTTGTTTCAATGGCCTTGAGAAATGACACTTCCTTGTTAACCAACCCAAGTTTCAACCCTAAAGTCTTTGTGATTCTTGCTTTTACGCTTTTTATATAAATGTAGTGTGGATGAATGCATAATTAATTCTGGATGTTGGCGACATTATTGTGTGAGTGTTAGGACCTCAATTTTGTCTCTTACTAGAGAAGTGTATAGGTTGTGATTCAATTTTGAACTTATTTTGTTTTAGGAATTTTAGACATCAAATATGTATTTAGTATTAGTATCTGCATCATGGTGTTATTTTAGTAAAGGTAAGATGTTACTTGTGTGCTTATGGAATTTGAACCACCCAATTGTTTTTGTCTTAGCTTGTGATCTCTTGGTGTAATTGTTTTGTTTGAGGACAAACAAAGGTTTAAGTTGGGGAGAGTTGTTAGTTACCAATTTGTGTAAATATCTTAGGTAATTTTTGGTAACTCTCAAGTCTTTTTGTGGTTAATAGTAGTATTTTATTGTCATTTGGTATATATTTATTCTTATATTTATATTATTGTTGAATAGTTCTTATCTTTGCAATCTATGTTGGATTTTGTAGTTTTTATAGATAATTGGAAGTTTGGACCATGGAAAAAGCACTTTGAAGATGTTCCAAGACCAAAGCCAAGGATTGCTGAAAAGAGGTAGCGCGCTAAGCGAGGTTGAGCCCGCTAAGCGCGCTTTTGAAGAAAAGAAGGAAGTTCTGGCAGAGAGTTCCGCGCTAAGCGAGGTCTGAAGCCCGCTTAGCGCGGTTGGGCGGTTTAAGCAATTATTGATAGCGCGCTTAGCGGGCTGCACCGCGCTAAGCGCGGTCTGCGAAAACTTTGTTTATTTGTTTATGGGCCAGATCACTTTTGAGAGTAGTTAGAGATATTTGAGAGAGAACCAAGAGCATAATACACTGTAGCAAACATAGAGTTGAAGATTGGAAGCCTTGATCGTCGATTAATCGCCTTTGATGCTTGTTGATCTTCATCCTTTCCTTCTTATGCAAGCTACCATTCTCATGGATAGCTAAATCCCTTTTGTATCAAGATAAGATGTAATCTTCCTAGCCTTTTGTATGTTTTTCTTGTGAATATATGTGTATGAACAAGTGATGATCAATATAGATGGTTTAGTTTGTTTATTAAAGCTTTTCTTTGGTATAAATGTTTGAGACATCAATGTTTGTATCTAGACCTAACTCATCATCTTTCAAACTATAAGTTGCAGACATGGATTTAGAGTTTGATGTTTACTAAGTATCGGTTTTAAAACGTTATTTGTATTGTTTAAACGGTGGAGAAATCGTCGGTTAAACAATACGGTAAATCTAACTATATCGTTGCGGACACGGACGATATAGGTGTCGATACGTAATTATATTGATCGTTAGCAAGTTCATAAGCATCTATTTATAAGGAAACATACAAATTTAGGTCGATGAAATCGAATCTTGATACATTTTCTTTAACTTAGAACTTTCATTAATTTACTCTTTGCTACTAAAGTGATTGAATGATCTTTTGCAAACCTAAAACAAAAGTAACATTAACTCAAGACAAAATAGGCTATAGAACGGCGGTGATATCGCAATAATCCCTGTGGATACGATATAAACGGAAAGTACACCACAATACTCTTTCAACACAAACAACCGCTCCATCTTATTCTAAAAAAGTAAAGTATACTTGCATCTAAGAAACAAGTGGTTTAAGTTTGCACATCATAATTGCAGAGAGAGAGAGAGAGAGAGAGAGAGAGCGCCTCAAAATTATATACATTCTCCTTTGAATCAAGTTGTCTTCTGTTACAATAATATTCTATCTATATTATTGATTAATACTATATTAATTAACTTTTTAAAGAAAAAATATAGTAATTTGTAGTAATATTTTGAAAATATGAATATAGTATAAAATTTTACTCTGTATGATTTGCTAAAAAAATTAAAAAATATTTATGGTATTTAATAAAATGAGAAGCAATAAATTCGACAAAATCTAGAATTTAAGTTTTAGACATATTAAATTTGATTACACAAATATTAATGGGAAGTTATTGATTTAAGAGTGTTTAAATTTCAAATATCCAGTGCAGAGTTTGAGAACTCCGTATCGATTTAAGTTTGAAAATTGTTGGCTCCAACAGGAAGGTATCCGTGACGTTGTGCAAACGGGGTGGAACCAGGTAAATGACATGGATGTTGTCAACCGGTTAGCTTCGTGTGCGGAGGAACTTGAAAAATGGAACAAACAGTGTAGGCGAAAACAACAGGAAGACTTAGCATGTTATAAAGCTATTATGGAAAATTGTAGAGGAAGCCATGATCCGGTCTCTGTTACTCACTTTTGCGAAGCTGTTAATGAATATAACAGATTGCTACTTAATGAAGACACTTACTGGAGACAGAGGGCGAAACAACAGTGGCTCCGCGACGGTGATCTCAATACCAAGTTCTTCCACATGTCTGCTACAGTTAGAAGAAATGCTAAGAAAATTGAGATGCTTATTAATGAGAATTTAGAAGAGGTTAGGGATCAGATGGGGATCTGTGAGATTGCTAAGCTTTATTTTACTGAGTTGTTTAAGGCTAAGGATGGTATTCATGATCCGGTGTTAAATCTCATACCGGCGTCGATTACGGAGGAAGATAATATTAAGTTGTTGTGCCCAGTAACGAAGGAGGAGTTGCATACGGCTTTATTCGAGATGAATCCAGATAAATCGCCAGGGCCCGATGGATTCAATCCGACTTTCTACCAAGAATTCTGGGATTTATGTGGTGACAATATCTTTGAGGCAGTGACGCTGTGGCTGAACATAGGTTTTTTCCCGACCTCGCTTACGGAAACGAATGTTTGTCTCATACCAAAGACTGTTAAACCAACAAATATGAAATGCCTTAGACCTATTTCTCTTTGCAATGTGGTTTATAAAATAGTCTCTAAGATGCTGGCTACTAGATTGAAAAACTGTTTGGAGAAATGTGTTTCGGAAGAACAGTCAGCTTTTATCAAAGGCCGATCTATCCTTGATAATGCTCTGATTGCTATTGAGACTATTCATGCCCTTAAAAGGAAGGTTAAAGGGAATAAAGCTCATCTTGCTCTCAATATCGACATTAGTAAGGCGTATGATAGAGTGGATTAGGACTTTTTGAGTGGTATGCTTAAGCGTATGGGTTTTGTGGAGAAGTGGACTCAGTGGATGATGATGTGTGTTACGTCGGTGCAATATTCAGTGCTTGTGAATTCAGATAGTGTTGGACCTATTAAACCAGGAAGAGGACTAAGGAAAGGGGACCTACTGTCCCCTTACCTATTTATTATTATAGCTGAAGGTCTTTCAGCCCTTATCAAAGAGTCGGTGGCTAAAGGAGACATCCATGGCGTTTAGATATGTAGAGGGGCACCTAGTGTGTCCCATCTATTTTTTGCTGACAATTGTTTTTTATTTTGCAGGGCCAATTAAGATGAGGTGCATCATCTTATGCAGAAATTAGATACTTATGCCAAAGCTTCTGGACAGGAAATAAATATGACTAAATCAGAAGTGTACTTCAGCCGTAATCTTAGCAAAGCTGCACAAGAGGACCTTGCTAACATAATGGGTGTTCGCCATGTTTTAGGTACTGGTATGTATTTGGGACTCCCGTCTATGGTGGGAAGGAGTAAAAAAGCAACTTTTGCCTTTATAAAGGATCGTAGATCGTTATCCAAAGCAGGTAAAGAAGTTATGATCAAATCGGTTCTTCAATCAATCCCGGCTTATATCATGAGTATATTTATCATTCCGGATGGGGTTGTTAAAGATATTGAGAAAATGTTGAACTCGTTCTGGTGGGGAGGTGGGCACAATAATAAGGGGATCAGGTGGATGGCGTGGGATAAGTTATCTTGTAGCAAGAAGGAAGGAGGTTTGGGGTTTCGAGATTTCCGAGCGTTTAACATGGCTATGGTTGCCAAACAGGGATGGCATTTTTTAACAAAACCTCATGCTCTTGTGTCTAGAATTTTTAAAGCCAGGTACTTTCCACGTTGCTCCTTTTTTGATGCTAATATTGGTAATAACCCGAGTTTTGTTTGGAGAAGTATTTGCCAATCCAGAAGTGTTCTGACTCATGGGTGCAGGTGGAGTATAGGTGATGGGAGTCATATTAAGGTGATGAATGATTCTTGGCTTCGGGGGGGAGGAAGGTGGATATTTAGAAGGCCCTCAACGACAAGGTGCGTATGATATTACTGTTAAAGATCTTATGCTGCCTAATGTTAAACAGTGGGATGTGCATCTTATTAGGGAGCTCTTTGATGATACAGTTACAAAAAGTATCCTTCAGGTGCCTTTGATTGAGGAAGTGGGAGAGGATTGTTTGATTTGGAAGGCTGAGCAGAATGGGATGTATAGTGTGCGGTCGGGTTATAGAATTTGGAGGGAAGCTCAAATAAAACATCTATCGGGAGGGGTTTCAGAAGATTGGAGTAGTCTTTGGAACATTAGAGCACCTCCTCGGGTGAAGCATCTTTTATGGAGGATATGCAGGGGCTGTCTACCGACTAGACAAAGACTTCAACAACTTCATGTTCAGTGTCCGCTAGTGTGTCAGTTTTGTGAAGATCATATTGAGGATGATTGGCATGTGTTGTTTGGATGTAATGCTACAAAACAATGTTGGTGGGCAGCAGGTTTGTCTTCAATGATCAATCCCCGGTTAATGTCCTATGTTGATACTAAAACTCTTATTCTTGATATTTGTAGCCGGGAAGATAGGAAGGCTGCCGGGCGTATAGCTGTTATGGTAGAGGTGTTATGGAGGAATAGGAACAATAAATTATGGAATAATGAGAATGAGAATGCCACAGCTCTCGGTTTAGTGGCAATTAGTAACTGACAGGCTTGGTTTGCGGCACAACAGGATCATAGTAACAACAATCCCAATCAATTTCTTACGAGATGGGAACCTCCTATGGTGGGGTGGGTCAAGTGTAATGTTCACTACAAGAAAAAAGGTCTACGGCCACGCTAAATTTTTCCACAATTCAAAAACTGTGGCCACATACAAGTTTTGGTCAGGGTTTTTAAATCGTAGACATATGTTTAGAAATATTTAATCCGAAGTGTGAAACTGTGACCTTTTCATTATTTGCCACGGTTAACAAACTGCGGATAGTTTAAGCCGCAATAGTAAAATCGCGGCATTATAATTTTCACTTCAAACTGTGGCCCAAACTCAAAAGATATACCCCGCCAGAATTTCCCACTTATTTTTTTAGCTTTCCCTCGCTTTAATTATTTTCTTTTCTAATTTTTTTTAATTAGATTAAAAAAAGAAAAAAAAAATTAGGATTTCATTTCATTCATAGGAAAAGAATAAACCCTAACAAATGGTGCCAAAAAGAATCCCTCAATATCCTCTCACACTAAAAGCTCTCAAAAACCTAACCATGTGGCTCAAGTTTTTCACTGAAATTTGAAGGAGAAGAGCTCGACTTCCATCCTTTTTCGAACTACTCAAGAAAGCAGCCACACATATACAAACAAGCAGAATGTAGTAGAAAGAGGAGAAAGAAGACTCACCGGATCTCAAACGTCCTCAAAGCTCATACTTGCACCACCGTGCGCAGCTCCGTCACCGCTGTCGAAGCAAGCGGCCACTGCCATCAATTTGTTCGAAAGCTTCATTTCTCCAACTCTCCTGTAAGGTATCCTTTCCCCTGATTTCGTTTCTTGCTTCCATTTTGTATTTCGGTATTGATTCGAGGTCAATTTCTGAGTTAGAACGTTTAGGGTTTCATTGCTTTCCCTTTAGATTTAGGCTTATATGTTGTTTGTTTGTCTATGTGGATTCCATATTTGGATTGAGGGTAGTGAAAGGAGTCGGGTGGTGTTATTTTGAGGAGCTCTGTCGAGGCCGCTGCTGTAGGGCGATTTCCAGTGCGATGGAGTCGTCTTCTCTGCGACTTATCTCTTCCAATTTCTTTCCGATTTGTTCGATTCATGTTAGTTTTCATTCAACTTCATGTTTTATTAACCTAATTTGTTTGATTTTTACAGAGATTAAGACGAATTCTAAAAGGGAAAACGAAACCCTAGTTGTGAAAAAACGATTTGTAGACATATTCGCCAATGACACTGTCTACTGCTCGGGATTTCTAGACTCTAAGATACACTACTAATCTTGAGAATGGAAGTATTGTGGTGAGTATAGTTGTTGTCACTCTAATGCATTACTATTGGGAAGATGATATTTTATTGTTTCTCCTTGTTGCAGATATCCTTAGTCTGCAGCAGGATTAATAAGAGCAGTGGAACTGCTACTTGAGTAGCTATGTATGCATAAGGAGGTTGATTTTTCGGGAATTTCACATACCGAGATATAACTTCATGAGTAGCTATGTATGCATAAGGAGGTTGATTTTTCGGTAATCTTGAATTAAAGATGTTCAAGGTCGTTTCTCTCTTTGTTTTTGGTTTACAGATGGACTGCTAGAGAAACTGAAAGTGGACCAATGCAAGGTGTATTTGAAGAAGAATGGTCTAAGGTTAACTGGAAATAAGGACACGCTTATCCAGCATATAAAGGAGCATCAGGAGTAATTACTTATTTTCTTTAAAAAAAAAAGTTGTCTTTTTTAATCACTGTATGGTTTTTCTGATTATGTGAGATTTTCAGGATTATAAATGGTGGAGGGGAGAAAAAATACCTGCCTCATAGCTTTGCTTTGAACTGTAAAGGTGAGTATGCTTATAATTTTCTAAAATATGTTGATTTGATGTAAATTTTCAATTACAATTACTGTTTTCAAACTCTATAGGCGTTCTCATCTTTTTCATTATTCCAGCCTTCAAAATCTGAAAGCAATTTGGTTTATGCAGGTGACGCATGCACCGGTGATGTTGTTTTGTTTGAGCAGAATGTGTATGAAATGTAAGCTGTTATTTGTGGTTATTTTTCATTTGTCTTAGTGCATGAGAATCATTCAGTTTTCCTTATCTGAATTGGTTTTCTTAGGTCCAACATAGCATCTAGGAGTGCCAGCGGTCCACCGTGTGGCACAAGGATATTTGCAGGCTGCATGGTGAAAGAAAGCTATGGTACTGCCAAACAACAACATACATTTATGGTCAGAATTTTATTTTACATAGTTTCTCTTAAATAGACTCTATTCTTATGTCGAGTTAGTTATTTGCGAAATAGAATTGTGAATGTCACACAATCATTTACGGAGTCTATGTTTGAACCATTTTTTATTCTTATGCATCTACTTTCCTTTTCGGATACAGATTAAAGTGCTATGGAGCAAGGGAGAGAAGCCTCAACATCTTCAAGTGTACCTAAACCAGCTGCGGTAACTGAACAACACGTTCGATCTATTAATTCTCGAATTGTCGCAATGGGATCTAACCAGTTCAGAAATTCAGGAAACTCGACTTTTAGTGCAAACTACCATTCTGCTGTCAACGGTTTCAGAGACAAACCGATTAGTATTGAGAGAAACCATCCTTCCATTGTTGACACAAACAACTTTGCAGAGAGAACTTTTCATCCAAGGAAGCCTTTATCAAATGCAAATCACTTTCAATATAATTGAAACTTATTGAAGGTATGCTTATCTCTGTTTTTGTTGATATGTAGCTGCTCTTCCTATGTCTAGAAGTTATGGTAGTTGTTGATATGTAGTTGCTTATTGAGGGTGACAACGTTGCTAAAGCCATTGTAGAGCTTTTTAAGAATCTAAATATATTGAAATTGGTGAAAGGAACTGCACAATCTAATCTAAGGTACTATGTCTAAACTAACGTGTGAGTGTGACACTAGGTTAATCATTAGTAATATCACATTTTTACTGAATGTTTTTACTATTTGGATGATTAGAAACATGTGTCAAGAAGGCAAAATTCTACTGCGGAGATGGTTTTAAAAAGTGTAGAAGAAAAGTGTGATGTAAAAGTCATATGTGAAGGAAGAGAAGTGATTGATCAAATGATTAATAAGAGCAGTTCACAGCATGATGAAGTAGATGGTTTTCTTCCAATCAAGTGTTTTGTTCCCAATGCGTTTGGGATATTTAGGTTCAGACACAGTTCATAAGTCTAGGATAAAAGACCATCACATGTGATACACATTTGCATCAGGATTAGTCAATGACACAAGGTGGACCAAGTATACATCAGGATTATAATGTTACGTTAACTGTTAAGCATGCTTTATTTGTTGTTTCTTACTGTCAGGACGTAGATGGACTAGTAGAAGAGGTTCAAGAGGCAAGAAGAATCAGATTATTGCATTAGCCAAGCAAGGTATACATTGCTTTTTCGCTTCCTCAGTAATTTTACAGCTGATTATTCTTTTTATGAAATGTTATAACAATTTCAGGTTATGGCCATGGAATATGAACTTCGTGCTCTAAGGGATCAAATTCAAGAAAAATCTATATTTTCAATTCAGTTTCAGAAAGAGGTTAGTTGGTATCTTGTTTTACTTATTTGATTAACTGTCCATAGAGTCTAATACTAATATGCAAATACGCTTTGCTTCCAATAACTTCTTTTTCTCCATGATAGCTAACAATGAGCAAGTGGGACAAGGAGAATAAATCTCATTCATATAAGTTAGACGGTTCTGAAGCTTTGGGTTCATACTTGCAAGTCAAGCCGTGCTCGAATGAAGTGCTGCAGGTATCAAAATGTTCATTTCAGTGGTATCGCCTCTCATCTGAAGGCAGCTGGAGGGAAGTTATTTCAGGTACCGTTCTTCTAATGCCTGAATTTACATCTTCCGTAAGCTTACGTTATTCATGAACAACGAAAGGAATTAATGGAAACTGTTTCTTCGATTTTTCACGGAAAGCTCAATATTCTAGTATGATCTTATTCATATGTTTATTTTCTTTGATTTAAACAGTGCTCAAAACTTATATATAATATTAAGAAGTTCTCTATGACAATTAGGTTAACAATGCTGCGAAACCTTCAATGAAGAAAATATTAGATAATACTGAAGAGGAATTAACAAGTATAGTTGGCACTAATTTTGTGGCTGGTTACAATTTGTGTCAACTTGGACATCCACTTCTAAAGGAGTCTGGATATGGAAGCATAGTTTTCATTTCATCCATTACTGGTTTAAGAGCTATTCCCGTTTTATCTGTTTATGCATCCACAAAAGATATGTTTTAGTTTCTTTGATAATTAAATTAACTATGAGTATGTTATAAGATATAAATCATATAAAATAACATGTAAATGAATTCAGGAGCGGTGAATATATTCACCAAGAACTTGGCATTAGAATGGGCAAAGGACAATATTCGTGCAAATGAGGTTGCACCGGGACCTGTCAAGACTAAACTTTTGGGATCAATAGTGGTATGCATTTGTCCATGTAACATATACGACTATAGTGATAGTTCTAGCATGTCATTAACGTAGAAACTGCTTGTTACAGGATGCGTCTGAAGGAGGTGGAGCTATAAATGGTAGTGTCTCAAACTCCTATGGATCGCATGGGAGAGACACGAGAGATATCATCGTTAGTTGCTTTTCTTTGTCTTCCAGCGGCATCATACATTACTGGACAAATTATAGCTATTGATGGAGGTTTCACTGCTTAAATCATTGCTATTAATTTCTTTTCATTTCTATCAGCTTTTTTTTCTGGTTTTTGTTTGTTTCCAATCTTGTTGTTTCGCAAATTTGTTGGCTTAGGTTGCTTTGTCGTGCTGCTTCTTTCAGTGGTTGTTTTTGTATTTTTTTTTTGTTTTTTTTCACATGTTAATGAACAGTGTTGTTGGTATCATATCATTCTCTTAAGCTGGACACCACTTGTCTTTGGAATACAGTATGAGAACCCTTTTTTTAAGAATAAAATAAATAACAAGTAAATTTTTGTTGTAAATATGCGAGTCAAATTTTAAAGTTATTAATTGTGGATTAATATATGTTTTTCTTATTTGTCGCTTTTGCATCTGAGTAGACAACCAACATAAGAACTATAGCATCATTTTGTCACTGTTCTTGACAATTTCAGTTTTCTAGAAATTGAATATTGACTTCTGATATGCATGTAATGTATATAGATAAGACACTGATGTGTTATGGTTTAGGAATGGTTTGAATTGAAAGGGTGGTTGCAGGAAATTTATGAAAGAATATTGCAAAGCATCTTAATTTGATGATTTAATATAATTTTGACACAGGGAATGATTCTTATATAGAGAACTTAGCTTTCTTCAAATAATGGCATATATATATATATATATATATGATACAGAAATAAACTGTGGCAAGATTAATGATTTAGAATGCATAAAATATAACCACGGTTTTAAATCTGTGGTCGTAACCAAACCGTGGCTATACCTTGAACCAAAACTGAATGCTAAACGTTAAATTGAAACCGTGGTTTTATCATATAGCCACAGTTTTGCAGTCATGGCAAATACAAACCGCGGCCTTAATCAAGCTACCTAAACCGTGGCCTAAAAAAGCCACGGTTGTCAAAAAGGCGTGGTCTATACCAAAAAACCGTGGACTTTACTTTAGGCCACGGCCGCATACTCCACAGTTGGATTTCTGTGGCCAAACCGTGGCCTCAGCGTTACGCCACGGTTATTTTGCATATAGCATCGGTTTCTTGGGCGTGGCAGAAGACCTTTTTTTTTTGTAGTGGTTGATGCAGGGTTTAACTCTCAAAGTGGTACTACTAATAGAGGATGGTGTGTTCGGGATAACTTTGGTCGCTTTATATCTGCAGGAACGGCTTGGGATACAGGTACTCAATCTATTTTAGAAGCGGAAGCTCATGCACTTAAAGAAGCAATCCAAGGGGTTATTGTTTTGAATCTCCGGCATGTCATCTTTGAAAGTGATTCCTAATTGGTTGTCCAAGCCCTCCAAAATAAGAGTTAGGGTAGATCCGAGTTTAATCAAATCATTTCTTCTTTAAAGTCCTTGTTGCTTTCTTTTTCTAACTTTGAGGTAAAGTTTATAAAACGTCAAGCGAATTCGGTTGCTCACGCATTAGCAAAGGCGGTCAATTCTTGGCCTAGGCGTAGTAGTTTTCATTTGATACCTCCTTGTATTGAACATCTGTTGATTAATGATATGAATTAAGTTTGCTTTTGTAAAAAAAATATATATATATATATTCAACTCCAAAATCAATTATACTTAAATTTAATATTCTTAGCTTTAGAGTTTAGATATTATTTTTACACTATTTTCATTTTGAATTTACTTTTGCAAAAATTTATTTAAATATAAATAATTTTATTTTTTAACTCATTTTTAACTTAAATTTATTTTTCAAAATTAATTCACGGTACAAATTTATTTAAATATAAATAATTTTATTTTAACTCACTTTTAACTTTAATTTATTTTTCAAAATTACTTACTCAAAATCAATTTTATTCATAGTAGAATCAGTAATATGATACATAAAATTCGTAATGTCTAAGTTGTAAAAAGTACTATAAATAAAATTTTTCTTTGTTCTTATATTTTTTTTTGAAAACAAGAATATATTGATAGGAGAACCCAAAATTCTCAAACTTGATATAAAAAGTCGGATGAAATCCGTAAAAAGAAAATTACACGTCAATTGTTAGTTACGATAAGTACAAAAGAAGATTTCAACTGAACTCGTAAAAATTACAATTGAGTTGTGTAATTAAATAAAATTAGAGATTACTAAAATAATAAAATTAAACTAAATGTGATTACCAAAACAAATATCAATAAATAATTAATTTATTATTAACAGTTTAAGTAATAAATATCGTTATGGAGGGAATAAGTCATCTTAGCTGAATAGTACAACAAAGACGAAGAAATTAAGATACTGTTACGCACTGAATTTGGACAAACCAAATAAATTAAAGATTAACAAAATTCAATGGAGAGTTTTCGACGTTGATTACCTATACCACTGCTGTCTCATTCGAGCCAACCATCAATTCTTTCTTTCTCTTTTTATAATTAACTTGCCTAGCTACATGAATGTGGAAGTGGGGTAATTCCTTTGACTTTCTAGGCAAAATTTATAAGGCATTTAACATATTAGATTGACCAACATGATCTGTGATGCACATAGTTTTTGAGAACAATAAAAAATGTTGCTTGTATTCTAATGGAATTCAAGACTACAAGTTTTTTTTTTTTAAGCAAGAAATTCATTGATGAAACAGAACCCAAGTTCTCAACCGAACTTAAAAAAACAAAAGGGGCGACAAATGAAACATCCCGAGAAGAAATTATCCTCCAATTTCAACTTATAAAAAGAAAAACAAAGGATCTTTGCTAAAACTATAAAAGTCACAATTGAAAAGACTTATTTTTCCTATGACCAACCATTTCAAGACTACAAGTTATTTTGTCAAATACTATGACGTATTAGTTTTTTTTAATATATATTTAAGTGGAGGATTGTTGGAAAGTTGATAATGTCAGCAGGAGAATTGAAAATAAATAAAAGTGTTGAATTTGATAACTTTAGAAACTATGCAAAGAGTGTTAAGTTTACTGTTAACATTGCACCAAAGTCTAATGCATTTTTAGACTTAAATTTTTATCCTATTCTCCTTGTTGGATTTTTGAGTCACTTTTTGTCTTCCCATTTTTCACTTTAAAAAATATATTCCTTAGACGAATGTTGTCCTTAGACATAAAAAAATATTCTCATAGTTTATGTTCGCATGAGAGTAAGTGAGGGCGTGGGAAAAAAAAAACATAATTGAGAGATATCTCTTAAAATTAAAAAGAGAAAATAAGAGAAAAGAGGTTAGTTACATTGTACGTGAAATCTTAGAAGAACGTAAGAAAGCTGTTAGGGCAAGGAGAAACTAAGAGAAGCATATTATCATCTATTAGAGTTTGGAGAAGCAATTTCTAGACCTAATCTAAGGTAATAGTGGGTAATTGCTTTCGGTTATAAATGGTATGGGGAAAGAGTAGATGTGGGGTTTTTGATTCTATTTGATTGATGAGGAATGTTGTAAAATAATTGCTGATAAATATGTCAATATATGTCAATATGTTGATATGTAAATATGTTGTTTGTTGAGGTTTGAAACATAAACTATGTAAATATATGTCAATATGTTGATATGTAAATATATGTCAATATGTTGATATGTAAATATATGTCAATATGCACTGATCTAAATTATATAAGTATATGTAAATATGTTGTTTGTTGAGGTTTGAAACATGTTGATATTGATGCGAGTTTTGTGAGTTTGAGCAGGAAATTGAGTATTGAGAGGGCCTACACTATGTCTGGCGCAAAAAAATACCACGAGCATAAGGAATGTTCGAAATACAACATAGTTGTCATCGATCTTTATTTATTCCAAAAGGAAAGAAGATTATCAAATAAAACCCACGAAAAAAAAGAAATGGTCGTCACAACCAAGAACGGGTTCGGAAGTGGGTTATGCAAGGCGAAGATATTAGCATCTCTCACATCAGTTGTACTAAATAGGGCCCATTTAGTTAGTTTATTAATGAATGTTATCGAGATGTTTGCGTTCTTCTACTTATTAATCAAGTAAAGAGAAAAGAAAGGTGTTTTGAGTTTTTTTATTATTGTGCTCGCCGAGGTTTCGGAACCCTGTGCCTACGTATCCTCATAGTGCAATGAAGAAATAAAAGTTATGTACGTCGTGGTAAAAAAATTGCGAGTTTGTTGGTTGATTTTAAGAATGACACATTAGATATTTCGAATGTTTGAACTTTGACTTGTTTGCTCGTCTGAGGGGCTAAATCTTCGTATTCGTTTCATGTCGAAATGACTAATACGTTCATTTATGAAAATATTTTTGAAGTCGCACAAGGAAGAAAAACAAGTTTGATGAGTTGAGTTGATTTACATTGATGTTTAGTGAATCTTTGAGCATAAGTCCATTGTTTTCGTTAGAATTGAGAGAAGAAACCAAGAGATTGAAAAAAAGACGGGAGGCAGACCATATTACACTTAGGGCTTTTTTTTGTTGAAATCTTGTTGTTGGCCAAATATTGTAAGCCCATTCCGTTTGCCTGTTGTGCACCACCCTGCCAGCCAACATACCTCCCCCTTTGAATCACTCCCCCATTTTATTATTCCGTGCCTCTATTTTGTTTAGAATTTAGTTTAATTGCTATTTTGTTTTTTTTTTTAATTTCTAATTGAAATATAAATAACAAAAATCTAAAAAATATTATATTATTTAATTAGTTTTTTTCTATAGAATTAGGATATATTTTCATAAAATATCAAAAAATATTATTGTTAAGTTTTGTTTTTTAGAATTTGATATGATTATTATTTAGATTTATTTTTGGTAATTTTGATTAATATTTGTTTCAAATTTTTACCTATTTTCTCATCCGTATTTTCATACTCCTTTACTAACATTTCTTTGTTTATTGTGAGCTATTATCTTTGAGGCTTTGGGATTATTCTAATGGACATCTACAAGCTTTGTTTAACTTTTTATATTTATCATTTTATTTCCTTTGAGTTTTGTAATAACTGTAGTAAGTCTAGTCTTCCAAAATTGGTAAGCAAGCGCTAGTCTTCCAAAAATACTAAATCTTTTGGTTACTCACATGATCGACTAGATTGATCCTAGGACATGTGCTTTGTTTTTAAAATGTTTCGTTTGTAACAAAGGATACTTCGATACAAAGTATGTTCATGTTTCTGAAAAATGTTTGATTTACGTGAAACTTTTAAAGTTTATGTAACAACGTAACTTGTAAAGAAGAAGTAAAGTAAAATAACTGCAATTGTAATATAAACTGCAATAATGTAAATGGCAAGAATGTAAATTTTTTGGAAAAGATAAAGTTATAAAACTGTAAAAAGAAGGTAAAAGTGGTGTATTTATGCGTACATTCTCAGAATTGACTCGTTTCTCACGCACAGATACTTTGAGTGAATCTTATGAGTTTTTGTACAAAATGAACACACGAATCAAAGAAACTAAGACTCTTATATATACTAATTCGAAATAACCGTATACAACGGTCCTTCTATCAGAGCACGCCACGTCGCACACTGTATGCTTTTCCTTTGTCTTGAAGCTTCCAAGTGTTTCGAAAATGCAATGGATTAGGACAAATAGTCAGTTACGCCTTTTCTCCAATTTAACTTCTTCGTTGAAGCTATCTTTTTCGTCAAATCAAATATGAAACTTAGAAAATATTTCTAAGTCCACACTCAAAATCTTCCAATTAAAGTTGGCTTCGAAGACATTGCAAAAGTCGTCAAAAACCCTTGTTGAAGGCTTCCAACTTGTTTCGTGATTCTTCTAATTTATTCAATAACAACGTGGTGTCGAAATCATCAACTAACAGTTTCAATCCCCATTCGGTAAAAATGTAGTCCCCATCCCCGAGGCTTTGTAATAATTTTTACCACTTTCCTTTACTACTTTATTTTATTATTGTTAAGCATTGCATGCATTTAACTGTTTTTGAAAATAACCAATACTCAATTCCGAGCCCCTATTTCTACCATAAGCCGATCGCACTTCACGCATCGCAATCAACCGTAGTCACACGTGAACACTAGTACAAATTCATAGCTTGATCATGGGCTTTCTTACAGTAGACACATACTCAATTAATCGTTTCGGTTGGTCGTTTAGGAGTCTAGTTTTTGGCTAGTACACTTACACTTTTAACTCAATCCTTTCATGTTTCACACGTATCTTAAGTTTCGTAAGTCCGTTTTAGGTCCGATCAGCTGCGTTCGAAAGAGAGTTTAATGATCTTTTAAAGGTTAAGTTTCATAACTTTATCATAACTCTATAGTATTTTGTGCTATTTTGAAGTCATACATTCTGTTTTAAAGTTTATGAAGGAAATATTGTGATATGGTTAAACTAAAACGAATAGAACTAGACTTTCGTAGCTCCGATCGAGATGATATCAATTGCATTTGAAAGAGGAATTAAAGAACCTTTTAACTGTAGAATTTTATAATTTTATCATGAGCCTATAATATTTGGTGCTATTATGGAGTGAGAAAATTTTAGAGTTAACTCCAGACTTTTGGAAAACTCTTTAGCAAATTAAAGAATCGGATATATATATATATATATATATATATATATATATATATATATATATATATATATATATATATGACTTTAACTTGAGTTAGTTGATGTGTTAGAGTTGATTTTGATATGTTTTATAGACGAATTGAATCAAGAAGGTTGAGTTTTGAGTCAATTGACGTGTTTAGAGTGTGAGTGAGTTTTTTAGTTATAGAGATGGTTGAGTTTGATTAATTTGCCATGTTAAGAGTCCCGTATGGTGAGATAAGGCTAGAATACGCCTATGAGGTTTGTTGAGTGTGTAGGATAATTAGTTTACCATGTTGATGAGTATTGTTAAATAATTATATAATAATATGTATTGAATCGAACTATAATTATATATTATGTCGAGTTGAATATAGAAAGAAGTTCTTATTTTGACAATATTTATGTTGTGGTGTATAGTTAACTGAGGAACTACTGAGGTGGCCTTATATTGGCAATGTTATGTGTTTAGAGAGAAACCCGTGATGATTGTTGCATTGTTATTGTTTGTGTCATTCATGCATTCATCTCTATCGAAGATAGGTAGGACTTTGGTCCAGTGAGGGTCTTAAATTCATAAAGGGAATTATTAGTTTTGAGAGGAACCAGAGACGAGTCTCAGATTGATAGAGGGGGCGTTGGTTCAATGAGGAACCAGAGACGTTGGATCAATCAGTAACATAACTCTAAAATTCAAAACCTTGGTACCACATGCATTAATGGAGAAGAATAGGAGAATTACATTGCATTATATATCTTCATTGTGATTGACTATCGTTGTGAATGATCTATGTGATTGATGAATGATATTGTAGAAATATCCTTGTTGTTTTATGCACCATTAATATTTATGAATGTATTCTCACCCCCTGTTTGTTTCCTGTTTTGTTCTTTACGTCTATGATACGTATACTCATGTAGAGGAGTCTTAGTTGTTGTTGTGTTTGGAGGATGGCATTGATGCCTTCTTCGTGGTTTACCGCTTTTGAGTTTATTTTTGTTTCGTTGTCGCTTTGATAGTGAAAAACGGGACAAGTTACATATTTCTATATTTTGAGTTCTGAGTTATAATTAGTTGTTAAAAGGAAGTGTGTTATATTTGAAACAAATTAAATATATTTTTGATGTTTGAAATTTCGCTGCTATGCTTTATAAATTTGTTGAATAAAGATGCATGTTGAGAATGTGTGACACCGTTTGGGAAATTTATGCGCACGTTTTTATGAATAAAGAGTTTTGGATTTAGGTTGTTACATTCAAAGCCATCATCATCTGATCTTACATGTTTCCCACCTACCATGCATGAGGCGGAAAGTTAGCACATGCCAAGTGACAAAGGAAATCCCCCTTCAAACTCAATGCACATATCATAGTCTTGTTCATCAAACTCACTTAAAAATTCTCCATTTTAACCACAAAAGTATAATCTCTCATCTTGATCACCTAGATCACCCAGATATGAGTTAGCAACATCCCTAACCACCAGATCACAAGGAGGGGGTGGAGGAGCCACACACATAAGGCGTTTGGATTTCATTAACAATCCAACGGAAATACAAGTTTGTACTCACTTTCACCTTTACTTTCATGTCAAAAAAGGTCTAAACTCCATGCCTATTTTTCTGACCTCAAAATTAGACCTGATCACATAATCTTTATCCATTTTAACAATTTTCCTAAATAAATAACCACAATTTAAAATAAAGATTCATCCCAAACATGGAGGTTAATACCTCTAATAGACAACCACACTTCTTTCCTGAAAACCTCAAAAGTTGTTGACCATATAATAAATATAAAAAATCATAATGCATAAATATTTACACAAACATTTAATGCATTTGCACTTTATTTAATGAATTTAAAAAGTACACGACTTTACTATACTCGTTAATCCACCACATTATAAACTCAAAGATATTCCAAAATTAAAGAGAGATCTACTTTGTAATATTATAAACCAATTTGGTTTCCTCGCAAAAGAATATATCACTCTTATGAATAAAATCTATCGCGGGTATGGATCAGTAATTGAAACCTGGTTAATCGATTCATGTGATCCACTAGGATTTCCACCCGATATCTGGATATTTGGTAAGTTTCTAGTTTCACTTCCATAAAAATATGCGGGTTTCGTTGGTATTGAAAGAGTGAGAGAATGACTATTAAGCATGAGTGCAACACTAGCCATGGTTGGTCTGGCTTCCACTTCTTCTTGAATACATAGTAAACCAATATGAATGCATCTCATTATTTCATTTTGTGAAATGTTATGTAATGATGGATCTATAATATTTGTAGCTCTTCCCTCATTCCAGCTTTTCCATGCCTGCAAGAATTTGATCAAATACATATATTTAAATTACAATTAGCTATAGGACATGAATAAATTTCAATAAATGTTGGTGAGAAAATTGTTACTTACATAACTTAGTAGGTACTCAACATCATTTCCAATGCAAATATTATTTTTCTGACCACTTATTATCTCAAGAATCAATATTCCAAAACTAAATACATCAGATTTTACAGAAAATTGTCCGTGCATTGCATATTCTGGTGCCATATATCCACTGCATTCCAAAGTAGACAATCTTTATCAATACAAAAATTATAAAATGAAAAGTTAATAAGTTTGCTTCAATTCTTATATAAGACTAATGGTATCAATAACAATATTCTAATTTTGATTTTTAAAATGAAAAAGTGTTTTAACTTTTATGTTATCCTTCAATCATACATTTTGATACTTTTTAAAAATACTTGGCTCTTATATCATTCAAATAAAACTTCAAAAACTTGGGATAAACTGTTGATGCAAGTAACTAAATACTTTACTTATAGTCGATTCAAATTAATGACAATCCATAAACTTAAGCAATATGAAAAGACTTACTAGGTTCCAACAATTCTATTAGTATTTCCTTGAGTTTGATCCAGAACAAACAACTTTGCCAATCCAAAATCAGCTATTTTAGGATTCATCTCACTGTCTAAGAGAATGTTACTTGCTTTGAGATCACGATGAATAATACGCAAGCGAGAATCCTCGTGGAGATAAAGAAGACCTCGTGCAATACCTCTTATGATTTCATAGCGATTGGCCCAATTCAACAATGCTTTTTTTGTCGGATCTGTAAAAATAAACATAATATGAATTTCAAAACAATTTTAGTAGTTAGTATTTGTCTAGACATTATAACTTTTATGTAAATGAAATTTTCTAATTAAGTTGATATGATAACCTACCGAATATGAAGTAATCTAGACTTTTATTCACAACAAATTCATAAATAAGTAATCTTTCTCTTCCTTCTAGACTGAAACCAAGTAGCTTGACTAAATTCCGATGTTGAAGTTTGGCTACTAATGTTACTTCATTTTTAAATTCCCTGTCTCCTTGAGCAGAATCTATTGATAACCTTTTGACCGCAATCTTTTGTCCATTAGAAAGTTTACCCTAAAAAAATTTCACTTTTAGATATAGTATACAGAAATTTCTACTATAATATTTTGATAGCATGCACTAATTTTATGAGAGAAAAAATGAATCCTTACCCGATAAACATCTCCAAATCCTCCATGCCCAATTTTATTTGAATTTGAAAAGTGATTTGTAGCAACTTGTATGATATCAAAGCTAAATTGCAATGACTCAACAACCATTATTTCATCTTCTCCATCGTCTTCGTATTCTTCATTGTTAGCTTAAGACATTAACCAAGTTAAATAAGATAGTTTTTTTAAAGGTACAAATGCAAATCGATCTGTTATAAAAATTTGCAGACCTCTCTAAATATTTTTTTTAGTGAGACCTATCTCCATAATTTGTTTTATTTTATATTTTTATAATATAGTTTAATTTATAAAAATAAATTACTATAATGTAATAGAAATATTGGATGTTGAGATATAAATCTAGAGAGAAAAGTATATTATTTCTCAGTTTTTGATATTCCTAGATGTGACCAAGTAATTTGCATGATTTGTGCTATTAAAACACTTATTTACACTTGGTTGTTAAATGGATTGATTATGTTTTTAATTTCTATAAAAACGATCTTCAACTATAATGTTATAAACTTATAATATAGTGTTTTTTGTAGATAATTATAACTTTTGCAACTTAGTCAACTTAAATTAAACCTTCATATTTTAAAGGTGATTTTTGTTGGAATTATAGTTTAATTAACTAGTGCTATCTAATAAAGCATGCATACCTTCAAAACTGTGTTTTGGTTTTCTCACCCGCAAACAGAAACATATAAGAATAGCTACCAAAACCACAAAAATAGATGGCACAGCTATGGCGATGACAGTACGTGTTTTGTTGTGTCCTGCACCACAAATTTAGTGTCAGTTACTAATGTTTTCACTGTAGTTAGTGTGTGTGATTTTCAAGCTATTAAGCATCTTTAATATATAGATGTGAGAATTACGTACCTGATGAAGAAGTGTTAGTGGTGGATTGTGATGGTGGATTTGCAACTGAGTATAACTCAACGGTAGCATTAGAGAAGTTATAAATTTCATATCTAAGATGGCAACTTGGTTTATAAATTCGTGCTCCTTTCCTGCCATTACAACAAATTGGAATTGCTGAAATTATATCTTCCAAGCAATCAATGCATTGTTGCGATGACAAATCAGGCACACACTGCACAGCACCATATATAGTCTTAAAATTTGCATTCTCATACTTAGCTGCATCATATTTAAGACGGGAGTCACCTGCTGCAGCTTTGTCTTTAATATCTGTCAAGAGTTTATTCAGTGCTTCGCTAAACTTGTCCACGTCGGGTACAACTCCCCCATTTACAACACCCTTTGTAGGTTTATATTCTACTGTCGTAAATATTGAGCGATTAGAGTACCACAAAGTTAAACTCCCACTCCAAACAATCGCCTCTTTTTGATTTGGACACTGCTCTCTAAGATCGGTAAAAGAACTGTTTAGGTATGTTAGACACTCATTGGGGTTAAGATCTCCACTACACATTGCAATGGCATATACTTTGTTTGGATCCTGGCCATACGAGAAATTGTAGAAACCGTAGTTAATTTCTTTATGAGAATAGAAACTAGATATAAGGGTTTTGAGGTTGTTGTCGTAGGTGCTGTTGGCTGTGTAGTTGCCTCTGTTGTTATCACATGATGCAAGTCCTCTGACTTTGGCTTGGGAAACTATTATGAAAAAAAGAAAACAAAGAAAGGAAAGGAGAGGCATTGTAAAAAAAATTTGTGTGAATGTGAATGTGAATGATGAAAATGAGACAAGGGTGTGCTATAAAAGTGAGATGAGGGTGTAGGATTCTTGAGTTGACTGACCATAAACTTATTTTGTATGAATGTGACTGATGAAAATGAGGTGAGGGTGTGATATAAAGGTGAGATGAGGGTGTAGGGTTCTTGAGTTGACTGACCATAAACTTATAGAAAAATTTGATATTCTTGATTTTTCTTGTACGCTTAATTGAGGGTGTAGGGTTCTTGAGTTGACTGACCATAAATTTAATAATGTTGACTTGTAATGATAGAAATAATGGAGGAAATAAAACAGCTTCCACGTCAAACTCCTTTGATAATCTCAATGAAGGCAACACGCTTCCAATCAAGGGAATAAAAGACCTGCTTTTCAAACCTTAAATCAACAAACTCAAGTATTATGCATAGCAGTTAGCTTGTCATTAGTGTTGAAGTGTAATCATTTAGTCATTAGTGTTGAAGTGTATTCATTTAGTATTTGCTATTAGATTCTTGTGGCTCATGAGTTGGGCTTCAGCTAGTTGGTCCAATATGGATTATGTATATATTACATCTAAATATATTTTCAATAATATATATTATAATTTTGTTTAAACAAAAATAATATTTATATATGAGAAAAATCTATTATTGATCTATATATTTCTATATACGAAAAACGGTATTTATGATCCAAATATTTTTTATTCATAAATACTACACGGGAAAAAATCTATTATTCATCTAAATATTTTTATATAAGAAAATTTACTATTAATCCAAATACTTTTTTGTAAATGATACCTAAACAAAAATAATATTTGTATATGTGAAAAAAATCTTTTATCGATCTAAATATTTTATATACGAAAAATGATATTTATGATCCAAATATTTTTGATTAAAAAATTGTATATATGGGAAAAATATTATTATTGATCTAAATATTTTTATATATGATAATTTACTATTGATCTAAATATTTTTGTAAATGATACCTAAACAAAAATAATAAAATGTATTATTGCTCTATACTCCCTCCGTCCCAAAATATAAGAGAAAAAAAATGCATTTTTCTTGTCCTGAAATATAAGAGAAAAAAACTATCTTTCATATTTTCAAGATAAAATTAAATGCAAATTGCAATTAGTTTATATTCTCTCTCATCTTTTCTATAACCAACAACCAATTAGATTTGTTTTAACATCTTTCTAAGCACTTTATTTCATTAAACCAACAAAATTAAATAATTATGTTTATACTTTTCTTAATAAGTGTGTTTTTTGTTTTTTCTCTTATATTTTGGGACGGAGGGAGTATATTTTTATATACCAAAATGATATTTATGATCCAAATACTTTTGGTTCAAAAATGGTATATGGTAATTAACATGCTTCACTCATGATATCTTCTTATTTGACTGTTTTCTTTTTGTTTTCTCTTTTGAACCTTTCCCCTGACCATGAAACAGCTGAGCCTCTCTCATGTTTCTTGAGGTATATGATTTGTTTTCCTTGTTCATACCCTTCATGATTCCGTATGGCCTTCTTTAATATGTTGTTGAACTGCTTTCTCAACAGAGCCAGATTGTCGGATGAGTTTTCAGGAGTCATCTCTTCTTTGATTCTGGAGATCGAGGTAAAAGTCATACTCTTCTTGTCAAGATGTTGAGACATTTGATTTAACATCTTTGATCCAGTCTTGGGATGACTAGAATCTAGAGCTGACTTTTTTTTCTAATTTGATCCTACTATTTGAAATAGGGCGAGATCTTAGTGGTCAAAAATTGGGGTACAACACTACAAAATACTTGAAGGAAAATAGAAAAAAAAATTAAAGTAGAAATGTATTAAACTTTGATGCCATGTTAACAATAAGTTTACCAATTTTTTTTATAAGTTTGAAAGTTATCAAATGTAACACTTCTATTTATTTTCCATTCATATGTGTTACAACAATTCTCTAATTAAATTTAAAAAATAAGTTGTCTTTTTATAGACCGTGCATCAAACAATGGTGTCTTTTGAAGCAAACTGTTACATAATGAATATTACTTATATTTGATAAAAGAGAAATGTTATTTATACATTCAATTTATACACCAATACTTACACCCAACACTATTCACCGTATTTATAGGGTGAATAGTGTTATTTTAATTTTTAAAAAAATATGAACAATGTCGTGAACACTAAAATATTATAATAATAGTTTTTAAATATATAAATTTTTTTTAATTTTTTTAGATTAAGAGATACTAATATAAAATTGTGACATTAACCAACATTTTACCGCCTAAGATCAAGTTGTTTTCTTGGAGATTTTTCATTGACCGTCTACCGTCAAAAGATCTTTTATTGAAAAGAGGAGTTGCAATTGTTTCAAATCCAGATTGTGAGTTTTGTGGCGTTCATGTAGAATCTTCTTTTCATATTTTTTTCCATTGTCAGGGGGCGAAATAGATTTGGAATCATATTTTCGTTTGGCTTGCCATTCCGGAGGTGATTAACATCGAGGAGTTTCTTGTTTTTGGGGCTTTACAAGACAAGGTGCTTAATTGCCACCATAAAGTTAAGATCAACGTTGTGTGGTTAACTACGATTTGGTGTCTTTGGATTATGCGGAATGCCATTATTTTCGAGGGGAAAGAGTTTTGTTTCGATGTTGTTTGTTCTAATTTTATTTTCCTTTCTTGGAGATGGTTATCTTGCAGATATCCTAAGTTTAGATCCAATTACTACGATTGGTTTAAACTTCCTTTATCTGATTCAATCATTCTCTAGTGTCTTATGTTTGTAAGGGTTGCACCCCTAGGCGTGCTTTATTAATCAATTGCCTATTAAAAAAAAACCAACATTTTACACTTTATTAACCAACTTTATTTTACTACTAAAAGTTATTTTTGATATCTGGTTGTTTATTAACCAACTTCATAGTTTCATTAACCAACATTTTACACTTCATTAACCAACTTTGTTTTACTAATAACAAATATTTTTAATATCGGGGAGTTTATTAACCAACTTCATCACTTTATTAACCAACTTTTTACTTTGCATTAATCAATTTTGTTTTACTACTAAAATATTTTTAACTATTGACGTTTATTAACCAACTTGATAACTTCATTAACCAATTTATATATTTTATTAACCAACTTTGACACTGTTCATATACTTTTCACTGTTCATAAAATATTTTTTATTTAAAAAATACTGTTCACCGTATAAATACGGTGAACAATGTCAGATGTAACTATTAGTATAAAAATTGAATTTTTCTTTACCCACCTCCCTATGGGGGTCACCCCCAGCGAAAAACCCAGTTTACCCCTGCTTCGGAAATTAACTTCCGAAGTAATTTTTTTAAAAAAATTTTCTCAGACTTCGGAAGTTCATCTCCGAAAACACCAAATGGGGGGTGTTTTCGGAGATGAACTTCCGAAAACACCTTTTTTCAGATTTTGGGGGGTTTCAGAAATGAACTTCCGAATTATGCAGAAACTTTGTTTTTTTTTTATAATTTTGGAAACAGACTCATATTTTTAATTAAAGAAAGACGGCAAATAAAATAAGCGATATATACAAAGAAAATACTAATATACTAATATGATAAGAATAGTGATATATACAAACCGATCCGATCCAAATCCAAATAATAATAGTGTACGAAAGATACAATCCAAAAACAAAAAAAATAAACCCGACCACTACTGGGTATGCCTAACCCTCTCACCCTGGGCCCTCCTCTACCGTCTGTATGCCGCCGCACGGCCCGCATCAGTGACGATCATCTCCATCACGGCGACTGCCTCTGGACCGCCCTGATGAACGACACCTCGATCCAACGCGTCCCGCCCAAGCATCTCTATCCGCTGGCAGATCGGCAGGAGATCAATGGCGTGGTCATCCTCGGCCTGCTGGTTCTCCAAGATCTCCTCGTGTGCTGGCCTAGGAGCGCCGGGAGCGTCGGGTGTCAGCAGAGAATGTGACACCCGATAGAACCATGTGACGTACCCCTCCACACTGTGCCAGTCCTGGGTGACCCGCATGCGACGGTACTCCTCTGGTACCACATGATGCTCCCAATCCTCAAACATGGCAGTGAGCTGCACTCTGGTCACTGTTTCGGGAGCAGCCTCAAAGGGTGACCTGTGTATCATCTGCACAAATCCGAACTGCCGCATGCACCGCTCAGGGAGATACCGGACCATGATGGTAGTCCCGCATGCCAACCAGCCAGAATATCGAGATATGCCGTCAAAGGGGACAATCTGAGTGTAGTCGTTGAACGGCCTCCAGGTGACGTCATCGTGCATCGTGCGGTCCAAGTACCCACGGTATGGTCCCACCGCATTGACGGGGGGTTTCAGAAATGAACTTGGGGGGTTTCAGATTTTGGGGGGTTTCAGAAATGAACTTCCAAATTATGCAGAAACTTTGTGTTTTTTTTATAATTTTGGAAACAGCCTCGTATTTTTAATTAAAGAAAGACGGCAAATAAAATAAGCGATATATACAAAGAAAATACTAATATACTAATATGATAAGAATAGTGATATATACAAACCGATCCGATCCAAATCCAAATAATAATAGTGTACGAAAGATACAATCCAAAAACAAAAAAAATAAACCCGACCACTACTGGGTATGCCTAACCCTCTCACCCTGGGCCCTCCTCTACCGTCTGTATGCCGCCGCACGGCCCGCATCAGTGACGATCATCTCCATCACGGCGACTGCCTCTGGACCGCCCTGATGAACGACACCTCGATCCAACACGTCCCGCCCAAGCATCTCTATCCGCTGGCAGATCGGCAGGAGATCAATGGCGTGGTCATCCTCGGCCTGCTGGTTCTCCAAGATCTCCTCGTGTGCTGGCCTAGGAGCGCCGGGAGCGTCGGGTGTCAGCAGAGAATGTGACACCTGATAGAACCATGTGACGTACCCCTCCACACTGTGCCAGTCCTGGGTGACCCGCATGCGACGGTACTCCTCCGGTACCACATGATGCTCCCAATCCTCAAACATGGCAGTGAGCTGCACTCTGGTCACTGTGTCGAGAGTAGCCTCAAAGGGTGACCTGGGTATCATCTGCACAAATCCGAACTGCCGCATGCACCGCTCAGGGAGATATCGGACCATGATGGTAGTCCCGCATGCCAACCAGCCAGAATATCGAGATATGCCGTCAAAGGGGACAATCTGAGTGTAGTCGCTGAACGGCCTCCAGGTGACGTCATCGTGCATCGTGCGGTCCAAGTACCCACGGTATGGTCCCACCGCATTGTTCTCCCTCTAGAGAACGTATCTGGCGGCCCTAGGTATGACGTCAATGTACCTAGGATCGGTGTGGAAGCCGTGGATGCGGGAGAAGTAGGAGATGATCCAGCTCTGAAACATAAATAAATACGAAACATAAGTAAATACGAAACACAAATACGAAACATAAATAAATACGGAACAATTAAAATGAAACGTACCGTGAGTAGTGTGCAGGATCCGGTCAACTGCCTTGTCCTCCAGTTGGAGGCCTCATTCAGCTTCTGGTATAGGTATGCCAGAGTAGCTGCCCCCCAGTTCCACTGGTGAACGGTGGTCAGGTCCATGAAGTAGCGGAGGTAGGTCACGTCGACGTACCTTGCACTCTTGTCCACAAAGACTGCAGCGTCTACCACATGCATGTACCAGCACCGGAGAGCGCAACCACGGTGATACTGTGTAAATAGCTCGTCACCCGCCTCCTCGGCATCGGCCGCCGCGTCCAGGTGGTACTCGAAATAGCGGCTCAGTGTGGTGAACCGGATATGAGGCCCAGATGTCGTGGCGCACTCAAAGTCAGCAACTTCAGGCTCCATACCCAAATAGAGCGCCATCCACTCAGTGGCTACGACCCTCTGGATCCGGGAGTGGGTCAACAGTGGCCCCCTGATCGGCAGGTGGAGAAGACACTGCACATTATGCAAGGTGATCCTCATCTCCCCAACCGGCAAGTGGAAAGAAGACGTCTCCTTGTGCCACCGCTCCACAAAAGCCCCCTGCATGCCGTGGCTGATGGTGGTGTACCCCGTCATGCAGAGCCCACTGAGCCCTGAACCTCTCACAGCGTCGTTAAACCACTCGGCAGTCGGTTTAAACAGACTGAAAATCTTTCGGGCATGGTTCATTATTTTCAACGGCTCTCTCCTGTTACAAAAAAACAAATAAAAAAGTATGTTAAATAGACCGGTTAAATAGACGGTTAATAAAATATTGAATTAACGTCTAAATTATAAACGGTTAAATAATGTCGTCAGGAAAATTATAAAAAATACCTTTCCCTCCCAGATCCGCCGAGCGACGTGGTCGCGGTAGGATATCAGCACGGAAGTGTCAATGGGCCCTCCCGGGTAGCTGTCCTCCTGCTCATCCTCCTCCCCGGGTGAAGGGTCAACATCCGGTACCCCCTCCGCCTCGTGGTATGGCACTGCCACGTCCTCCTCCTCCTCCTCTCGCTGGCGGGAAGAAGATACCCGAGCCAGCCTACTCCTAAATCCAGATGAGGAGGTACCCTCGCCCATCTCCACGGGAACTCGCACACGTCGTCCCCGGCCCTGCCCCCCGTCCCTGCGCCGCCGCCCGCTCGTGTCTAGCCGACGCAGTCTGGGTCTCTCTACCCTGTCTGATGCGTGCTGGTGTGTTGTCTGACATGTTCCTGTAAACAGTTGAAATTGATTAATATGCGAGACAACAGAAAAAATTAAAAAAAAAATTGCACTTCTGATACAATTCGGAAGTTCATTTCCGAAACTGGGAATGGAGGTGTTTTCGGAAATGAACTTTCGAAACACCCCTGCGCAGAAGTTCTCTGCAACCTCCAATGGCAGACCCCAAAATCCTAAATCAAACATATGTCTACACATTCTAAACATCCTAAATATCAGTACAAACCTAACCTAATACATTTTTTTGCTATTTGTAAACACCCTAATATAAATTTTAATCATAGATCTTAAAATCAAAATGCTTACCGATTGAATAGATTGGAGGACTTTTGAATGTAGTAGAGCAAGTAGATGGAGCCTTTGATGTAGCTTGGAAGTGGTTTGCAGAAAAATCTCTTTGGGATTGAGTTTAAAAGAAGATTAGGGTAAATGAATTGGGGAGGGGGGCTGTTTTGTTTAATCTGCAAAACGCGCAGTATTTTGGAAATGAACTTCCGAAATGCTGCTTTCGGAAATGAACTTCCGAACTAAGACAATTTTTTCAAAAAAAAAAGGCGCTTTCGGAGATGCATCTCTGAAAACACCTTTTTCTTGCATTTCGAAAATGCATTTTCGAAGTCAGGGGTAGTTTGGGTTTTTCACCAGAGGTGAACTAGAAGGTTGGGAAATAGCAAAGAAATTTCCTAAAAATTTAGTCTAAGAATACCATCACTCTTGATATTGTACTCTTGAATTCCATCTAGACAAGGAAAAATACAAGCAACATTTTTTTATAGGTGTATTCTCAAAAACTATGTGCATTAAAGACCGTGTTGGTTAATCCACTATTGTGAACGCTCAATAATTTTTGTCTAGAAAGTCAAAGCAATGCCCCCCCACTTCCACCTTCATGTAGCTAGGCAAGTCTATCAAGAGTCTTCCTCTTTGGAAAAGAAACTAACTTTGAACCAATTTAACTTTGAATGTGTTTCGACTTTAGAGGTTTCAGCACGTTTTATTATTTGAAGAAGATCCAGTTGTTAAAGTTAATTATTAAAAGAGAAAGAAAGAATTGATTGGCTGACACGAAAGAGACAGCAGTGGTAGATAATCAACGTGGAAAACTCTTCATTCAATTTGTACCATTCAGCTAAGATTCCCTCCACAACGATATTGACGAAATTTATCACTTAAACTAGGGGTGGACATCGGTTCGGCCGATTCGGGTTCGGGCTCAAAACCCCAATCCAACCCAACCCTCGGGTGGTATACACAGGCCCAATTTCGACCCTATTAAAAGTCGGATTTTTTCGGGTTCGGTTTGAAACGGTTCGGATAAATGAACCGGTTTTTTTCGGATCCCATTTACTGTTGGGCTAATACAAAATTCGGCCCAAATAATAAATTCAACAGATTTTTTTGCCTTTTTTTTAATTCTGATTACAAATTGGGCTACTCAAATTACAAATCCAATTACCAACTGATTTTTAATTTAATCTTAAAATGGCTAAAAGAACTAATTTTTTATAAAAAAAATTACTGATTTGATTTTATTTTTTTTTAATGGCAAAAAGAACAAAAAATTACTGAATTGATTTTAATTTTAAAATGGTAAAAAGAACTAATATTGTTGCCATTTTAAAATGGTCTATTTTTAGCCATTTTTTAGTTCATCCATTATTATTGTTGCCTATCATCCAAAACACTGTCATGGTTGGAAAATGAATATTGTTAAAATAATAACATAAATTGTTTCCTTATTTATTAATTCATCACAGCAAACATAGGATTCAATTTGTAATTTGTTAACAAGCTTCTTATCCACAAGATAAATCCAGATCTGCAAGGAAAGGAGAAAAGAAATCAAGTCAGTAATTGCAATTGGAATACAGGTGCAGTCAAAATTGCCCAATGATGGAATAAATGCTTGCACTTGAATGATGATAAAGAAAACATTAATGGAGAAAATAATACAACAACTTGGAAGACTCAATTTTCTATTTAAGCAGTTCATAAAAATTTAACTCAATTTAACTTTTAGAGAAACTTAACATTCTTAAAAGCCAGAAATTAAATTTAGCTTGTCCTAGGCAGGAAATAAGCAAAATAACTTACCATTTCAGAAAATCAAATACTGAATGAAGAAGAGAAAGGATCATGGTAATTCCTAGGAGGTAAGGATTTCCTTCCAAGAATACCCCCTGATGAAATAATAAAAAAAATCAAATTGTCAGACAATCTAATGATATTAGAAACTGCATATTAAGTCCATATTAAACCCTCATCAATTTTATATCATGTCTATATTTGGTGAGATTGCACATTAACCTGCATAATGAAATTAGAGGCAAAATAGATGAATAAATATAAAATGAAATCAATATTGTTCACAGCTGTTGTTTTTTTTCATACACCAAGGAATGAACCCTTCCCAAGAGGGGCACCCAACTCCACTTCTTTATTACACACACCTCTTCAACATCTTTAAACAAGCATTCACATCTGTGCTTTGCTTTCACTCTTACCTGAAAAATTAAAAACAAAAATAGATGCAAAATAGATGAGTACAGATCAAACCAGTGAAGAATCTGTTATGAACCAATCTAACAGTACACAAAACAATTCAAATATGCAAGAAAATATGGTGATAGCAGTGCAACCAAAGAGCAGTAGCAGAGAATAAGTGATTTTATTGATGGAAAATGGCTAAGCCAATTGCAAGAGGAATACAATAAGAAAAGCTTAGAAGCTTCTAGAGAGGAGAGAGTCAGGATGACAATCCACTAATTTTTCCTCCCACCCATCATTGCCAATCATGGGTACTTAAACATATTCTGCAGTGTATTTTCTGTTAGGGAATTTTGTCCTCAACCCACGTCTAGGCTCCTCAAAATACGGATCATGTGCCACCTGTTTTTCTTCATCATGAAAGATAGTTACTGTGGTAATTTCTTTGTCCTTATTCATAACATTACTCCCTCCTTTAAAATTAACCTTGTCCTCAAGGTTAAAGTTTGGATAGCTATGAGAAAATTCCCTCCAATTTTCCCAAGTAGCTTCAGAGATAGGCAAGTTAGACCACTTAATCAAGACTTGAGGCACTTCAGTTCCATTCTGCAATAGGACTCTAGAATCCACTGCTACCTCAGGTTGTAAGATAGGGCCAGTTTCAGTAGTGAGTAATGGTAGAGGCAAATACTGAGTATGATGATCTCCTTTGCACAACTTCAAATTAACAACATGAAACACAGGGTGGATTTTTGCAGAAGGTGGAAGTAAAACTTTATAAGCGACAGCACCAATTTTCTGAATGATAGGAAATGGTCCAAAGTATCTCAGTCCCAACTTTTGGTTCTGGTGTAAGACCAATGAATGTTGTCTATAGGGCTGGAGTTTGACCAACACCATATCCCCTACGTGAAACTCAACAAATCTGCGCTTAGCATCCGCGTACTTCTTCATAACCTGTTGAGCTCTATGCAAGTTAGCTTTGAGAAGTTGTAAGGTGTGATCCCTCTCAGTGAGCAGCGTTTGTAAGGCCGGTGGATCAGCTGCAGCAGTATCGTATTTAAGAAGAATCGGAGGCTCTCTACCATACACTGCTTTAAAGGGGGTCATGCCAATACTACATTGGTAGGATGAGTTATACCAAAACTCAGCCCAATCTAGTAGTTTAGACCATTTCTGAGGAACCTGACCAGCAAAACATCGTAAATACATCTCAACACATTTATTAACTGCTTCAGTTTGACCGTCCGATTGTGGGTGGTAGGCTGAACTCATAGCCAAAGTAGTTCCGCTTAACTTGAAAAGTTGCTTCCAAAAAGAACTCGTAAAGACTTTGTCACGATCCGACACTATACTTTTTGGAAAGCCATGGAGTTTCACCACATTGTGCAAAAACACTTCAGCTACTTTCACACTATTGAAGTCAGATTTAAGAGCAGTAAAATGGCCATACTTTGAAAGTCTGTCCACAACGACCATGATAACCGTGAGTCCATTGGATGGTGGCAACCCGGTAATAAAGTCCATGGATACGTCATCCCAAATTTGCGATGGAATAGGCAAGGGTTGCAGTAGGCCAGCTGGGGCAGCAGTAGAGTATTTGGCTTGTTGACATATTAGACATTGAGATACAAACAGTCTAATATCGCGAGACATTGAGGGCCAAGTGAACTGAGAAGCAATTCTGGCTTTGGTGCGTGCAATGCCCGCGTGTCCTCCCAACATAGATGAATGGAACTCTTGCAAAATTGACTGAATAATGCTAGGCACATTGGGCATTATTATTCTGTCCTTCCAATATAGAATGTCTTGTCTCACTTGATACAAAGGGTCTTGGCAAGTTCCTTGCAAACATTGCAATTTAATCTGAGATAGAGAGGGGTCAGCATTGATTGCAGTCATGATAAGTGATAAAAGAGGATTGACGGGTCCGGACAGAGCCATACAGAAGGACCGTGACAAGGCATCAGCAGCTAGATTGTCTTTGCCTGGTTTATATTTGATAGTGAAGTCATATCCTAGAAACTTGTGCAGCCATTTTTGTTGTTCCGGGGTTTGTATCGTTTGGTCGGTTAATGCCTTTAAGCTTTGTTGATCTGTGCGGATGGTAAATTTATGACCCAATATGTAATGTCTGAACTTAGCCATAGCCTCAGTAACGGCATATAGTTCTCTAACATACGCCGACTTGCTTTGCATAGAGTTATTGAGCTTTTTAGAGAAATAAGCAATGGGATGTTTGTCCTGACTCAGAATTGCACCAATTCCAGTACCAGATGCATCAGTCTCTAAAATGAAGGGTTTAGAGAAATCAGGAAGGGCCAAAACAGGAGCAACGGTGATGGCCTTCTGTAAAGCTAGAAATGCCTCAGTAGCAAGTTGGTTCCATACAAATGCATCTTTCTTCAACAATGCAGTCAAGGGTGCAGCAATGGTAGCGTAATTTCGAATAAATCTGCGGTAATAACCGGATAGACCCAAAAAACCTCGTAACTGTTTGAGATTTTTGGGCAATGGCCAATCCAATACAGCTTGTACTTTGGATTTGTCCATTTGTACACCCTGGTGAGAAACCGTATGACCTAGATAATCCACTTCCGTGAAACCAAAACAACATTTGGACATTTTTGCAAATAGAGAATGTTGGCGTATGAGCTGTAACACATCAGTCAAGTGAGATAAATGGGCTGACCACGTGGGACTGTAGATAAGAATATCATCAAAGAATACCAATACGGACTTCCGGAGCTGAGCTTGGAATACATGATTCATTAAGCTTTGGAAAGATGCAGGGGCATTCGAGAGGCCAAAGGGCATTACCAACCATTCATAAAGGCCTTGATGTGTTCGGAAGGCAGTTTTATGTCGATCTTCAGGCTTGACCAATATTTGATGGTACCCGGATCTAAGGTCCAACTTAGAAAAATATTGCGCACCAAAGAGTTCATCTAAAAGTTCATCCACAGTAGGAATAGGGAAGCTATCCTTGACAGTGATAGAGTTTAAAGCGCGATAGTCTGTGCAGAATCTCCATGAGCCGTCTTTCTTCTTAACTAATAACACAGGGGAAGAGAAAGGGCTGTAGCTAGGTTGTATAATACCTTGGTCAAGCATCTCTTTAACCATGAGTTCAATTTGTGCTTTTTGACTATGAGGGTATCGATATGGTTTCACTTTCACTGGATTGCTACCTGCCACCAAAGTGATAGCATGATCGTGGAACCTAGCTGGAGGAAGACATTTCGGTTCAGCAAACACATCAGCAAATGTTTGTAATAAAACTGCAATGTCAGGGTGTGGGTCAGCTTTGACACTGTTATCCTTAGGGACAATCTTGTCGATCTGAAGGTAAAAAGCAGCATCAATAGCATGAGTGTGTTGTAATCTCCTTATGTGATGGAAATGTGCCGGTTTTGGACCCGTAGATTTCTCACCATAAAGTGTAATAAAGCTATCCTTGACATAAAATTTTAAAGACAAGGCATTGTAATCAGCAATATGTGGTCCTAAGGTTTTTAACCATGGGACTCCCAACACCAAATCTGCTCCAGATATAGGTAACAAATACACAGGGATATGTAATGTGTTACCTTGAATAGCTACAGGTAAGTCCTCAATGTAACCAAGTGTAGTCAAGGAATGCCCATTTCCAACCATAACTTGAAATTGTGTATTAGCTTGGACAGGTAATTGCAAGGATTGAGCAATCCTGGGTTGTAAAAAATTATCAGAGCTGCCACTATCCAATAAAACTGTAACTGCAATGCCTTGAATCTGACCTTGAAATCGCATTGTGCCCATACCATGAGAGCCATTCAATGCATTAAGAGACAAATGATGCTCAGAATCTCCAATGGTTGGTGGTTCGTGTAAAGTGATGGCAGGGGAATCAGGCGGTGGATCATATTCATCCTCCTCCATTTGTAACAAGAAGTAATGACGGTTTGGACATTTGTGGGTAATGGAAAATTTGTCATCACAGTAATAACAAAGCCCCTTTTCACGGCGGATTTGCATCTCGGCACGAGTAATGCTTTTCACTGGGTTGCTTTTGACATTTAGGTTGGGTGATTTAGGGTTAGGGAGTAATGGTGGGTTGGTGGGGTTACGAGGTGTGGAATTAGGGCCAGGAAAGTGGTAAGGCTTGTTGGCAAAGGAATTGTTAGGTTTTGGTGTTGGTGTAGGGAAGTATTTGTCTTCGAAGAGTCTAGCCAAGGCATAAGCGCGAGATAACGACGACGGTGTTTGAGCAATCACATCACGCTTAATATCTGGTTTGAGACCACTTATGAAACAATCAAGTGTGGCTTCAGGACTCAAACCTTGTGCTCTGTTAGCTAATGCAGTGAAAGCAGAGTAAAAGTCTGAGACGGTGGTGGTTTGTGTGAGTTTGAACAGAGTGGGCCGTGGGGATTCATACGGAGAAGGCCCAAACTCCATTTCCAAGGCCCGTGTAAACATGGCCCAAGACTGAAACGGCTCATTACGAGAAATCATTTGGAACCAAGGCACGACGTCTTTTTCCATGTGCACGGCGGCGATGGTAAGACGGTGGTTATCCGACGTAGCATAAAATTCAAAGAATTGTTCAGCCTTAAAGATCCAATTCATTACCTCAGATCCATCAAAACGAGGAAAATCGAGTTTGATGTTGCGCATCTGAAACGGTTGACTCATCGAACTTGCGGTCGGTATCGCTTTGGTTTGCGTCGCATGAAGGGAGCTAAGCTGATTTTCAACCCGTTCAAATCTAGCTTGATCCAGGTGACGAGATTGCATATACTCATTGTGACGGCGGTCTGAATCTTCCAGAATTTTCTGCAGGGTTTTGTGTATTTCACCGATGGAGTTCTCCATACTCTTCATGCGTGTGTTCTCAGCCATTGAAGAGCTCAATGAAAGCACCAAATGTTATGAACCAATCTAACAGTACACAAAACAATTCAAATATGCAAGAAAATATGGTGATAGCAGTGCAACCAAAGAGCAGTAGCAGAGAATAAGTGATTTTATTGATGGAAAATGGCTAAGCCAATTGCAAGAGGAATACAATAAGAAAAGCTTAGAAGCTTCTAGAGAGGAGAGAGTCAGGATGACAATCCACTAATTTTTCCTCCCACCCATCATTGCCAATCATGGGTACTTAAACATATTCTGCAGTGTATTTTCTGTTAGGGAATTTTGTCCTCAACCCACGTCTAGGCTCCTCAAAATACGGATCATGTGCCACCTGTTTTTCTTCATCATGAAAGATAGTTACTGTGGTAATTTCTTTGTCCTTATTCATAACAGAATCTGATGAGTTATAGAGCTTGCTTCATTCACTAAGTTTGTCAACAAAAATAACAACACATCATACCAATCTGAGAATCTGATGAGATATAGAGCTTGCTTCATTATGTGATGTCCCTCCTATAGCTGAAGATATTGAATCTAACAACAATGATTTTATTAGCAAAACAAGAAATAAATCCAATCAGAGTTTATGAAACAAGAGCAATGATTTTAAAGTGGAACTGAATCAAAACTCAAAATAAACATTTAGAATAAAATTTTCCAAACTCATTTTTGTTCAATCCCACTTCAATCTACTAAAGTGTTGTAGTTCACGGTATTTTTCACAATAAGAAACCATAAGTCCACTGTATTTTCAATTGAATACCCAAAGATCTATGAATCTAAACAATAAATAGAAGACATTCCATTCAACTTCACAATAGAGTTAACTTTAAACATCTAATAAACCACTCTATAGTAAGATAAGATCAATAAACTAACCTCCTCTATAGTAAGAAGCTCTGATTCGACACAGAAATGAAATATAAACACCTCAATAATCGACGTAGCTATAGAAAATCATAACATAAATGTTAGTGAGACAAATCAAACCGAAACAAAATAGTATCTATGAAATTAATAAATCACAACATATTATACCTTATAGACAAACAATAGGAAGATGTTCTTCAAGTGTTTCATTGAAGGTATTTTCTGAATTTGGGAGTTAGGGTTTGGGTTTCAAAACTAATATGTGAGTAAGGGTGAAATTAGGAGAAGAGATTGAGCAGGAGAGATGAATGTGGTGGTGATGAAAACATCAAAGGTTGAATATTATGGGGGAAGAAAAAGGTTGAAGATGAACAGATAAGAGGAGGGGGCGACGGCATGTGGAAGAAGAAGAAAAATAAACTCCAAACCCTAGTAATGTTAATAAATAGTAAAGAAATAACTGGGCTCGGTCGGATTCGGTCACCGATGGGCCTAGTATTTTCAACCGAACCGAACCGAAATAACCCATTAAAAGCCGAACCAATCACCCGTTAGACCCGGTAACCCGATGTGGCCCGACCCGAACAGTAAATTTAGCTTCGGACCGGTCGGATTTTCTCGGATCGGCTTCTTTTGTCCAGCCCTAACTTAAACCGTAATCTCATTTAATTTAATTTTATTATTTAAATTATCTCTTATTTTATTTAATTGCATAAAAGAAACAGTAAATTTTATTTATAGTACTTTTTACAACTTAGACATTTCGAATTTTATGTATCATATTTTTGCGGTATGAATAAAATTAATTTTGAGTGAATTAATTTTTAAAAATAAATTTAAGTTGAAAGTGAGTTAAAAATAAAATTATTTATATATAAATAAATTTTTGCAAAAGTAAATTCAATATGAAAATAGTGTAAATAATAATATTTAAACTTATCATTATGTAGAATTGATTAAATTTAAACATTCTTAAATCAGTAACTTTCCATTGATATTTGTGTAATTGGTTAATTAACGTTTTTAGTTTTTCAAAGTATATAGTTACAGACATGTGCGGATGTTATGTAATTTTTTTTTAATAAGTAATTGATATAAGAAATCGCAATAGGGGTGCAACCCTTACAACACAGAAAAGTCATAACGAGTTGAAACAACCCAAAGGTATTTTATACCAATTATAAAAACTAGAAAAATACAACGGATTACTACTAGCTAACTAACTCTCCAAGATAAAAACATAACATTGGAGCACACCACATCAAAACTATAAGAAGTCCTATCAAAGATCATGACATTTCTCATAATCCATAAACTCCTAGTAGTAGCAATCCAAATGGTATTTATCTTCAACCTAACATTAACATTTTTCACCTTCTCTTAAATTATGCCAAAATCCAAAAACTCCTTAAAATTGAATGGAAGGTCGTCCCCCAACCACACAAAAATCCGCCTCCAAATTAACTTCGACACACAACAAGAAAAGAACAAATGATTCGAAGTCTCCGATTGATTCCTACATAACTCGCAAAGAATGTTTGTGGGAATGATATCAACACCTCTTCTAACCAACATATCTTTAGAAGGTAATATATCAATAAACAATCTCCAATTGAAAATCTAAATTCTAGTCGGAACCATCGTCTTCCACAAAGCATTCAACTTTCTCACCGTCAGAGGCAACCACGCCATCTCTTTAAAATCGGAAACCATAGTTGACACGCTTGCGCCCGAGAATTCACCGTCTAAGCTTTAACTCCACACGAAATTATCCCTCTCGTCTCGCACCGGTCTGACCGCACATAGCAGGCAAAAGAGCAACTACCACTGTGCCTTGACAGAACCGCTGCCTGTAGAGGAAAAAAACATAGTTTTCTACACCATTGATACAGTTGAATGCCAAAATGTTGCATCATTGTCCCGAGAGAAAGCAGCAGAAACTGTACAAAGTTTGTTGGTAGAGAATTCATATAAATCCGAAAACTGAGAAAGCAGCAGAAACTGTACAAAGTTTGTTGGAATGCCAAAACTGATGCATCATTAAAATCCACCTTAACATCATTGGATATAACATCCCTCAAATGGAATCTTTTGGATTAAAAATTACCCCTCTAGACTTTTGCACTTTAAGTTTCGATCCGTTGTATCTCAAATCCAAGAAATTACACCAAATAGCCTTGTCCTCCTTTAGGATCCTCCATTTCCACTTAAGAAGAAGCTCTTTATTAATCTCCCTCACATCTCTAACGCCTAAACCGCCTTTATCTTTAGGCTTGCAAACAGTTTCCCAATTAACCCAATGAATGCTCCTTTTGCTCACGTTACCACTCCATAAAAAATTGCTTAAGATACTTCTAATCTCTTTTAGGACCACACCCGGCGCTTTGTAGAAAGATAGATGAAATGAGGGAATAGCGTTTAAGATCACGTTAATGAGCGTCACTCTACCACCAATCGATATATTTCTACCTTTCCAAGAGGAAAGTCTACCTTTGATGTTATTAATCACCTTAACCCACACCTTCCTCCTTCTAGGATTCGCACCCACCAAGATTTCTAAGAATAAGAAAGAAATATCTCCTTTTTTACAAGCGAGAAAAGAAGTTGCGGAGTTCATAAACCAATCACCAATATTAACACCACAAGCGTAACTTTTGGAGAAATTAGTTTTCAACCCCGAAACAAACTCGAAACCTCTCAACAAAGCTTTCAAATGCCAAAGATTGTCACTAGACGGTTCAGCTAGAATGATAGTGTCATCCGCGAATTGTAAAATATCCACCTTCTCCTCTACTCCGTAGTTAAAATGTTTGAAGTCCCCCATAAACACCGATTTTCTAACTAGCGCCGTTAATCCTTCCATAGCTAAGACAAAAAGGAAAGGGAACAAAGAATCCTCTTGACGCAAACCCTTATGCACCCTAAAATCTCTCGTTGCGCTACCATTCACCAACATGAACATATGACTTGTGAAGACGCAAGCTTAATCAAAATATTTTTTTCACGTTAATTTTGTTGCCTTATAAATGGACTTATTCACAAGAAAATGTGGGCCCATGCCCCCAATATTTATTTTAAAATCTAACGATTCAGATTCTCATTCTCATGTTCTTATAAGTTATTTAAAATTTTTAGTTATTTAAAATAAAAATATGTCATATAAGTTATTTAAAATTTTTAGTATAACTTGATAAAACACATTGTTGTTATTAGTTGATAGTGTAAAACTATTTTACACTATTAGCACATATTACTTTTTTCCAAAATTTTATAATACAAATATATTATATATTTTCCCCCACTAATTAATAATTCTGGCCCCGTCCCTTAGATATCATTTTTATAAAAGGATTTTATTCACCACCCGTGTAAGTACTATATCATGAACAACATTAAGATGCACATTAATTGTATTACTCGTTTGTCGGTTGAGAGAGAGAGAATATTTTGAATATATTTTGAATATGTTATAGTTTAGTAGAGATCTTTAATTCTAAATTTGGTCGAATTCTTTGTTTCTCATTTTATTCAATACAATTTATATTTATTAAATCAAATCTAATACATCTAAAATTTTGTTATGTAGTTGTTTATTTTTATGAAATCAAACATAGTCAAAATTTATTTGATACCCATATTTTCAAAATATAACTACAAATTCCTATATTCTTATCTTAAAAGGTTAATCAAAATAGTATAAATCGATATTATAGATAGAATATTATTGCAACAGAAGATAACTTGATTCAAAGTAGAAAGTATATCGCTCTGAGGTGCTTTTTCTGCAAATTATGATTCGAAGTAGAAAGTATATCGTTTTGGTAGAAGTAGGAGCTCTCAAATTTAGAATCTGATCATGACTCTCATCAAGAACTGATATCAGGTTTCGAAATGGTAATATTTCCTTTGATAGAGACATTCATCATGTTAAACAATGGGTCTATATGGCATCTACTTCGTTCAAGGGGCACATATACTCTTCAATTCACGAGTTCATGATTCTTAAATCTTTCGATATTAAATGTCTATCTCCTCCAGCACCTAGAATCATACAAGTTAATCGGTGTTTTCCTAGTCATAATTGGATCAAATACAACACAGATGGATCTTCGAGAAGAAGTCCTAGAATATCAACTTGTGGTGACTTATTTAGGGATAATTTTAAAATATTATTTAGATATTTCTCAGTTAAGATTGAAATTTCCACCTCCTTTCAAGATGATTTGTATTAGGGGTGTTATGGTTCATGAACTGCACTGAACCAAACCATATTTATGGTTTGGTTGAGTTTTAAATAACCACTTCAACAAAAATCTAGTTAACTGCTAAAATGGTTTCAATTCAATTTAAAATCAGTTTATATTTATAAACTGGTTTATAATTTGAAGTCTTTTAAAACCAATTTATTAATTTCATAATAAAAAAAATTAAATTTTATATTTTAAAAAATAAAATTTTCAAAATATTTATTTCAAAAAAAAATAAGTTTTTTTATTTATAAAAAAAAGTTTTCAAAAGAATTATTTGAATTTTTTTTATTTTCAATAAAATTCGGAAAAAATATTATTTTCAATTTTTCTTAAGATCTTTGTTATTTTCAGTAATGGCTCTTGTTTTTTATTTGGCATTTTCTCATTACTTTCTTTCTTCCTTCCTCAGAGACTCGGTACACATAATGAATACTTCCTTTTAATATGTCCAAATTACCGATATGACGTAATGTTTCATTTCTTTTCTTAGACTTTTGTGTACTTTTGTTCATAACTTTCCTTCTGCTAATATTGCGATTCAGATTGAAAGTCTATTGCCACAAAATATCAAACCTTAATTTGCTTTATATCTTAATTTTTTATACTTACTTTTTTTTCTTCTGATAGTTATCTAAGAAAATAGTACTCACATAGAATTGATGGCTTGAATGTAATAAGTTGTCACAATTTTTTTTTTTGTTTTTAGTGAAAACATATTTTTTATTTAAAACAATTTTTTTTTTTAACATTTTAGAAAAAAATTATTTTTTTTTCAGAATTTTATTTTTACTCTTAATTGATTTTTTTATTTGTTTATACAAATTAATTATATAATAAAACCAGTTTATAAATTGAAATTGATTCTGAACCGGTTTTAAACTGAAGTTGAATTGTTTAAATTAAACAGTTCAGTTCATTAACCATTTAAGTGGTTCAGCTTTTTTATGGTGCAATGCAATTCAATTCAAGTATACAATTCAGTTAACCATAATTTTGAACACCCCTAATTTGTATGGAATCATGCTTGCTATTAAATATCCTAACACAAAGAATTGGAGAAATCTTTGGCTTGAAACCGACTCAATGCTGGTCCATCGTGCATTTTCTTATTTGGATATTGTCCCTTGACATCTTTTAGTTAAATGAAAGAATACTTTGCACACAATACATTTCTTTAGATTCAAGAAATCTCATATTTTGATAGGAGAAAATGCATAGATAGATTAACAATATGTAAGTTTTTTTTGTTAATTATGACACTTGGAGGGATTTACTTCCTTTTTGAGATTTTAAAATTGTTTTGAGAGAAAAGTCGAGAATATCCAACTATCTTTTTTATAATTTTTTGGACGGATATTATATTTTACGATCCCTCATCCTTTTTTGTTTTTCCTTTTGTATTTAATAATTTGTATTTATTTTAAAAAAATTAATTAAAATAGTTTTAAACTTACACAAACACAACTAAATTACTAATTTATTTTTTTATACATAAATAATGTTAAACATATTGGTTTACAATAATGTCCATATATAAACAACACTTAACAAAAACCTATCTATTTGGGTAGAAACAATTATGTTGAATGAACATATCAACCTCATACCTATAACTCACTCTTGAATCCTTACCTGCTGATATACTCTTGAATTGACTTGACCTTATTATCCCTACACTATCTTCACCAGGCTGCATGTCTAAAATTAAAAGACTTCTAATTCTTCCTCCTATAAAAGTGTTAGGAAACCACACAACATTTCCTCATAGTCATATTCGTGGAAGAACAAATTAACGCAGAAACACAAAAACTTAATGAAAATGAAATCTATAAATTCATTAACCTCTTCTCACATGAAAATTTCACAACTCAATTACACTAAAAGTATTTATTGATTATGTTCTAATGTTATCACAAATGAAATATACAAGGCTATTGTAGGAATACAACAAGAAAGGTAAAATGACTATGATTTAACTTTTGCTTAAATTTCTCATAACCATTCTATTTATTTTTCTTGTTTCTCTTTCATACTCTCTTTATCTCTCTTTTATTTTGACCAATAATCTCCCACTTGAAGAGTGATTTCAATCAGTCGTCACACCTTGATCAAACAATAACATTTATCAATCTATTATTCTAGCAGGCCAACTAAAGATGAGCAAACTTCAATTTATCAATTGTCACCATCTTTGTAAACATGTCTGTTAGGTTATTACTTCTGAGAATATTCTTCAATGTTAGTATCTCATCCTCAAGCATAGTTCTGATGAAGTGATAACAGAGTCAACGTGCTTCGTTCTAGAGTGGAATTCTGAATTCTTAGTCAGATGTATTTCACTCTTACTGTGGCTGTGCAAAACACTCATCTCTTGGATGAATCCCAACTCTGTCAACAATCCTTGAATCCATATATACCCAGCCTCTGTAGCGGATAGAGAAATGATTTTTTGTATCCTCGACATCCAACTAACAGTTGTAGTACCAACAATAAATATGTAACTGATGGTACTGCTTCGGTGATCGACTTCACCAGCAAAGTCCCCATCTTCATAGCCCTGTACTTTTAATTCATCTTTACTAAAGCAAAAACATTTCTCCTTAGTGCCTCGTAGATACCTCAAAATCTATCTCTCAGCTTCCCAATGAGCTTGACTTGGACTTGACATAAACCTACTTACAACTCCCACTACATCGCCAATGTCTGGCCTCGTGCATACCATCGCGTACATCAAACTTCCAATGGCTGAAGCATACAGAATCTTAGCCATCTATTCTTTTTCTTTCTCTGTCTCTGGGGTCTGGTCCTTTGATAAGCGAAAATTCCTAGCTAAAGGTGTGCTAACTGGTATGGCATTGTCCATGTTGAATCTTTGCAAAACACGGTTTATGTTCTCCGCTTGAGATGACTACAAAATTCCTCTTTGCTTATCTCTCATGATTTGCATTCCAAGAATCTTCTTTGCTGGACCCAAGTCCTTCATGTCAAATTCTTTTGACAATTGCATCTTTAAGTTTCTAATTTCATCAATATTTGGACCTGCTACTAACATATCATCGACATTAAGTAACAAAATGATATAAATTGAATGATATCTATTGAAGAAACAATATTGGTTGACATTGCACTTTTGGAAACCTTCCTTGTGCATGAAGCTTTCAAACTTCCTAAGCCACTGTCTTGGAGCTTATTTTAGACCATACAAGCTCTAATTTAATCTGCACACCATTTTCTGTTTCCCTTTTTTTTAGAAACCTTCTGGTTGATGCATGTAGATCTCCTCATCTAAGTCTCCATGAAGAAACGCGGTCTTCACATCTAACTACTCTAGGTAGAGCTCTTCACTGGCAACAATACTTAACACAGACCCGATAGTATCGAGCTTCACTACTGGAGAAAATATTCCAGTGTACTCAACTCCTTATTTTTGATGAAATCCTTTGATAACTAGTTTGGCCTTGTATCTATTGGAGCCATCATGGTCCTTCTTCACCCGATACACCCATTTGTTGTGAAGTTCTCTTTTCCCCATTGGTAACTCAGCAAGTTCCCATGTTTTATTGGAGATAAAAGACTTCATCTCATCTTTCATAGCAAGTCCCCACTTGCTCGCATCTACGGTCTGACATGCTTCTGCATAATCTTCAGGCTCCCCTTCATCTGTCAATAACATGTAATCCATGTATCTCTTGTTTGGAACACGAGTTCTAGAAGACCTTCTCAATACAAGAGTTGGAGTCTGAGGTTCTGATATGTCAGGCTGCTGTTCACTGCCCTGTTCAGTTGTTTCCTTTAGCTGAGGATTATCAATTATAGGACTTTCTGGGACATCGTCCACTTCTGCATATACTGCCCCACTCGAATCAAAGTTGCTGGCATATGTATTCTGTTTTGTGGTGTCATTTTTTTACCCCCCGTTACACTTGGGAGGACAGCACGCTAGACCCTTCACGCGAAATTTGGAAGGAGAGGGGCGCCCTTGTGGGAGGAATTTTTTTCAGTTCTTCCTATGATACGGAATTTTTAATTATCCTACGAGGAGGAAGGGGAAAAAGATCTCAAATAAACCCTAAGAGTTTTCTAGGTGTGGGGATTTCACCTAAACAAATATTCTGGAGTTTGGGAGGTCGGTTGTACACAGGGAAGGTTTTAAGCACCCTACATATCCGTAGTACTCTACGAGAACCTTCTTTGTGTCTATGTGTTTGTGTTTGTTGCTTGATTGGGAAAGTTTCTCCTTTGTGTTAGGAGAGAGAATTGAATTGAAAGACAAATGAACTGGCTGTTTTTGGTTTTTTATTAGCTCGCTAAGATTCCTTGTGAATCTCATGCCTACATATCCCTAATGGAAGTCAGAGCTTTTTGTAGTTCGAGGAACTAATTAGGGAAATGAATTGATTTTGGGTGCCTTGTTTGAGCTCAAGTTTGAAGTTTGAATTAAATCTCTATTTGCATAAAAGAGACGAGTCGTCATCTTAAGGGAGAGATATTTCAATTGTTTTACCACAAACATTTTGAAAGTAAATGAAAATGAAGGTTCTTTTGTGATAAGAGAGAGACCTTACTTGTGTGTGTGCAAGAATGCCAGTATCATCTTATATGAAAGAATAATCATAATAAAGGTTTACTTTATGATAAGAAAGGGGCCTTACTTATGTGTGTGCAAGTATGCCAGTATCATCTTATATAAAGTAAAAGATTTCAACCATTAGAGGAAGACAACAGTCTGGACGTGAAGTCAACAGAGCAGGCAGTTTTGTATCAATCTAAATGGGAAATGCATTTTTTTTATGAAAATGTTTGTTTGTTATGTTTGAATGTGGTATAACAATTGAAAAGTCTATTCATATAGATGAATCATGTCTCACCTCTGTAAGAAAGATTTAGACTTTTTTGACTGGCTTGTACGAGGCCCAAGTTTGATGCTTAAAGGAGTTTTGATTGACCCTGGGAGATGACTCCAGTGGGAATTAACTTTGACTTACGAAATTTGTGTTATGTGCGAAGCCTAGAATTGTGGCTGACTCTGCTGAGGATTAATCTGTTGGGTAGAGATTGATGGATGAAAAATCCAGAACTGAGGTTGACCCTACCGGGGATGTTACTCTGTTGAGGATTTATTGATGGAGGCTGACCCTTTCCAAGGAAGGCTGTACTTCTTGTTTAAAGCCCAAGATTAAGGCTGACATTGTTGAGGAAACCAGATGTGACATCTCGACTCTACTAAGGAGAAGACTTACTGGAGATTAAAAATATGGGTGATAGAGACTGTCCATGTCTCTCATTCCAAAAGGTGAACTCAATACTGAGATTGAGACATACTTGGCTTGTGTGAAGTCTAGTTTGAAGAACAGAAGAATCTCGCCAGGGGGTAAGCTAAAAGGTGACTAAAGACATGTTCCTATGTTTATAAGAAACCTGATGGGCCTTGTATACAAGCTCAACAGAAAGCTGTGAGATATGCTTTTAAGAAGCCAGTGGGTCCTTGTATTGTAAGCCCAAGAGGATGCTAACCGAGGGTCATCGATGGTCCTTGTTATAGCACAAGAGAAAGCTATGTTGCTTTGAACTTAGTTTGGCTCTAAGCAAATGGATAAGAGGTTTCACCGGGAATAATTCCTCTTGGGTGGATGTGCCCTATTTTTGTTCTAAGGCTTTTTTCAAGATGTTTCACCGGGAATAATTCATCTTGAGGTTGAACTGTAGAAATCTAATTAGGAAAGAGCCTTCACCGAGAAGACATTCTCAATCCTAATTCATAGTCCTATAATATATATACAGTTTATTTGTCCTAAGGTTTTTCTCAGACGGAGTTCTAAACAGTGCATATACAGTTTACATTTGACAGGAATTTAAATGAAAGCTGTAAATTGAAAGCTATAAAGCCTAACCTGGGTGAAGAGGAGACCTTTGAAAGATTTATGTACAAAGCCTTACCATCAGCTTGGTTATTTATTGGTAACAGTATTAAAAGAAAAAGGGTTTTGGGACTTAGACTCAAGGAGAGGCCCATGTGAAATTGATTTGAAATTAAAGTTGTTTTGAAAACAGATTGAGAGTTGATTGAAAACAGTTGAATTGTTTATTGAAAACAGTTTTGAAGTTTTGTTTTTGAAAACAGAAGAAGTGAAGATGGACACTAGGTCACATAGGTATATGAAGAGTTTCACCGGGAATAATGCCCTTCAATACCAAAAGAAAGTTTTGAAAAACAGATGAGGAGTTTACTGTTTAAAAAGAAATGTTTTGAAAATGAAAAGGAAAAAGGGATGGGACTTACACTCTATTAGAGGAACAAAATATTTATTGCGTTTAGAAAACTGTATGTACAAAAAAGGTGTTGGGTGTCGCTACCGCGAAAATTAACAGAGTCGCCACTAACATATTTATCCTGAAAAGGAAGGGAATGTCAGCAAACCACAAAACAAAACAACGGTCTCACGACCAGAGAAAAAGGGTAAGGGAGTCGGTTACGCGAGGGGAAGGTATTAGCACCCTTCGCGCCCATCGTACTCGATGGTATCCACGCTTATGTCTAAACCTATGGGTGTGTAAGCAAACTACGCTAATCTGGACTAAAATGAATGCAGAATGTAGGGAAAAGAAAGAGTTATACTCGCACGGGCCCTACCCCGCTGCCTACGTATCCTTTTTGAGGAATCAGAGGTACCGTAGCTCGGCTAACTAATTTCTATTTGTTTTGTGTTTTTTAGGTGAACGAGTTACATTCACACTCCACTGCTCGACCTTTGGAGACTTATGCTTGGGAATGGAGCGGAAATAACAAGCTCTTAAGAAAAGAAAATCAAAGAGTGTGGTTTGTGTTTTAAAGAATGCATTAGGAAAACCTAAGCTAAGGGGGAAAGCTTGCTACCTAATGTTATCATACAAAGGGCACAAGTCTAAGCTAAGCTAACAACCTACGGGGAGAAGCGAAAGCAAGCAATGAGCACACAAACGAGCATCCGCTCGTAAAGCAAACAAACCAACGGTACTGACCGAGTGGTAGAAAAGCGGTCCCGCCATAGTCAAGGGGAGCAGCTCAACCCAAGTCAACCAAGCATTAGACCTCGTGAAAATGATCGGGCCATAGACAAGAGGGCGGACCCCTCTCAGCAACCAAGCCGTCACGGATCGTAAAGGAAAACGGTGCGTGCGTACACCGAGCATCAACGTCGAGCGACGCGAGCTATAAGAAAGGCGGGGGTCCGGCTGCATGAACCCTTTTCCTGACATACTCGATAACAAGATCTTGTGCAGGTTCAGAAGCGAACCACGCGTAGCATGCGCATAATGAGCGGACTCGATGAGACTAGGCGGGGGTTGATTGCTAACCCCTTTCGCGTGCCTTCCATGAGGACTTAACGGAGTGCCATATAGGACTTATTACACCGTGACTCCCTGCCGCAAATCACAAATATAAACACACCAACAAAAACAGAGCCTTTTTCGAGGGCTTGTCCAGATGCATGTCTAGGTCCTACTTCTCATGTTAAAGGATGATGCGAGAAAGCGATAAAGTGAGAGAGAAATAAAATGAAACGGAATCAATACCAAGCGGATGATGATCCGTAAACTAAAGCGAAGAGAGCAAGGAAACTAGGATCCCGCGAGTGAGCTAGCAAAGCAAAGGCAAATAGTCAGCACACTGATTAGCCATGAAAGCAAATAAAGGTCGACATGCGCATCGAGCATAATCACAATACACTTGCAAGAGGAACAAGCAAACCAAACAAGCAGATATAAAGTAATAGAGACGTGTTCTCCAAGATGAGAACACGATGCGAGTGAATGAGATCGTGTCCCGCGAATAGAGCGGAACACTCACGTAACAAGCGTCGACCGGTGACTATCCAAAAGCCTTGCACACTAGCACACAAGTTAGAGATAACAAAACATCGCAATCGGAATTACGTTATTAAATTCTAATCTAAGAGAAAATGAATAACTAATGAAAGCATGAAATGAACAACAAAATGTCAAGGGGAAAAAAAAGATGAATAAACCATAATCAATCAATGCCAATCATCTCACAAGATAGCACATTTCACAAGCTTTCCAACGATATAAAGAACGCGCAAATCGGAGTTACGAGTAAAAAGATATGAAAGATTGAAGTTAGGAAGCAAAGGAAGCAAAAATAGGTCGACCTACCTTCGACCTAGGTCGACCTAAACTCACCCTGGGTCGACCTAACAGTGCCAGAATCAAAAATGAAGGTTTTAGGTCGACCTAAACTCATCCTGGGTTGATCTAACAGTGCCAGGATCAAAAATGAAGGTTTTAGGTCGACCTAAACTCATCCTGGGTCGACCTAACAGTGCCAATTGCCAAAAAAAATGAATTTTCTCGCAAGGAAACATGATACCATCCTTCATGAATGTTCAGCATGCAAGCAAACATCAAACATGCAATGCTATGAGTCAAGAGCAAACACATTATTCAGCAAATTGATTGGTCTTTAAAGGCAAAATTAAATATTCCATCGAACAATTAGCATGCAAGCATTGAATCGTAAGCATTGTGATTATATTATCAAGAGTAATCGTTATCAAACCTCAAATGGCATCAATTTAGCGTAAGCATCATGAATTATCATTCCACAATCAATCATCACATGCTAGAACTCAAAATTAAGCACAAATGCTTCACACATTCAAATTATCGAACACTTAGCATGAAATTTCTTGTGTCATAAGCAACATGCATGTGGCATCATCAACAATTCAACGATAAATCTCGAATTCAATCAAATAATCAAGATCAACACGAATCATTCGATCAACAAGCAATTATCATTATCAACTATCATAGATCCATCATCCACAATCAAAAATCATCATGATCAATGTCGAATTAAGCAACAAAATCAATGATCTAGCAAGGTTTGTAGTGAATTTACCGGATCGAATGAAGAGAATGAGATCGGATGAACACGAACGCGAACACGACGCGAACACGAACGAAATCCAAGAGATGTGAGGGAGAGAGTGGCGCGTGAGATCCTTTGATAGGGAGAGAGATGCGCGACACTTTAATCGGAGGAGAAGACCTTGATTTGTGCTTTGATCTTCATTTGTTCTTGAGATTTGATCTTGAATTGATGAAGTTTTTGTGAGTTTTTGTGGTTTTGATCCAAGAAAATTGAGAGAGAATTGAGAGAAAGTGTTTTTGATCTTTTGGGTGAAATTGAAGTTATGAGCGTCCTCCCCTGATTTGTGAAGAGCAAAATGTTTATATATTGTCAACGCGAATTGTCCAAATCGCCCTCGGTGCGTCTTATTTTGGCTCGTTTTTAAGGAAACTCGGTTCGGCTCTCAATTCCGGAACGAAACCAATGCCACTATGAAGATGACCAAATTTGTGACTCGTCACCGCGAGAATCACCTCAATCCGATAAGCGGTGAAGAAAATACGCCCGTTTGAATGACGAGAAACGCCGATTCATCTGATACGACTGTGCAAAATTTTGTGAGTACCGCTCAAAGAACTCGATAAAACCCTACCTTCGGCTCAAAATCTGAACAAGCATGTGTGACGAAGAAACGAAGCTAACAAAATTTTCGAGAGAATGCCGCCGGAATGGACTTCATACGATAAAAATCGAAGGAGTTATGAATTTTTGAACTCGGCGCGACATACTCGAAAACACACTTTTCACCGAAACAACGCGACGATCCTTAAAATTCTGGGAATTTTCCGTGCATAATTGGCCTTTGGTCCGAACATATGAAATCTTGATAGTGATGGTACAGAGCTCCAGTTAAATTTTCAAGCAAATCCGACGAGCGGATTAGGAGATATGAATTTTCCGAGGTCCAAAACCCTACATTCAGCACTGTTTTTCACTACGAAACCTCAAGTAATTTGCAAATTTGACGACCTTCCTCAAAGAATTGGCTTCGAAGCCGAACACGAAAGTTGTAGATATCGTCGAAACAGTCAAGGCTACGCGGGAACTTAGCTCATATCACCTTCCAAATATGACTTGCGAATTTTCTCGTATTTCCACCATTTATAAACCATTTTCACGCCTTTCTTCTTAAACCCATGAAAACTCTTTATTATTTTTCTTCAATTTTGGAATGACGAAATAAACGTCATTAATAACTTATAGCTCAAATAAAGAGGTCAAATTTTGGGGTGCAACAGCTGCCCCTATTCAAACTTCTTGAACCTGACGAGTGAGAAACGAAAGTTTCGAACCGTTGAGGTGGAAGGAGATTGAATACCAGAATGAACTCGAAAATTTGCGCTCTTGATCAATAGAAGATTCCGTCTTGTAACAAGAAGGAATGTACCACCCCGCAAGCAGGGAGAAAAAACTTCAATTGATCCGGATAATAAATATGTTCCAACTTGCGATAAGAAGGAACGGGCACCCACAAGCAGGGGAAACACTTCAAATGATCTGGGTATCAAGAGAAGGAACATCTCGACTGATCTGAGTATCAGACGTAGCAAATGTCTCCGAACTTGCATCCGGATAGATGTCTTAAATAGATTTGGGAATCGAAGGAGATACGCCGGTTGATCTGGGCATCAACGGGTAATAGGTATCTCTGATCTGGGAATCTGGGCAGACATCTCTTCTGATGCAATTAAATCATCAGGTAGATATTCCTACTAATCTGGGAATTAGTGGCTAGCTCCTTCGTAAGACCACGGGGATCCGGAGGCGGCTCCTTCAACTGAACTTGGAATCAGGATAGGAACAATATCTCTTCTGAACTGTGTACGCCGGGGAAAGAATGCCTTTAAACTGATCTGGACATGATGCCAGAAAATAAGTAGGACAATCTTCATCTTGTCATACCCCAAATTTGTCCTACCCTTTACTTTCATCTGGCTTAGGCTTTTCATTCATGTGCATATCTCCATTTGGACATTAACATAACATGCATCATTAATCAATAAACTTGGCGAGGGATCGAGGTCGTAGACAGAGCTGAGGTTTCACATGGCTTGAAGTTCATACTTTGTGCAGGCTTGTTTCTATTGAGGTTCTCAACTAATCGTGGAGTAAAGTTCGTTTCGTTGTGCTTGTGTCAACCGATGGATTTTCAGGGTTGTTCATATGATCATCTTATTGTTAGGGTGTCATCTGATTTTCTCCAATTCAAAGTTTGGTTCATCTGGTTACTTAAAATACAAGCTATTCGTTTAGGGTGTCGTTAACAGAGGGTGAATTCATTCCGTTGAAGACTGTATTGGGCTACTTTCATTTTTTAAGACATTTGATGAAATTTTAACTTTCGGTCAAAGTCAACCATGGAAGGTTGACTCTATGACCAAAGTCCATAACGAATTCTCTTGAGTCTTTGTCTTATGAGGTTTGTTCAAGCTGCAAGTCGAGAGAAATATTTGAAAATTCATTGGAATATTTGAAAAGAAAAGACTTCAAGCTTTATTTCTTTTGGAAAAAAGAGATGCCACATTCCACTTTTCATTCAATACATGAGTCAACATTTTTTATCAAGAGTCACGTACACAATAGTTACAAAAAAACTACAAAGAAAAAGAAACTTAAGCTTATGCTACAAGGACCAAGACTCCCCTGGACCTATTTGCTCCAAGTTTCTTCAGGTTTCCACCATCCATCATCATCATTATTTCTTCATAAAACCTGCTGCCTGCTAAATTGTTTCAGCTCCCTCTTCATGGTCATCCACCTTCACTACGACGCGCCTTCGCATCGTCTTCGGTTTGCCTCCTTGCCGTAAGCAACTTCATGCCATTTTAAGTGGATTGGAACAAGGCTGCACAAACCAAGGAAACCATATTCACGAATGCCCGATATTGTCAAATAGTGAATGCATGCAGCAGCTCTACCAAAGTTCATACAAATACATATCCACACTTACCGAACGGCTAGCTCATGACACTTTCAAATCGGCACAAACCGAAGGTCCTTCGAATCCACAAGTTCGTAGACATTTCTATTGCAGCCCCTGCAACATACATACAACCAGATTCAGTTACGAAAAGCCATGACAGAGAATTCTCACAAAATAAACCATACCCATACCCATATAATTCAAAAGACTTCAATCAGCCAATCACAAAACCAGAAAAGAGACCAAGTCAGCCCCATCAGCCAAGCATCATCAAACATGTAACTAACTTACCAGCCCGGCATACAAACCTCCACCAGAATTCGGCAATCGAAAGGAAACTCACAAAACCAAAGAGATAACAAATAGCTAACAGAAAAGACAAGTTCAGTGCACTGATTTATTCACATAAGAGCCAAAACCTACACATATGAAAGACAAGTCAGTCAGGTCCATTCATACACATTCAGGTTCTGAAACAACATTCATATCATGACAGCATTCAATCCATAAAACATCATATTAACAGTCTAATTAGACACTAATCCTTTCATACCTCTCCTCTCAACCTATCACTAACCAATTCCCAAACTGAATCCAAGCCCAACAATGCAACGCAGCTTCACAAATCTTCCGCAAGTTCATGGTAACAGTGATTTCAACTCGATCTCATCGTTTGAACGACGCTGCAGTATCAGCTCCTGAAGAGTCTTACAAAAAAAGACAAAATTCAGTTCATAAACAAACCTCTGCCAAATCAGTTCAAAGCACTAACAACAAATACTAATAGTTTCAGAAGCATACCCGTCGACACTTGATTCCGTTCACCTTGTTATGACAACTCACAAGCTTGTCCGAAATACTGCACAATTGGCTTGCTTCTACTTGCATCTGAACCTGTCCACGACAAAAACATACCAAAAAGAGATTTAGTAATCCCCAGCTGAACCGCATAACAGAGATACCAAAGTCGAGCGGTTACGAAGAAAAAAAAACAAAACACCCTGCATCAAACACAAGAAACCATACAGCAAGAAGAGAAAATCAGAAGAATAAAATCAAGTCCCACATTCAAGAAATCGAAAAAACTCATTGCAATCATATTTTAGGTCCCACATTCAAGGATTCATCATCATTACCCAATCATTGCCCATATAAAAAGTCAGCTCCACTCACCTGCAGAAGGACACCTAGAAAAAGCACAAGCACTAAGCTTCGTCATTGTTTCACTTGCAAACTTTGAGAGAAGAAGTGCTAAAACCTAAAGTTCAAACACGCCGCTTACTCTCCATCCACCTTCTCCACTTCACCTTTACTATACGCTCTCACCATTGACTCTGCTCCACGAACCATTCATCATCATCTCCATCTTCATCACTCTCCCACACTCATCTTCCACCTCTCTCCCTCCAATTCTCTGCAACTCCTTCTATTTCACTTCCCTCGCCCTTTCACTAAAGCTCAGTTCCATTGTTGTTAGAGTTTCAACCACTGAAACTCTGATCAACAGAGCTAAACCTCAGAATTCACGTTCTTGTATATCTCTCATATTCATACTCTTCACCATCCTCTCAACGCAACAACAACAATACGACAGTTCACCGATAGATCAAAACACAGAAAAAGAAGAAGGAGAAGAGCGAGAATTTCGAGAAAAGGAAGAGGCAATTAGAATAAAGGGAGAACAGACCTGTAACAAATTCTCTTCGGTGACTCTGGAATTTTCAATTTGTTCATCTCAATTCTCCAAGAAAAATAAAAAAGGATGGCCGATTCATCATCTTTAGCTTCTGAACCATGTTCACGATTCTTCAACAACTTCGATGTTCAATGACGAGTTCTCCATCAGGTGCTTGAATCTGCGTACTTAACCAAGGTTACAACGATATCAGGGGCTCAGATCTTCAACAGCAAAAGCTAATCAAAAGAGGAGAGAGAGGACGCAACAAATCACGCTCGGAGTCGAAAGGCGGCGTCGGAGAAGACAACTCGGTCGCTCCACCGTTGTCCGAAACCAAAAGAGGTTAGGATAAGAGAAGGAGAGCGTCATCGGGGTTGTGTTCGTCATGGTGGCGCCGTCAATTTGTCGATCGGAGAAGAGGTTCGGCCGTCGTCACCTGAGTGCGGTTGAGAGAGAAGGAACGTTGAGTTGAATAGCCACAAGAGGTTACCCTAATTCCCCTTTTCTTTTAATTTTTTTATTCAATTACCTTTTTTTTAATTAAAAATCTGATACAACAAAATTGTGAGTAGAAAGTGGATCAATTCTCTTGGGCTTATCACGAATTTGCTTTCACACCCCCGCCGGGCCCATGCACACTCCATTTCTCTTTTTCTGGTTTGCTACAAAAGTCTGTTGGGCTTAACTCCCATGGGCCCTGCGCCCAGTTTCATGCATGCACCCCTATTTTAATTTTGCACCCCCTGTGTACATATCTTCATGTTAGTTTTAGGTTCTTTTTCATATAGTTTTGTATGCTTTTTTTGGTAATAAAAACAGCAATAAAAATCAATAAAATTTGTTAGACTTTTAGATCATTTTTAGGAATTAATCTTGGTCCCTTTAAATGATATTTTTCATATTAAAAAACTCATAAAAATAAGTAGATTTTAGGTTAATTTTCACATTAATCTTTTGAACTCATTTCTTTCATAAAAACCATAAAAATAGTAGTATTTTTAGTCTTTTGTGCTATATTTTGACTTGTTCTATTTCATGCTCTTATGCTATTTTCATATACTCCATTTAGCGCTTTATTTTTTCATGTGTTCTTCTATTCCTAACCTTAGGTAGAAACCATGATAACATTAGGTAGAAATTCCCTTCATACTTAGGCTAGTTTCTCTTTTTTTTACAACTTCAAAACATCTAAAAATACTTGAATAAACTCCCATTAAAAAATACCAAGAAAACTCATAAAAAATTGACTAATAAATATTTTGACTAATAAAAAGGGAATGGAAGCTTGTAACCTCTCTTGCTTAAGGGATGTTCGAGTGCTTGTGGCTCCCTTGCTTAAGGGTCCCATTCAGGCGTAAGTTCCCAACCTCTAAAAAACACAAACCAAAGAGTAACTCGAGTTTCCCTTGCTTAAGGGATTTCCTCGAAACACTCAAACTCTCTCTCTCTTCTCTCGCTTTCTTAAGGGCACCGTTATTTCCGCTCCATTGCATCCTAGGCTGTCCCCTTGTGCAAGAGCGCGAACGTTAACGCCGCCCAACTAAAAAACACAAAAACAAACAGAAAATATGGAGCCGAACTACGGCGCTCTGATTCCTGAAAAGGATACGTAGGCATCAAGTCGCGGGGCTTGAACGAGCACACTTGTAAATAATTCCTTCTTTTCCCCGTATTTTTTTTTGCATTCATTCCTATATAGACATAGACATAGTACACACCCTTTAGATAGAAACAAACATAGGTGGATACCATCGAGTACGATGGGCGCGAGGGGTGCTAATACCTTCCCCTTGCGTAACCGACTCCCGTACCTTGATTCTCTGGTCGCAAGACCCTGTTCCTTCCTTTTCTAGGTTTTCTGATATTCCTTTCCCTTATGGGATAAATATATTGGTGGCGACTCTGTTCATTTTTCGCGAGCGTGCGACAGCTGGCGACTCTGCTGGGGATGTTGCTAGACCTGTTGCTGGTCCATCCTTAGTGAGTCGATCCTAGCCTTTGTTTGTTTTATTTTATTGGGTGTTTATTTGTTTTATGTCTATATCTTGTATATATGTTTGCATGTTTATTGTCTGCTTGCATATCATGTTTATTTCTGTTTGCACATCATGCATATGGATTATATTCTGTGTTCCTTGGGGTCTTCTGTTCTGTTTTGCAGGTGGGGGGTTTGTGTGAGGTAAAAGGCCCACTACCCAGGCCAAGTGACACATAGGATTAGCGTGGATGCTCATGTTGACTACCGTAGCGCTTGCTATGGATGAGTTCAATATGGGGTACCACAACTGGGCGAGGTTCTTTCATGGAACACTGTGTCTGGCACGCTTGTTGCCTCAAACACTTTGTACCCCAGGGGAACTGTAGACCCTAGTGACCATTAGGGACCACTTGTCCGTGTCTAGACTTCATACCCGTGAGATTGGGGTGGGACAGGAAACCTTGACTCCTACATACCTTTGGTTCTTCATACTCGAGGTTGGACCTTTATTTGGTCTGTTCTCATGGCGCTTGATATTCTGGTATTCAAAAAGGCGTCGAACCTTTGATCCTGTGACATTTGGCCTGCAAGGAGGTTTTATATCAGTCATTCAGAGGATTGTACATATACTACTCAGATTATATGGACCTTGATCCCATGCTTGCATTGCATAACATCATTGTTTTATCCACTTCATTTGTGGGGGATCCTAAAGTCTATTTCCAAAAAAAAAAAAGAGAAAAAGAAAAAAGGAAATAGAAAAGCAAAAAAGAAAAGAAAAGAAAAGATATTCTATACAAAAAAGGGCTTTAATTCCAAAAGAGAACTAAAAAGCGTGCGAAAAGACTTTAGGATCTCTCATAAACGAAACATGCATTCACACTATCATGCATTTCATGGTTCTCTCAGATACTTATGGGACCCTTTCTCTTCAGATTTCAAGATCAATAACGGATTTGACTTCTCACCGCCACAAAGATCAACTATGGAACAACTCCGTGAGGAAATGGATGAGATGAGGGAACAAATGGGTCATCTTATGTTGGAGATGCAAGACTTGATCCATAATCAGGGTGCACTAAAAGAGGAAAACAATCAGTTGAAGACTCAATTGAGCTTGGTCATGGAAGTTCTGAAGACAGTATTAAGGAAGGAAGGTGATGTTGTTCCTGCTGCTGCAACAGAAGTTGTTGATTCCTTCTTCCCAATAGGATTCCTTTCCACTCATGGAATGCCTCAGGGAGCTCTCCCTCGATTTCAAGCGCCATTGCCTCCACGTCAAAATGTTCATGCCCCTAGAATGAATCAAGGAGACCGGATGTGTGGAAAAAAACCTAAGATGCCTCAGAGGGTTCTTGATCCGATCCCGATGCCTTATGCTCAGTTACTTCCCCGCTTGCTGGAACTTCGGTTGGTTGAGCTACGCGATTTGTCCATGCCTGAAAAGCTTCCCCCCAGTTTTGATGCCAATGCTCGATGCGAGTTCCATTCTGGGGCACCTGGCCATGATATTGAGAATTGTAGGGCGCTGAAGCAGCAAATTCAAGATCTCATTGACTCCAAAGTAATATCATTCACTCCAAATGGTCTGCGCATAAAACGTAGAGTTCATGCATAAGTGAATGCCCAAAAAAAATAAAATAAAATAAAAAATAAAAAGAAGAAGAATAAGCCCAAATGGAGTCAAGGCCCCTCAACATTGGCAATCATCATTTCATTTCCGTATTTTGTTGAAGACTACTTCCTTGTCTGAATTGGTTGGTATGATAATAATAAAAGCACTACAAATTCTCGAGCAACTTCGTCATAATCTTTTCCAAAAAAAAAAAAAGATCAAGATGTTATGTAGAAGCATCTCTCATTCTCAAGGTTCTTGTGCTCAGTTATATCTGCGGAGGTTGGTGTTGCAGCTGGTGTTTGAGCTCTCCTTGCAACAAGTAGCTTCTCTAAGTTTGGTGACCATGCAAGGTTCCTCCATGTTTGATGGCAAATACTTCTTCAATGACTATGCTTGGGGCTCCCGAACGAGGGATAAGCAAGACGCACTCTTATCTTGAGCATTGCATCATTCGCATCGCTCGAATCCCTAAAAGCATTACAAATTCCTGGATGACTTCGTCAGAATATTCTTCCGTGTGATAATCAAGAGTGTTCTTCACAATGCTTCTCATTCTCAAGGTTCTACTTCATATATCAGTTGCCTTTTCTCATGATCTCCTTCTCAGTGCCCTTGCTAGTTAACAGAGACAAGAAGAACATGAGAAACAAATTGACGTGATTCCATTGCCTTGTTCCCATTTGCTCCCCTGTTTGTTGGAACTTCAATTGGTTAAGATACGAATATTGGGTCTTCTTCACCATAAGTAGCTCTCTTGAGTTTGATGATCATACAAGATTCTTTCCATTTATGATGGCAATTATTACTCTAGCTACTATATTTGGGGCTCCCGCACGAGGGATAAGCAAGACGTACTCTTATCTTGAGCATTGCATCACTCGCATTGCTCGAATCCCTAAAGCAAGGAAAAAGTTTACAACTCATGGGTGACTTTGTTGGAGTTCTCTTTTGAAGTTATCTGAAGTGTTTGGAAGGAACTGCAGAAAGTATTCAAGATCAATAAGTCCAGACGGAGTCAAGTCTCCTCGACAATGGCACTCATTTAGTTTCTTTATTGCACTCTCATTTGTAACATTTCATTGTTTGTTTAAGCATTGCTAGCATATAAAAACTTGTTAATTTCTGAATGAAAATCATAATACATTGTTTATGTTTGTCTTGAAGAAACCCATTCGTTTTCACTCATAAAATGTTTTTGGCATTACGATACCAACTTTACTAATCGCTTGCTTAGGCAAAGAGCGGAGGGAGAATGACGAAAGATAAAAATGCAAAATCTCCAATTGTGTGTTTGTGAATAAAACCCTACTGAGGATGTACAAGCATTATTTCAAACCCCCAAACACCGGAGATATAAGGGAGATAGACCCTCGTTAACCCCTTTGAGCCTTGAAGTAGGAGTTTCTTTTCTAATCATAAAAATCCTTATTTTAACCTTGGGGCAGGGTAGTGTTCATTTAACTTGATCGAGCTTTCAAAACTCGCCAAAAGGGTGTGCATCTAAGGATACAACAATGGCTATCCTTCAAAAGGTTGAGGAATGTCAAAACCGCAATGATTATCCCTATGCCATCAAGAGATCAAGAGAGAACGATACCACAATGGTAATCTTTCATCAAATCAAAGGAGTGAGGCAGTCGCAATCACCTCTAACGAATCAAAGACTATGCGAGGTCACACGACTTGTTCAAAAAAAAAGAGAGCAAAAAAGGAAATGGCAAAAAAAAAATAAAAAAAAAAAGATGAAAAGAAAATGGCAAAAGAAAAAGATGATGAAATTGCCAAGCAAGAACAAAGTCGTGTGATAATGAATCAGAAGAATAAAAGGTGAGCGATCGCCATGTCCGGAAAACCTCATTGATTCCTCAACCATTCCAAATTCCTTGTGAGGGATGAACACTCGTGTCGAGTTAACTGAACATAGGAATGGAGAACATCACGAAGGGGGTGGGTACAAATAATTTTGAGCCTAAAATCCTTTGTTTTCTGAAAACCGTGAACCCGACCAAGTTACAACCCTTAAAAGTCCTAATTGAAGTAGGATTTATTTCGAAAGCGCACTCCGATGAGATAGCGTTTAACTGACTCCCAATGAAGCGAGACTCATATCCATGTTGGTATCGTATGTTTTCTTTATCTTCCATATGCAAAAATCGAGGTTGTGTTAACTAGTGATCCATTCACAAGAGGTCGCAACCTCATTTCAATAAAAAGTTTCTTTAAATTTCAAGACTAACATAGGCTTTGCATTAGAATCATCATTCTTAAAATTAACATTCTTTTGCAGGCAACATATGTGCTTAACATCAAGGAAATTTTCAAGAATGAGAATCAGTGAGCAACTTGATCATGTCAAAGTACAAAAGACTCGAGAACTCCGAGGAGTAAAAGCTAATCATTTCTAATGTTGACCATCAAGGGGCATGCTCTCTAAAAACTCCGTTGGACATTAATAGTTAATGCCTTCCTTGATTACCTTTGAGGGGAAGAGTTTGGAGACTTTGTTGAGCGTGGTAAAGTTGTTTCCATGTTTGTTGACTTCAAAACAAAGAAAGCTTGAGGATTCTAGTAAGATATACCTAATCAGGGGCAATTAAGTCGAGGTTTGACCTCTCAAATTCAGCATATCTGGGGCAATCATGTCGATAAATCTCTTCGAGCCTTGATCAATTTGGGGCAATCAAGTCGAGGAATCTCTCTTGAGTTCAACCAATCTGGGGAAGTTACGTCGAGATCCGACAAATCTCTCCAAGGATCCTTTGGGGCAAATCCCTCCATAAGTCACAAAGCCTGGGGGACAATTCTGAGTTTTTTTGTCGCTCCATGACCATAGGAGTTTATTTCTCCTAGAAACTTGGTCTCTCCTCAAGCATAAGGGTTTATTCCTCCTAGGAGTCGTTCTACTTCCCTAATCAAAGCTCCTTATCTGGATTTCTCATCCCCAACATGGTGAATCGAGGGAATCTCCTCAAACTGAGAATCCTCCAACCAGTGGCACATGGTGAGAAGTCAGAAATCATTCCTCAAGTCAAAGAAAAGTGCATCTTACAAATTAAAGTCCAATATCTATTGGCACCTCCACATGGTCCTTAACACTAAGGGGATTTTCCCTGGTGTTTACCTCACTAATGCCTCTATTTGGCACTCTGCATATAGCGTTCACTGCATATAACATTGCATCCTCAAAAGCGTAGCATATCCATCAAAATGGAGCATTACGCCACAGAAAAATTCAAACATGCATACAAAGCATAAGCCAGATAATACAAATCCGCACCCAGTCAAGACAATAATACATCCCCACAAAAGGTTGTCCTTACAAATTCTGATTGATATCTGCTACTACATTTCAAATCTCTTCCAACCACGGCGCCGAGGCGAGGTATCTTCAATCTCTGATGAGTGTCTGACACAATGTCTTCTTTTGTCTCCTGGTGTCGAGTCGATGTTGAGTCATAGATCGTAAGAGATCTTATTCTTTCAGTCCTGAAGATCATGCTTAGGTCTTCTCCTGGTGTCGAGTCGATGTTGAGTCATAGATCGTAAGAGATCTTATTCTTTTGTCTCCTGGTGTCGAGTCGATGTTGAGTCATAGATCGTAAGAGATCTTATTCTTTCAGTCCTGAAGATCATGCTTAGGTCTTCTCCTGGTGTCGAGTCGATGTTGAGTCAGAGATCGTAAGAGATCTTATTCTTTTGTCTCCTGGTGTCGAGTCGATGTTGAGTTATAGATCGTAAGAGATCTTATTCTTTCAGTCCTGAAGATCATGCTTAGGTCTTCTCCTGGTGTCGAGTCGATGTTGAGTCATAGATCGTAAGAGATCTTATTCTTTTGTCTCCTGGTGTCGAGTCGATGTTGAGTCATAGATCGTAAGAGATCTTATTCTTTCAGTCCTGAAGATCATGCTTAGGTCTTCTCCTGGTGTCGAGTCGATGTTGAGTCATAGATCGTAAGAGATCTTATTCTTTTGTCTCCTGGTGTCGAGTCGATGTTGAGTTATAGATCGTAAGAGATCTTATTCTTTCAGTCCTGAAGATCGTACGAGATCCTCTCCTGATGTCGAGTCGATGTTGAGTCATAGATCGTACGAGATCTTTTTCCTTTCGGTCATTGTTTCATACAAACATTCTCTTTGAAAACCCCGTGTCGGCACCGCTACCGCATTATAAGCTATCTCCATCCAAATCCATTGTTCACTGTAAATATATCCACCAGAAAAACAAAAATCTCTCTTTCCCCAGCAGATATCAAAAAAAAAAAAAAAAGATAACACTTACACCATCTTCTCTTCAGGACAAATTTCCGGTACTTTGTATTTAATCTTCTTCCACCTCGAATGTTCGAAAGGCTAACGCCAATCTCACCTTCAGGTTTAAGATGATTAAATAGGGGCAGCTGTCATACCCCAAATTTGTCCTACCCTTTACTTTCATCTGGCTTAGGCTTTTCATTCATGTGCATATCTCCATTAGGACATTAACATAACATGCATCATTAATCAATAAACTTGGCGAGGGATCGAGGTCGTAGACAGAGCTAAGGTTTCACATGGCTTGAAGTTCATACTTTGTGCAGGCTTGTTCCTATTGAGGTTCTCAACTAATCGTGGAGTAAAGTTCGTTTCGTTGTGCTTGTGTCAACCGATGGATTTTCAGGGTTGTTCATATGATCATCTTATTGTTAGGGTGTCATCTGATTTTCTCCAATTCAAAGTTTGGTTCATCTGGTTACTTAAAATACAAGCTATTCGTTTAGGGTGTCGTTAATAGAGGGTGAATTCATTCCGTTGAAGACTGTATTGGGCTACTTTCATTTTTTAAGACATTTGATGAAATTTTAACTTTCGGTCAAAGTCAACCATGGAAGGTTGACTCTATGACCAAAGTCCATAACGAATTCTCTTGAGTCTTTGTCTTATGAGGTTTGTTCAAGCTGCAAGTCGAGAGAAATATTTGAAAATTCATTGGAATATTTGAAAAGAAAAGACTTCAAGCTTTATTTCTTTTGGAAAAAAGAGATGCCACGTTCCACTTTTCATTCAATACATGAGTCAACATTTTTTATCAAGAGTCACGTACACAATAGTTACAAAAAAACTACAAAGAAAAAGAAACTTAAGCTTATGCTACAAGGACCAAGACTCCCCTGGACCTATTTGCTCCAAGTTTCTTCAGGTTTCCACCATCCATCATCATCATTATTTCTTCATAAAACCTGCTGCCTGCTAAATTGTTTCAGCTCCCTCTTCATGGTCATCCACCTTCACTACGACGCGCCTTCGCATCGTCTTCGGTTTGCCTCCTTGCCGTAAGCAACTTCATGCCATTTTAAGTGGATTGGAACAAGGCTGCACAAACCAAGGAAACCATATTCACGAATGCCCGATATTGTCAAATAGTGAATGCATACAGCAGCTCTACCAAAGTTCATACAAATACATATCCACACTTACCGAACGGCTAGCTCATGACACTTTCAAATCGGCACAAACCGAAGGTCCTTCGAATCCACAAGTTCGTAGACATTTCTATTGCAGCCCCTGCAACATACATACAACCAGATTCAGTTACGAAAAGCCATGACAGAGAATTCTCACAAAATAAACCATACCCATACCCATATAATTCAAAAGACTTCAATCAGCCAATCACAAAACCAGAAAAGAGACCAAGTCAGCCCCATCAGCCAAGCATCATCAAACCTGTAACTAACTTACCAGCCCGGCATACAAACCTCCACCAGAATTCGGCAATCGAAAGGAAACTCACAAAACCAAAGGGATAACAAATAGCTAACAGAAAAGACAAGTTCAGTGCACTGATTTATTCACATAAGAGCCAAAACCTACACATATGAAAGACAAGTCAGTCAGGTCCATTCATACACATTCAGGTTCTGAAACAACATTCATATCATGACAGCATTCAATCCATAAAACATCATATTAACAGTCTAATTAGACACTAATCCTTTCATACCTCTCCTCTCAACCTATCACTAACCAATTCCCAAACTGAATCCAAGCCCAACAATGCAACGCAGCTTCACAAATCTTCCGCAAGTTCATGGTAACAATGATTTCAACTCGATCTCATCGTTTGAACGACGCTGCAGTATCAGCTCCTGAAGAGTCTTACAAAAAAAAGACAAAATTCAGTTCATAAACAAACCTCTGCCAAATCAGTTCAAAGCACTAACAACAAATACTAATAGTTTCAGAAGCATACCCGTCGACACTTGATTCCGTTCACCTTGTTATGACAACTCACAAGCTTGTTCGAAATACTGCACAATTGGCTTGCTTCTACTTGCATCTTAACCTGTCCACGACAAAAACATACCAAAAAGAGATTTAGTAATCCCCAGCTGAACCGCATAACAGAGATACCAAAGCCGAGCGGTTACGAAGAAAAAAAAAACAAAACACCCTGCATCAAACACAAGAAACCATACAGCAAGAAGAGAAAATCAGAAGAATAAAATCAAGTCCCACATTCAAGAAATCGAAAAAACTCATTGCAATCATATTTTAGGTCCCACATTCAAGGATTCATCATCATTACCCAATCATTGCCCATATAAAAAGTCAGCTCCACTCACCTGCAGAAGGACACCTAGAAAAAGCACAAGCACTAAGCTTCGTCATTGTTTCGCTTACAAACTTTGAGAGAAGAAGTGCTAAAACCTAAAGTTCAAACACGCCGCTTACTCTCCATCCACCTTCTCCACTTCACCTTTACTATACGCTCTCACCATTGACTCTGCTCCACGAACCATTCATCATCATCTCCATCTTCATCACTCTCCCACACTCATCTTCCACCTCTCTCCCTCCAATTCTCTGCAACTCCTTCTATTTCACTTCCCTCACCCTTTCACTAAAGCTCAGTTCCATTGTTGTTAGAGTTTCAACCACTGAAACTCTGATCAACAGAGCTAAACCTCAGAATTCACGTTCTTGTATATCTCTCATATTCATACTCTTCACCATCCTCTCAACGCAACAACAACAATACGACAGTTCACCGATAGATCAAAACACAGAAAAAGAAGAAGGAGAAGAGCGAGAATTTCGAGAAAAGGAAGAGGCAATTAGAATAAAGGGAGAACATACCTGTAACAAATTCTCTTCGCTGACTCTGGAATTTTCAATTTGTTCATCTCAATTCTCCAAGAAAAATAAAAAAGGATGGCCGATTCATCATCTTTAGCTTATGAACCATGTTCACGATTCTTTAACAACTTCGATCTTCAATGACGAGTTCTCCATCAGGTGCTTGAATCTGCGTACTTAACCAAGGTTACAACGATATCAGGGGCTCAGATCTTCAACAGCAAAAGCTAATCAAAAGAGGAGAGAGAGGACGCAACAAATCACGCTCGGAGTCGAAAGGCGCCGTCGGAGAAGACAACTCGGTCGCTCCACCGTTGTCCGAAACCAAAAGAGATTAGGATAAGAGAAGGAGAGCGTCATCGGGGTTGTGTTCGTCATGGTGGCGCCGTCAATTTGTCGATCGGAGAAGAGGTTCGGCCGTCGTCACCTGAGTGCGGTTGAGAGAGAAGGAACGTTGAGTTGAATAGCCACAAGAGGTTACCCTAATTCCCCTTTTCTTTTAATTTTTTTATTCAATTACCTTTTTTTAATTAAAAATCTGATACAACAAAATTGTGAGTAGAAAGTGGATCAATTCTCTTGGGCTTATCACGAATTTGCTTTCACACCCCCACCGGGCCCATGCACACTCCATTTCTCTTTTTCTGGTTTGCTACAAAAGTCTGTTGGGCTTAACTCCCATGGGCCCTGCGCCCAGTTTCATGCATGCACCCCTATTTTAATTTTGCACCCCCTGTGTACATATCTTCATGTTAGTTTTAGGTTCTTTTTCATATAGTTTTGTATGCTTTTTTTGGTAATAAAAACAGCAATAAAAATCAATAAAATTTGTTAGACTTTTAGATCATTTTTAGGAATTAATCTTGGTCCCTTTAATTGATATTTTTCATATTAAAAAACTCATAAAAATAAGTAGATTTTAGGTTAATTTTCACATTAATCTTTTGAACTCATTTCTTTCATAAAAACCATAAAAATAGTAGTATTTTTAGTCTTTTGTGCTATATTTTGACTTGTTCTATTTCATGCTCTTATGCTATTTTCATATACTCCATTTAGCGCTTTATTTTTTCATGTGTTCTTCTATTTCTAACCTTAGGTAGAAACCATGATAACATTAGGTAGAAATTCCCTTCATACTTAGGCTAGTTTCTCTTTTTTTTTACAACTTCAAAACATCTAAAAATACTTGAATAAACTCCCATTAAAAAATACCAAGAAAACTCATAAAAAATTGACTAATAAATATTTTGACTAATAAAAAGGGAATGGAAGCTTGTAACCTCTCTTGCTTAAGGGATGTTCGAGTGCTTGTGGCTCCCTTGCTTAAGGGTCCCATTCAGGCGTAAGTTCCCAACCTCTAAAAAACACAAACCAAAGAGTAACTCGAGTTTCCCTTGCTTAAGGGATTTCCTCGAAACACTCAAACTCTCTCTCTCTTCTCTCGCTTTCTTAAGGGCACCGTTATTTCCGCTCCATTGCATCCTAGGCTGTCCCCTTGTGCAAGAGCGCGAACGTTAACGCCGCCCAACTAAAAAACACAAAAACAAACAGAAAATATGGAGCCGAACTACGGCGCTCTGATTCCTGAAAAGGATACGTAGGCATCAAGTCGCGGGGCTTGAACGAGCACACTTGTAAATAATTCCTTCTTTTCCCCGTATTTTTTTTTGCATTCATTCCTATATAGACATAGACATAGTACACACCCTTTAGATAGAAACAAACATAGGTGGATACCATCGAGTACGATGGGCGCGAGGGGTGCTAATACCTTCCCCTTGCGTAACCGACTCACGTACCTTGATTCTCTGGTCGCAAGACCCTGTTCCTTCCTTTTCTAGGTTTTCTGATATTCCTTTCCCTTATGGGATAAATATATTGCTGGCGACTCTATTCATTTTTCGCGAGCGTGCGACACATCTGAAAGACAAAGTCAATCACGCAGACATCTCCATCTGATCTGATGATATCAGTGGCTTGCTCCTTCGTAAGATCTTGGGAGATCCGGAGGCGGTTCCTTCAACTAACCTGAATCTGAATATTAGGATAGGAACAGATATCTCTTCCGAACTGTGTACGCCGGGTAAAGAAATCGTCTTCAACTAATGGTTAGGCATCAGGACTGGGTAGACGAATTTCTTCTTCTGAACGAACTAAATCGTGAGGGAGTAGATATTTCCAACTGATCTGATGTATCAGAGGGCTTGCTCCTTCGGAAGATCTATAGAGATCCGGAGGCGGTTCCTTCAACTGAGCGGGATATCAGGATAGGAACAAATATCTTCCACCGATCTGGGGGAATCGGGAATAGGAATGTCTTTGAACTGATCTGAACTACGCCAGAAAATAAGTAGAACAATCCTCTTCTGATTCAAAACATCAGGATAAGAATGTATATGGAATAACTTTCCTGCAGAAAGAGACATATATGATATGGTTTATGCATGATGCATGTATGAATGTATATGGAATAACGTTTTCGAGAAGGAAGACGCTATACGCTTTAGAGAATGCAATGCAAATGATGCATGATTCGGACGTTGCTTAAGGAAACAACGGAAGAGCACTGAATTGCTGAAGCAGTCCTGGAGAGATTATGGAACTCTGCGGGGAGGACAAAATGAGTGACCAAGGGTCACAAACTGCGAGCTGGCAAAGATGGATCAGAAATCTGCTGGAGACGAACAAATCTGGATGCGAGCTCTGAATGGGGAATAAATCCTGCTTGGGGATACCCGGGCAACTTCATTGGAGAAGCAAAATCTCGACACCCTGGGGATGTGAAGATAAAGGCAAGTCATGAAGACAACTCTGATGGGGAGTGATCAACTTGCTTGTATAAGACGCATTCCGCTGGGGAAATCCTAGACGGACATAGATTCTGCTGAGGATGCATGTGAATCTCTGTTGAGGAAAGAAACTCAGTGGGGAAGATGGACGCTTCTGCACAGCAATCTGCTTAGGGATATGAGAGATCCGCTGGGGATAAGGAACTTAGCATAAGAACCTTTTGTTAAGGCAACTCCACCGGGGAATAAGATGACTCTCTTGGGGAAACAGGTCCATCTGTTGAAGAGAGAAGTGCTCTACTGGGGAGAACGAGGACTTTCGGGCAAGGAACCACATTAAGAACTTGTCAGGGAATCAGATACCATCCAACCATGACTCAACTGGGGAGAAGATATTCCGCCGGGGAATAAGGCTTCTGGAACATAGAGAATGCATCAAGATGTGCTTTGATGAGGAGATGAGAATCTTGGAACAAAGAAAGTCTCATCCAGATATACTCAGCTGGGGAATGAGAATCTCTCGTTAGGATGCACTCGGCTGGGGAATGAGAATCTCTCGTAGCTATGTCTGTCAATATGCTGATGCGAAGCGCTTGCAAGGACGTACCTGCAAGACAAACAAATGAAAAATGCCCCAGGATATAGCATGGCATCTTGGCCTGCCATCCTGGTTACACAAGACTTCGAAGTAATTTCAAAGATTTTATCATTTCTAATCATGTATCGTAAAAGCAATGCAGTTTTCATATGCAAAGTTTAACACAAATCCAGGACGTTTTATGCAAACAAAACAGTAAAAGAAAACGGCTATTTAAGATAAAAAAAGGTTTTTATTAATTGCGAACAGAATGCTCGTAAAAGAGCGAACACATTTCAGAAGTAGTTCCTAGTAAGAGGTAACCACGCATTTATTGAGTACAAGAGAAATGGCAATGTGAAACGGATATCCATTGATTTCGATCCCACTATCACTTTTATAACCCCGACGTTCTCATCTCCTTGCTTTGGAAGACCGTACTCATTAGGATTGATCACTGCCCGATTTAACAACTAATTGGTGTGACATCACCGAACTTGTGGACCCGACTGGGTTTATGAGAGCCTTTAGGGATTTGAGCTGCCAGGTGCAAACTCAAGAACATGGAGTCTTGCTTATCCCTCGGTCGGGATCCCTAAACAAAGTGATTGGAATTTGTAAATGCTTTAGGGATTTGAGCTGCAAGGTGCAAACTCAAGAACACAGAGTCTTGCTTATCCCTCGGTCGGGAGTCCTAAGCATGTATGAAGAGTGATTGCCAAGGTGGCATGCGAGATGTAGTCGTTCGCTTTTGTCCCTTTTTTGCCTAAGCCGCCCTTTCGGGTTTTCAACTTAGCGGGTATATTTGTTTCTTTTTCATTCTTTTGCCTGATTCATTTTTTTTCTTTTTTTTTGGTGCATCTTTTTTTTATCAGGTCTATGCGAAGTATTTTTTGACTACATCCGCGTTCACAGGGTGCGGAAAGTTCTCGCCATCCATCGTTGCAAGCATCATGGCACCGCCAGAGAACACTTTCTGCACAACAAAGGGACCTTCATACGTCGGAGTCCACTTGCCTCGTGGATCACCCTGAGGAAGGATGATTCTTTTGAGCACCAGATCACCTGGTTTATAGCTTTGGGGTTGCACCCGCTTGTCAAAAGCTTTTCTCATCTTCTTTTGATACACCTGACCATGTCCAATAGCCGCTAAGCGTTTCTCATCAATGAGGTTCAACTGATCCATCCGATTTTGTACCCATTCTGACTCGTCAAGCTCGACGTCTTTCATAATCCTCAGGGAAGGAATCTCAACTTCAACTGGCAATACCGCTTCCATACCATAAACAAGCGAGAAAGGAGTTTCCCTAGTCGATGTACGCACAGAGGTACGATAACCATGCAAAGCAAAAGGTAACATCTCGTGCCAATCTCGGTAGGTCACTACCATCTTCTGCACAATCTTCTTAATGTTCTTGTTGGCCGCTTCAACAACGCCATTCATCTTTGGACGATACGGAGAAGAATTGTGATGCTTAATTGTAAACTCGGTTTTTTGAGGCGAACTGACTCCTTGCTCTTTTTATTTTTTTATTTTTTTTATTTTTTGCAAGAGTCGCCACCGACTTTTATTTTATCCAAAAAGGAAAGGCATAAAAGAACAGGAAAGACCTTTTGACAGATTTTGGGTTCGGGGGGTTGGTTATACAAAGGGAAGGTTTTAAGCACCCTTTGTATCCATGGTTATCCATGGGCTCTTAGTTTTGCTTAGATCACTTTTGCTCTTGTTTGATTTTTAAAATAAGCTCGGTAAGACATTAAGCCTTGTGCCTACATACCTCCTCGGTGCAATGGAGAAGTCAGAGCTAATGTAGTTCCGCTTTTAAAAAACGTTTGAAAAAAACATAAACACGTTTACCATCGTCGGAGCGAATACTCAGCCATTGATCTTGATCATGAGAACAAATAGATTCTTTGCATCACAAATGAAAGAAGGGCTCCAACTCGGATGAAAATCAACGAGTATGACACTATCTCTTTCACGTGGAAAAGATTCCATTATATCAATCAATCTCAAAATCGTGGGGTATCTCAACTCACTACAACACTTAATCGTGTCTAAACTTTGAAAGAAAAGCCACTAAGGGCAAAAGGTATTTTATAAGAAAAGATTTTTAAAAGAGGTTTTACAAACATAAGAAGATTTTGGAAAAAGGGAGAAGATTTTGAAAATTTAAGAAGTGGGAGGAGATGAAGAGGCTATCCTAGTGCTTAAAATAAAAGTTTAAGGAGAGAATGATCTAACCAAAATAAGAAACCAACAGTTGGCCGACGCATTACCACTTGGGGATCCAGATGAACTTATTATCTTTAGCGCCACTTTGCATTAAGCACATTAAAATTCTGATGAAAATCGGGCAGAGTAACGGCTGTTTTCGGGTAAAATTCTTATCTCAATGCCTTGGAATTAACCATCAAGGACTTTCAAGGAAATACCTGCATACACAAACAGACAACAATCCAATGCCAGACAGACAGAACAACCATAGAGTAATAACAGAATAGGGGTCCAGAGGCACTAAGTCCATAAGTCCAAATCTCCAAAATGCTAGGGATAGTAACCAGTAGTCCAAGAGAGAACCTTAAGCGTTTTTTAGATTTTTGTTGTTTATTAGTGTTTTAGCATAAAAGTAAAGTATGGTCCAAGTGGACAAAAAGAAAATAACGGAAACATAAACAATGCGTCCAAATGGACAAAGAAAAAATAGCGGAAGCATAAATAATATGTCCAAATGGACAAAGAGAAAATAGCGGAAACATAAATAATATGTCCAAGTGGACAAAGATAAATAGCAGAAATATAAATAATACGTCCAAATGGACAAAGAAAAAATAGCAGAAATATAAATAATATGTCCAAATGGACAAAGAAAAAATAGCAGAAATATAAATAATATGTCCAAGTGGACAAAGAAAAAATGACAGAAACATAAATAATATGTCCAAATGGACAAAGAAAAAAAATGACAGAAACATAAATAATATGAATGATAAAATAAAGTATAAAGCAAGAAATATAAAGAACAATATAATAAAATGCGGAATTTAAAGTTAATTGTTAGATGTTAAAGATAACCATCTTGAAACTTGTCAAGTATGTTATCAAAGTTAGTAATAAAGATTGATGGTGAGTGAAGGATGTTCTCGGATTTAAATTCAATGGAACTTTATCAGAAGCTTGATAAAATCATAGCGACTACACGATAAAATTCCATAAGTCTTAAATCAACCGCATACAATTCTCTTCCATGTTTGATTTTTTTTTATCCCAATTCAAGACAAAGAAAAAGATAAGAAATAATATCAAATAATAAATAAAAATAAATACAAAACAAATTAAGCTTAATATTTTTTTGTGATTTTCTTGGAATTGATTTTTTAGTTAATTAACAAACTAATTAAACAAATAATTATACAAATAATAAAACTTAACAAAAAATATTCTTTTTTATGTCAAAAATTAGATTATAAAAATATAAACCTAAATCTAAAAGGAAAATATTTTTGGAGTTTTTTTTTTGATTGGTTAAAAATAATTAAAAAGCAATATTTACATAATTACAAATTAATTAAGCAATATAAATTAATTATGAAAAGAAATAAAATATTTTTATGTTAAAAATTAAATAAACATTTTATCAACTTAAAACTAAAATTAAAACATTTTTTTTTGAGAAATTGAAAATATGCATAAATATGGAGTTTTTAATTCATGAACTCCTAACACTACTACATATTAAAAATTACATTGTACTTACTCTATGATGTCCCAAGAGTGGAATAGAGTGATTGAAATTGATTGAAAGTGGCTATTTGAATGAGCCTTGATTTTTACAAGTTTATTGAAACTTTTGGAAAATATAAAACTTATGCTATGGCTTTGGTGTTTGTTGTTGTGCTCCCCTCTTGTTTTTCTCCTTTTTTCCCCCTTCTTGAATGAAGAAAATGAAGTTCTATTTATAGGCAAAGAGTTTGATCTTGGAAGCCTTGCAAGTGGAAATTGTCATGATTGATTTTGTGGAAAAAATATGATAATGAAATATTTTCAATGAGTGTATTTCTTAACCATGGTTAAAACACTCAAGTATTATTCTCTTCAACCTTGCAATAATATATTTAAGCATCTTGAATTGGTCTTGATTGGCAACCATAAGCATCTTTGATAATATCTTTGAATTATCTCACTTTAATTAAACTTTAAATGAATAAAATTTAATTAAAATGAAATAAAAATGTCATGAATCATGGATGGGTCGTGGATGCTCTTTAAACATATGAGAATCAAGATTGAATCACAAAAGAATTGGCCTTTTTGAAAAAAAATCAAATTTTGGTCATTACTTGTTTCATGCATTTTTCCAAAAAAGGTCAACTTCATCAAGGCATATCTCCCTCAATTTTGATCCTATGAAAGTGTTCTTTAACTTTTTGGAAATCCCAAGATGTCCTCTACAAGCCACTTTGGAAGTGTTTTTGCATTTGGAGAAGTTAACTTGATGATATGGGCTTTGACAAAAAACTACTTTTTGTTGACTTTGAAAATGACCTGTAATGTTTTGGCTTATATCTCTTAGGCGGAAGCATTTCTTGACCTTGGTCCCAACATCAAAGTTGTAGAGAATTAAATTTCCTTGAGAATGAGCTTTGGTTGGAATTTTTCTGATAAATTATGAGAGAGTTATGGTCGGTCAAAGTTCAGTTGACTTTTAGGTAAAAAACCCTAATTTTGCAATTTTGAGTTTTGTTGATTTCTGAACTTTTCTTGATGAATTATGATCAATCCTCGATCAAATAGTGTTACTTCAAATGATTGATGTTGACCAAAAATCTTGATTTTTGACTGTAGTTGACTTTTTTCTCGATGAACTGCAGTTTTGCGATCTTTCAATGAATCAAGGTCTTCTCCTCAATTGAATGACATGAATGGACTATAATGTTGATTTGAAGGCCTTTGAATCATATTTTGAGTCTTGGAATCATCTCATGATTAAAAGTCAATCCTCTGGTGAAATTAGGTCAAAACCCTAATTTGGCGCTTTTGGCGATCTTGAGAGTTGTCTGCCTTAAACTAAGCCATCCTTGGACTTGAATATTGATTGAAGGAACCTTTGAATCTTGAGAGAATTTTGAACCTCTTGTGGGCCTCAAAACCCTTAATTCTTCAGCTTTCTCTTGATCATTCTCCTGTCTTTTTAACACACAAGCAACAAACTTTTTTTATTTTTTTTATTTTTGTTAGTAAATAAAAATATGCATGATGATAAATGATAATGATAATGATCACGATACTTAGAAAAATGATGGGATCTCAGAGGTCAAAAATTGGGGTGCAACAGATGCCCCTATTTAAGTTTCTTCTATCCGGAGACACGATGATTGTAAATCTTCGTTTTAACATGATGGAAGAGACTTAAATATATAAAAAGAAACACAATTTTTGAACCTGAGATGCAATGTAATGCTTATGATTATGAATTCACATGGTTTCTACGAGATGGAAACAGGACACCAATGGGGAGAAGTAAACAGACTCCGCTAGGGAAAAGGTATACGTCATCTAGGAATAGAATCAGACTTCACACAAGAAAGAAACAGTTGACAAAAGCTTTCAAGATAAAACATGATTGAACTTTGAGAAGAGAATATCTGAGGCATACATGAATGTGGCTACATAAAATGAATATCAAGGTAAAACATGATTGGACAACATCAAATGACAATCAAGGTAAAACATGATTGGGCAACATCGAATGACAATCAAGGTAAAACATGATTGGGTAATCATCAACGGACAATCAAGGTAAAACATGATCACAGGTCCATCAAGGTAAAACATGATTGGATGTCATTAAGGATAATCAAGGTAAAACATGATTGGATAATCATCAACGGACAATCAAGGTAAAACATGATTAGATAATCGTCACAGATCCATCAAGGTAAAACATGATTGGATGTCATTAAGGGATAATCAAGGTAAAACATGATTGGATAACATCAAATGACAATCAAGGTAAAACATGATTGAAAAATACCAAATGACAATCAAGGTAAAACATGATTAGAGAATACCAAGTGACAATCAAGGTAAAACATGATTAGAGAACACCAAGGTCAATCAAGGTAAAACATGATTTGAACTTTAAGAAGAAAATATCAAAAGCGTTTTAAGATAAACCATGAATGAAGCAGCATCAAACGACAATCAAGATAAAACATGATTGAACTCAGAGATATTCAAGAGTGACTTTGAATGAGGTAATAACACTTTACTGGGAATTGGGACATCCATAGAAGCTTTGAATAAAAGGTGACAAAGTTCTGAAAAATTGTCAGAACAGACAAGACATATCATGAAGAATATCAGATAGATACAGACAAAACGAATCAAAAGGATAAATTTGTTTTGGTAGGTGCCAATAAGTTGGACTTTGATCTCAAGGTAAGATGTTGACAACAACAGGACCTTGGAAGAATGTTAATGAGCATGATTTTGTTTTTATGCATGATGTTAAAGTTTTCTATGCATGATGAATGCTCAATGCAATGTAGTTATTCATGACGACTGAGATTGACTCTTTTGTGAGGCAAGATTGGAGCTTTGATTCCTCAACACAGGAACTCTAAAAAAAATCCGCTTGGAAAGAAGATGCATGAACAAACTTCTTGTCACACTGATAACTGTATCAAACAAATGATCCTTTGAGAATAACTGATAAACTAGGCTTGAGTATTGTTGAAGAAGATTGCCCCTGATTGAATAATTTTTGCAAGTTAACTGATCATGGCTTCAGTTGAACTATGTTGGGGATGAACTGATCACGGATTCAACTCTTGAAATGAATGTTGGGAAGACTTGCCATAGTATACATCTTGAAGAGGATATTCTGATCAACAAATCTTGATTAAACATCTGAACAACAGGATCTTGAAGGAACATGCCCCTGATAGGATCACTGATCAAGTTTCTCGACTGTTTGAACTTCCCAAAAGATAAGTACTTACTTTCAAATAAAGTGTTCATTCAAGAATGGTAATTTTAATGCAATGCTCAAAACATATTTTTGAAATCAAAATCACTTTGTAAAGAAAATGGAATCACTGGTTAAAACATAAAGGTTAAGACAATCAACGTGAAAGATAAAGCAAAGATATGGTATCAACATAAATGATTGGTAAATCTCTTGGGAGTCAGCTTACGCAACCTTGTTGTAGTATGCTTTCAAAATAAACCTTGCTTCAATTAGGGCTTTTGAAGGTTGTAACGTGGTCAGGTTCACGGTTTTAAAAAATAAAAGGTATAAGGCTCAAAATTTTTGTAACCCACCCCATCTTCGTGATGATCTTCAGTCCTAAACCCAGTTAATTCAAAATATGCATTCAGGTTCCAAGAGACTTCTGGAATTTTTTACCTGTTGTAATGATGAAAGTTCACAAGCCAAGAAAACTTAGTGATGGCAGTCACTTCTTCCTTTTGATAGTCACAACATTTTGTGGTTTAAGAATTTATTGACTTATCTCTTTTTTTCTTTTTGATATCTCTAACTTTTGCTTGAGCTGTTTATTTTGAACTCACAGTCAGCGGGATGCCTTAATTTTTGCCTAAGTCATTTTTTGATTTTGACTTAGCAGGCTTTTCGTTGATTTTCTTTTTTGATACTTTTTTTGAAAGATAGTGACTACCTACTTATTGGCTTTTGATTGGCATCTCCGACACTTCTTTGATGTATGCGGAGGAAAGCTTGTGATTAAAACACTTGTTGAAAGGTGTATTGAATGATTCTCTTTAAATAGAATGCACAACCAAATTAACTGGGAACTACCCTGCCCCGGGTTAAAATGTGGGTTATTTCGTATAGAAAGAAACACCAACTTCTAGGCTCAAAGGGGTGAACGAGGGATTAACTTCCTTATTTCTCCAGTGTCTGGGAATTGAAACAATGCCTGTACATCGTCAGCAAAGTTTTATTTGAAAGCATACAGTTCAACAACATGGGTATTTCGTTGTCATCATCCTCCTTCCAATCTTTGCATAAAACACAAGTTTGATAGAGAAAGCAAAATAGAATTTTTTTTTTTTTTTGTAAAAGAAGCATAAACATAGACATAGTAGATGAAAATGAATTCAAAAATACGATGCTCATTTCATTAAAATTAGCATTCTGGAATGAAAAAAGTTTAAAAGCAAACAATATAACTGAGGAAATGCAAACAGTAGGGAAACATCTTTCTAAATCATGGCCTGCTGCCCCTTGATGGAAAGGACAATGAAGATCAGACCTAAAACCTTCTGGAAGTGGATTCCGAGGTGGAAGAATCAGCTCGATGGTAGACAGACAACTTCGAAGATGGAGACATACAAGGATAAGTTTCATGGATAAGCTGGATGTATGTATGCAAATGATGCAATTGTTGTTTATATTTTTTTTTTTTGAGTTTCAAAGAACTTAAGATATTAATTTGCAAACATTCAAGCATTGGATTAAAGCATTGATCAAGTTATCGTCAAAATCAATCATCCATTTTGGTGGATTAGAGTTTTCACCCCATCAACACCCAAGATCCATTGAGTTTGATGAAACTTACGATGTTTACAAAAAAAGACCTCTGAGTTCATTGGAAATCAAAGGAAAAGATTTTTATGAATGTATGAATGCATGAATGCCACATATACATAAATTGTAACACAAACATGGTGCACATAAGGTAGGTTCAAAAGTTCAACGTCACGAGCATGAGGTCAAAGAACCAAACATGGGATAGTACTAAGGGTTAATCACCTGCACAACATGTTCTACTGATACGTCAGAGTCCACATTCTTCTTTCGGATATTACCGGCTTGCACAACTGAACTTGTGAGCTAGCAATATTCTCAAGAAAAACTCGTCTGAGTGTGGCTCTCCGCATGACAACTAATCCAAGTCTTCACCTGAATAGTTTCTGCGCCACAACCTAATAAGGCCAGGATGGGTTGGGGTTCTATGGCCAACTCAGCTTCTACAGTTCAATGAAAGCAATAATGTCTTCGCTACGAAACATGCTAAACATATATTACCAACAAGGAACCTCCACTGAGCGGAAGGATTCTCACGTACGCCTGTACATGACTATACCCTCCACCTAATTCTTATGTGTACTTAATCCGGGTTAGGATTTGTCCATAATGTATCTCAAGTGACGGAACCACACATATATCCAGAATAGCAAAAAATAATAAAATAAACAAGTATAATCAAATATTAAAGTGATCAAAAACTCTAAGGTAACCCCTCTTTAAAAAAGATTTTTCAAGTCCCCAGCAGAGTCGCCAGTTCTGTAAACTCGGTTTTTTGAGGCGAACTGACTCCTTGCTCTTTTTATTTTTTTATTTTTTTTTTATTTTTTGCAAGAGTCGCCACCGACTTTTATTTTATCCAAAAAGGAAAGGCATAAAAGAACAGGAAAGACCTTTTGACAGATTTTGGGTTCGGGGGGTTGGTTATACAAAGGGAAGGTTTTAAGCACCCTTTGTATCCATGGTTATCCATGGGCTCTTAGTTTTGCTTAGATCACTTTTGCTCTTGTTTGATTTTTAAAATAAGCTCGGTAAGACATTAAGCCTTGTGCCTACATACCTCCTCGGTGCAATGGAGAAGTCAGAGCTAATGTAGTTCCGCTTTTAAAAAACGTTTGAAAAAAAACATAAACACGTTTACCATCGTCGGAGCGAATACTCAGCCATTGATCTTGATCATGAGAACAAATAGATTCTTTGCATCACAAATGAAAGAAGGGCTCCAACTCGGATGAAAATCAACGAGTATGACACTATCTCTTTCACGTGGAAAAGATTCCATTATATCAATCAATCTCAAAATCGTGGGGTATCTCAACTCACTACAACACTTAATCGTGTCTAAACTTTGAAAGAAAAGCCACTAAGGGCAAAAGGTATTTTATAAGAAAAGATTTTTAAAAGAGGTTTTACAAACATAAGAAGATTTTGGAAAAAGGGAGAAGATTTTGAAAATTTAAGAAGTGGGAGGAGATGAAGAGGCTATCCTAGTGCTTAAAATAAAAGTTTAAGGAGAGAATGATCTAACCAAAATAAGAAACCAACAGTTGGCCGACGCATTACCACTTGGGGATCCAGATGAACTTATTATCTTTAGCGCCACTTTGCATTAAGCACATTAAAATTCTGATGAAAATCGGGCAGAGTAACGGCTGTTTTCGGGTAAAATTCTTATCTCAATGCCTTGGAATTAACCATCAAGGACTTTCAAGGAAATACCTGCATACACAAACAGACAACAATCCAATGCCAGACAGACAGAACAACCATAGAGTAATAACAGAATAGGGGTCCAGAGGCACTAAGTCCATAAGTCCAAATCTCCAAAATGCTAGGGATAGTAACCAGTAGTCCAAGAGAGAACCTTAAGCGTTTTTTAGATTTTTGTTGTTTATTAGTGTTTTAGCATAAAAGTAAAGTATGGTCCAAGTGGACAAAAAGAAAATAACGGAAACATAAACAATGCGTCCAAATGGACAAAGAAAAAATAGCGGAAGCATAAATAATATGTCCAAATGGACAAAGAGAAAATAGCGGAAACATAAATAATATGTCCAAGTGGACAAAGATAAATAGCAGAAATATAAATAATACGTCCAAATGGACAAAGAAAAAATAGCAGAAATATAAATAATATGTCCAAATGGACAAAGAAAAAATAGCAGAAATATAAATAATATGTCCAAGTGGACAAAGAAAAAATGACAGAAACATAAATAATATGTCCAAATGGACAAAGAAAAAAAAATGACAGAAACATAAATAATATGAATGATAAAATAAAGTATAAAGCAAGAAATATAAAGAACAATATAATAAAATGCGGAATTTAAAGTTAATTGTTAGATGTTAAAGATAACCATCTTGAAACTTGTCAAGTATGTTATCAAAGTTAGTAATAAAGATTGATGGTGAGTGAAGGATGTTCTCGGATTTAAATTCAATGGAACTTTATCAGAAGCTTGATAAAATCATAGCGACTACACGATAAAATTCCATAAGTCTTAAATCAACCGCATACAATTCTCTTCCATGTTTGATCTTTTTTTATCCCAATTCAAGACAAAGAAAAAGATAAGAAATAATATCAAATAATAAATAAAAATAAATACAAAACAAATTAAGCTTAATATTTTTTTGTGATTTTCTTGGAATTGAGTTTTTAGTTAATTAACAAACTAATTAAACAAATAATTATACAAATAATTAAACTTAACAAAAAATATTCTTTTTTATGTCAAAAATTAGATTATAAAAATATAAACCTAAATCTAAAAGGAAAATATTTTTGGAGTTTTTTTTTGATTGGTTAAAAATAATTAAAAAGCAATATTTACATAATTACTAATTAATTAAGCAATATAAATTAATTATGAAAAGAAATAAAATATTTTTATGTTAAAAATTAAATAAACATTTTATCAACTTAAAACTAAAATTAAAACATTTTTTTTTGAGAAATTGAAAATATGCATAAATATGGAGTTTTTAATTCATGAACTCCTAACACTACTACATATTAAAAATTACATTGTACTTACTCTATGATGTCCCAAGAGTGGAATAGAGTGATTGAAATTGATTGAAAGTGGCTATTTGAATGAGCCTTGATTTTTACAAGTTTATTGAAACTTTTGGAAAATATAAAACTTATGCTATGGCTTTGGTGTTTGTTGTTGTGCTCCCCTCTTGTTTTTCTCCTTTTTTCCCCCTTCTTGAATGAAGAAAATGAAGTTCTATTTATAGGCAAAGAGTTTGATCTTGGAAGCCTTGCAAGTGGAAATTGTCATGATTGATTTTGTGGAAAAAATATGATAATGGAATATTTTCAATGAGTGTATTTCTTAACCATGGTTAAAACACTCAAGTATTATTCTCTTCAACCTTGCAATAATATATTTAAGCATCTTGAATTGGTCTTGATTGGCAACCATAAGCATCTTTGATAATATCTTTGAATTATCTCACTTTAATTAAACTTTAAATGAATAAAATTTAATTAAAATGAAATAAAAATGTCATGAATCATGGATGGGTCGTGGATGCCCTTTAAACATATGAGAATCAAGATTGAATCACAAAAGAATTGGCCTTTTTGAAAAAAAAAATCAAATTTTGGTCATTACTTGTTTCATGCATTTTTCCAAAAAAGGTCAACTTCATCAAGGCATATCTCCCTCAATTTTGATCCTATGAAAGTGTTCTTTAACTTTTTGGAAAGCCCAAGATGTCCTCTACAAGCCACTTTGGAAGTGTTTTTGCATTTGGAGAAGTTAACTTGATGATATGGGCTTTGACAAAAAACTACTTTTTGTTGACTTTGAAAATGACCTGTAATGTTTTGGCTTATATCTCTTAGGCGGAAGCATTTCTTGACCTTGGTCCCAACATCAAAGTTGTAGAGAATTAAATTTCCTTGAGAATGAGCTTTGGTTGGAATTTTTCTGATAAATTATGAGAGAGTTATGGTCGGTCAAAGTTCAGTTGACTTTTAGGTAAAAAACCCTAATTTTGCAATTTTGAGTTTTGTTGATTTCTGAACTTTTCTTGATGAATTATGATCAATCCTCGATCAAATAGTGAATATTACTTCAAATGATTGATGTTGACCAAAAATCTTGATTTTTGACTGTAGTTGACTTTTTTCTCGATGAACTGCAGTTTTGCGATCTTTCAATGAATCAAGGTCTTCTCCTCAATTGAATGACATGAATGGACTATAATGTTGATTTGAAGGCCTTTGAATCATATTTTGAGTCTTGGAATCATCTCATGATTAAAAGTCAATCCTCTGGTGAAATTAGGTCAAAACCCTAATTTGGCGCTTTTGGCGATCTTGAGAGTTGTCTGCCTTAAACTGAGCCATCCTTGGACTTGAATATTGATTGAAGGAACCTTTGAATCTTGAGAGAATTTTGAACCTCTTGTGGGCCTCAAAACCCTTAATTCTTCAGCTTTCTCTTGATCATTCTCCTGTCTTTTTAACACACAAGCAACAAACTTTTTTTATTTTTTTTTTATTTTTGTTAGTAAATAAAAATATGCATGATGATAAATGATAATGATAATGATCACGATACTTAGAAAAATGATGGGATCTCAGAGGTCAAAAATTGGGGTGCAACATTAATCTTGAAGGACTCACAAAGCTCCTTCATCAACTTGTTATTGAGATTTGATCCATTATCAGTAATGATCTTCTCAGGAATCCCGTAACGACAGATTATGTTGTGCTTGATAAAACGAGTAATCACTTGCTTGGTTACATTCGCATAAGATGCGGCTTCAACCCACTTGGTGAAGTAATCGATGGCCACCAAAATGAAGCGATGTCCATTAGAAGCAGTAGGCTTAATCTCTCCAATCATGTCAATGCCCCACATTGCAAAAGGCCACGGAGAAGTCAAGACATTCAAAGGCACAGGCGGCACGTGCACTTTATCAGCATAGTGTGGTGGTCGTTTTCTTTACCTCCCCGTTTCACTTGGGAGGACGGCACGCTAAACCCTTCACGCGAAATTTGGAAGGAGAATGCGCCCGTGGTGGGATGAATTTTATTTCAGTTCTTCCTACGATATCACACAAACTTTCTTATTTGTCCTACGAGTAGGAAAGGGGAAAAAAGATCTCAACTAAACCCTAGGAGTTTGCTAAGTGTGGGGATTTCACCTAGACTAGAAATTCTGGAGTCCGGGAGGTCGGTTATACATAGGGAAGTGTTTAAACACCCTACATATCTGTAGTACTCTACAGGAACCTTCTCTGTGTCATTGTGTTTGTGTTTATTGCTAATGATTGGGAAAGTTTCTCCTTTGTATTAGGAGAAGGAATTGAATTGATTAAAGAAGACAGACAGACAGACTGACTGACTATTTTTGGTATTTTATTAGCTCGCTGAGATTCCTTGTGAACCTTATGCCTACATATCCCTAGTGGAAGTCAGAGCTTAATGTAGTTCGGGGAACTAACTAGGGAAATTAATTATTTTTGGTGCCTTGTTTGAAGCTCAAGGTTGAAGCTTAGAATTAAATCTCTGTTTACAGTAAAGAGACATGAAATCATCTCTACAGAGAGGTATTTGTACTATTCTACCACAAACATTTAAAGGAGTGACAGAATAACTGAATTCATTTCATTCAAGAGGGGGACCTTACTTGTGTATGTGCAAGTATACCAGTCAAATGCCTCTTAAATGAAAGAAAGATGCTCATCCAAATTAGGGAAAGTTACCACATGTCTGGGTTTTACTGCCAGCTCATGCCTTTCAAAATCCTAAATGGGAGACTTGATTGAAATTGAAATGAAATGTTTGTTTGTTTGAATGTGGTAGAGTAGTAAAAATATCTCTTTATAGAGATAAGCTATGTCTATCTACTGTATAAAAGATTTGACTTTAGCTGGCTTGTATGAGGCCCAAGCTTGAGGCTTTTTTTGATTGATTAATTAATATTAATGACTCTGGGAGATGACTCCACTGGGGATTAATTACAGGGTATTTTAGTGTTCTGTACAAAGCCCAGAATTGAGGCTGACTCTACTTAGGGAGACTCTATTTATGTGCCTTGTACAAAGCCCAAGGTTGTGGCTGACTCTAGCTAGGAAAAAAAACTATTTTCTGCCTTGTACAAAGCCCAAGGTTGTGGCGGACTCTTAAATGAAGTAAGTATTGATGACTATATGGGGAAAGATCCTAAGTGTTAGGAATCTTTGACACATGAAAGATATGGTTTATCTGCCTTGTACAAAGCCCAAGGTTGTGGCTACTAAGTGATGAAGAACTCACTGGGGGGACTCTATTATCTGCCTTGTACAATGCCCAAGGTTGAGGCTGACTCTTAACAGGGGAGTTTTATTGTTTGGGTGCCTTGTATGAAGCCCAAGGTTGAGGCTAACTGTTTTTGTTGGTTTTGACTCTACTGAGGAGGTTTTATTTATTAAAAGACTGTTTTTCTTTGGAAGCTAACCCTTTCCAGGGATTTTGACTCAGCTGGTGAATTTGTCTGTTAAAAGACTGACTTTTATCATGTTTTTGGAGGCTGACCCTTTCCAGGGGTTTTGACTCTATTGGGGAAATTATCTCCTAAGAGAATGAAATTATTTATTAATTGACTTTGGAGGCTAACCCTTTCCAGGGGTTTTATATTTAAAATGAAGGAATGTGTGGAAGCTAACCCTTTCCAGGGATTTTGACATTTTAGACAGATGTTGGAGGCTAACCCTTTCCAGGGGATTTTTGTTAAAATGAATGGCAGAAAGATTATCTAATGGAGACTTCTTGTTTAAAGCCCAAGATGAAGGCTGACACATGCTGAGGATGATCAAACATGGATCCTAGACTCTGCTAAAGAAGATTGATGAAGATAAGGGTGACAGAGACTGTCCATGTCTCTCATTCCAAAAAGTGTACTCAATGCAAAATTGAGACAAACTTAGCTTGTTTAAAGTCTGGTTTAAATTGGAAGAAACTCACCAGGGTAGGCTAAAAGGTGACTAAAGACCTGTTCCTATGTTTATAAGAAACCTGATGGGTCCTTGTATACAAGCTCAAGAGGAAGCTGGAAATGCTTTTAAGAAGCCTGTGGGTCCTTGTACAAAGCCCAAGAGGAGGCTAATCGAGGGTCCTTGTTATAGCACAAGAGAAAGCTTATGTAGTTTTGAACTTATTTTGGCTCTAAGCAAATGGGTAAGAGGTTTCACCGGGAATAATTCCTCTTTGGGTGGATGTGTCCTATTATTTGGATTCTAAGGTTTTTGCCAAGATGTTTCACCGGGAATAATTCATCTTGGGGTTTTGAACTACAGATCTCTAATTAGGAAAGAGCCTTCACCGGGAAGACATTCTCAATCCTAGGTCATATTCCTAATAATATATATATAGTTTAACTGTCCTAAGGTTTATACTCAAACGCAGTTCTAAACTAATATATGCACAGTTTATATTTGACAGTAATTTAAACAAAGACTGTAAATTGAAAGCTTGTAAAGCCTAACCTGGATGGAGTGGAGGCCATTGAAGAAGTATGTACAGAGCCTCAACAGTATTTTTGTTGTTTTTGTTGATAACAGTTGAATATATATATATGATAAACAGTTAATGGTTTTTGAAAACAGAAGAAGTGAAGATGGACAAAGGTCACATAGGTATCTGAAGAGTTTCACCGGGAATAATGCCCTTCAAATACCAGAAGAATGTTTTGAAAACAGAAAGAAGATTTTGGAAATACAGTTTTGAAAACAAGCTAAGAAGAGAAGGTTTTTGGGACTTACACTCTATTAGAGGCCCAGTACTTTACAGTACTGGTTATAACAGAAATTTGAAAATGATTTGGAATGATATGAGGTTTTGTTGTTTGAAAACCCTAATCATTTGATTTAATCAGAGATTGAAAACAGTTTTAAGAATTGACAAAAGTCAACTTAATTAAAGTAAAAATAAAGATTTTACTTAATTAAGACCTAATCAATTAGGGTTTCATCATAAACTTTATTTACAAAAATGATTAGGTTAAAATAAAGTGAAAATATGTATTAAGGTATTTAAGAAAACACCTAAAACATACTATTTTAAACCTAATAAAAATATATGAAATAAATAATATTTTTATGATTTTTTTGATTATTCACAAAATAGATATGTTAAATAAAAAGTGTGTGAAAAATGAAGTGAAAATGATTTAATTTGATAGGTTAAATAATTGTGTGAAGTTGTGAAGAAATTTAGTGTGAAAAGTGATAAAAAATATGATTTTGTCACCTAGAGGGGTTGAACTCACGCCCTTTAGGTCACATACCCAAAACCAAACCACTGGGCCAGCGCGCGCTCAGTGTTAGTAACTTGCCTTCAATTCATTATATTTTCAAACAAGTAGTAAAACCATGAAAAAATAAAAGAAACAAAAAGTCTGGGGCGAGGGGGATTCGAACCCCAGACTTGTGGCATGATGAGACTAAGGGCGTATAGGTGGCCACTGGGGCAAGTTGTTCAGTCGTTTATAAAACGCATACCACTCAAAATAAAATAAACTCTGCCCTGAGATTTGAATTTTGCGCGCCACCACCATCTTCGTCTTCAACCTCAAGCTCCATGAATTTGAATTTCTGAACTCACTCGTTTCTCAACCATTTGCCACGATGTAAACATGAAACTTGCTCTAAATTCACTCACGATTCTAAATATGTAACTAACATGAACTAATATTAACTACATCTAACTAATTTACCAGAAATCGTGAAGAACCCTAAAATTTCAAAATCAAATTAAATGACTATACTGAAAGATAAATGGATGATGATAGAGGGTTTTCAATCCTCTGATGATGCTAAACAAGATAGAATCGAGCTATTTCACAAAGAGTACTTAAATTAGAGAGGTGAGGTTCAGAAACTTACCTCTGAAACTGAAGGTCGTGAGGATGATTGAGGGCACCTGGGCTTGAATGAATGATCCCAAAAGCTTCCTTGAGACTCAATGATGCTAACTGGATGCTTATTGTAGCCTGAATCCTTCTGAATTGTTCTATGGACCTCCCTCGATTTGAGCTTCAAGTGGACATGGAGGTTGTTGAATCCTGAGTTACAGATGAGCTGCAGCCATCTGGTTAGCTTCACTATGACCTGAGGAGTGTGTCTGGATGATTGGCTTGGCTTGAAACCTCCTGAATCACTCCATGGACCTCCAACTGCAAATGCTCCAAAGTGAGAGCAACAATGGTGTTCCTCCACTTACAGAAGTGATCCAGGTGCTTGGATCACCTCAAATGACCTCCCTTGAGATGTTAGAATGCTCACTTCCCAAAGATAAGCTCTGGTTTGAAGAAATCGATTCTTCTTGCCAAAGAACTTTGAAAAACAATGAACAAGAGAAGAGAAAGAGAAAGCAAGTAATATGGTTGCTTTGGTGTGTTTTTTGAATGAGAATGAGGCCTCTATTTATAGGCAATTGACTCAGAGCAATGGATCATAGTAAGCTTGCTTAGTGTAGTGAGTTTGGTTTCTTAGCCATGAAGGAATTCAAAGAATCTTCCAAGTGCAATGATGAGCTCTTTGATACCACTCCCTAGCCATCGGTTTTGCTTGATCTTAGGGGACCAAATGTCTGCAGAAATGAGCTCCAATTGGTTGGGAGAAGATTCCTTTGATGAATCACCAATTTGCCATAAATTCAAAAATGCAATCATTACATAATCACATGCCTTTGTTTTTGGGAATCTTCTCTAATCCTTATGCAATGATGGAAATTGATGTATGGTATGGTTTCAGATGCATTAGAGGTCGTGTAGCATCACTTAGTGAAGCAAAATGCACAAAATTGCAAAGTTCCAAATTGTACATGACCTATAATTTTACTTCATGAGGCCAACTTTGAACAAGCATAACTCTTAGCTCAAATTGAATTTTGAGAAGGTTGAACACAATTTGGAAAGCCCTAAACATCTACTTTAAATCATTAGTTTATGTCTTCTTCAGAATCCTTTGGGAAATTTGTGAAAAATGAGGCCAAAGTTGGAAGAAAACTAGGTTAAAACACTTAGAAAAATTTCTAAGTGTTTATGACCTAAACTTCAAAATTTCCAAAACTTCATAAATGGTTGATCTTTTGAAAAAAGTTCCCTTGTAAGATGTTGTTTTATTTGGCAAGATCTACAACTTTCATGTTGGAAGTTTTTTGAGTTGTGTAGGTGAAATTTTGAGATCTCACCATGCCTTCAAAAACCCTAATTCCCGACTTTTCGCTCCTTGATGAATTTCTTTGAATTTCTTTGGCCAAATGACTTTGACATCCATATATTGATGATATTGATCTTTGAAAGTCATTTTTTGACCAAAAACCTTAAAAGTCAATGATGATCCTTCACAGTTGACTTTTTCCTGACAAAGTGAATTTTTGGGCTTTTGTGTAGAAATAAGATCTTCTCCCCAAATGGATGATATAAATGGATTATATGGAGGTAGTAGAGATCCTTGAATCATGTCTTGAGTTTTGGATTCATGCCCTGATCAGAAGTCAACTATCTTGGTGAATTAGGTCAAAACCCTAATTTGTCGACCATGTGAAAGTAATGACTGTAGACTTTGAATTGAAGTGTGATGTCCAGTAGACCTTGTAATATGAGTTATTTGAAGATGATTGATGTCTTTGAATTACCCTCTGAGGTTTTTTTAGGGTTTCCCAAATGTGATCCCTGATTTCAGTCCTTGATAGGCTCAAAACCCTAGTTTGGTGACCTGAGTAAACCTGTACTCATATGACTGGATGTCTAATCAATCATAGATGAGAAAAGTGAAGTTTTTGAGCCCCATGATTGTATTAGAGACTAGTCTTTGTATTGATTGATCCTTTGCCTGAGCTTTCTTGTCTTTGAGCATCCTCGATTAGGTACCAGATGGAGAAATGACTGCTCTGGGTACTTGTCTTGACCTGATGAAAAATCCTGAAGATATGTCATCTCAGGGGGGTCAAAAATTAGGGTATGACAGATGCCCCTATTTAAGTTTCTTTTATCTGGAGGGAGAGAGATTGAGATCTCGATCTCTCCTGCATAAAAGAGACTTAAATATCAAAGAATGCCCGAATTTTGGGCGCTCCTGAGATGTTGTAATTGATAAAATCTTTGCATGATTTGATCCCGTTGTCGCACTTGGCGGGGGATGAGGAGACAAACTCCTGCAGAAATACTTGATGTGGATTCTGGTGAATGGATGGCAATGTAGGATGCGCAATCCATCTTCTTTAACTAAGTGTTGATACTTAGAAAAAGGTAAACAACCTCCTCTCGTTCCGGATGTCCATATCTCGAAACTGGTCTCAGTTGCGTTTGGACAATATCTCAAATAAAGAGAAAATCTCCAAAGGTCTGTTCCCTCGTCAAACTTCTCATCAGCACTTGGAGATGAGATACCATTTGACGGTAATAAAGAAACTTCACAGGTTGTTTCCTCATCAAACTTCTCATCAGCACTTGGAGATGAGATACCATTTGACGGTAATAAAGAAACTTCAAGGGTTTGTTTCCTCATCAAACTTCTCATCAGCACTTGGAGATGAGATACCATTTGATGGTAATAAAGAAACTTCAAGGGTTTGTTTCCTCATCAAACTTCTCATCAGCACTTGGAGATGAGATACCATTTGACGGTAAAAAAGAAACTTCAAGGGTTTGTTTCCTCATCAAACTTCTCATCAGCACTTGGAGATGAGATACCATTTGACGGTAATAAAGAAACTTCAAGGGTTTGTTTCCTCATCAAACTTCTCATCAGCACTTGGAGATGAGATACCATTTGACGGTAAAAAAGAAACTTCAAGGGTTTGTTTCCTCATCAAACTTCTCATCAGCACTTGGAGATGAGATACCATTTGACGGTAATAAAGAAACTTCACCATCTTCCCTTTTGACCTGGCATCTTTGAAAGATTGTCATATGGGCCCGCGCTCTTTTGAGGGGCTAATGACTTTGTTTGAAGGCGGACGAACTGTTTTTGGGGTGAAAACTGCCATTCGTCGACTGGTGCCTGGGGAATCAACAAACTGTTTTCCTAAGAGGAAAACTACCATTTATCGACTCTGTGGGGAACTAAACATCCCTGAAACAGACAAACTGTTTGAAGAAACTACCATTTGTCGATCTCTTGAGTATTTAACAGACAAACTGTCTTTCCTTGGGGAAAGACTACCATTTGTTGACTCCGCTGGGGATCATGAACTATCTTCTGGATGAAGACTACCATTCACTGATTCTGCTGGGGAATCATTTGTCGATCTGCTGGGAGATTCTGAATTATTTTCTTTGACGAAAAAGAAGGTGGCATCTCTCGGCCTTGCTGGGGAAATGCCAAACTTTTGGGGAAGCCCAAAATGCGAAGCAGACTATCTTATCTGAAAAAGACTGTTGAATGTTGCTTTGCAGGAGAATCTCGGCAAAGGAATTCCAAAAGTGAACAAACTATCTCCTTGAGGGAGACTACCATCTGTTGACTTGCTTGGGGAAATCTTTCTACATGGATCGTTGTCTTGCAGGAAAAAGTTTCTCCAGGACTTGCAGGGGAAACTTGAGTTCATGCCCTTATGACTCGGGCATTCTCACGATTAAAAGCCTAATTTGACTATGCAGTTGTGATGTAATGTATGCATGAATATTATGACAATTATAACATGTAAAGTGAATGTGAATAGAATTGTCGCAGATGTAAAATCCTAATAATACGACTTGAATTCTTGTAGATCAGAAGATGTCCTCTTCTTGTAATTCGAACTCTGTTTGGAATATCTGGCTATCAGTTGTCCGCTGTCCGAAGTAAATAATATGAATTGAAGTAAAGACTCGTCATAGGGAGACGTTCGCAAAGCGACCTCATGGGGAAATATGGGTTCCCAAAGTCTCAACCGTTCTTGGAGCAGCTGTTTGCATTCTTCCTACTGTTTGCAAACCTCAGAAAGAAATTTCACCTTTATTTTTGCAAGTAAATTCATTTTATTTTATGAAAACATTTGTTTCAAGAAAGTGACTGTTAAAATTTAAAATGCATTTCAAGAAACTGAATAAGACTAGATTGCAAAGGAAAAGCACAAGGCTCAAATTATTATATATGGAATGGTAATCAGCCAAATGCTTGATTCCATGGAGTATTTACAAAGTTGGAAATTGGTAATTTTCGGGAAAAGGGCTACGATGAAACGTGACGACCGTTATCTCTCCCTTCCACTCCGAGTTGCGCTGTATTCGTGCTTCGTAGAAGATGACCTACTGCTGATGAACACTCCGCTATGGATTTTGAATGATCAAGTTTGTCCTGAACACAGTTACTTGCCATATATCCCTAACTTTTGCGTAAACTACCCCTTTCGGGTTTTAAGTTTACCGGGATTGTTTATTTATTTTTTTATGTCTCTAACTTTTGCCTGAATCGCCCTTTCGGGTTTTCGATTCACCGAGACGCTCTTTTTTGCCTAAGTCGCTCTTTGCGAGTTTTCAACTTAGCGAGCTGTTCTTTTTGTTTATTTAGGCGAAGTATTTCTTGACTGCGTCGACGTTCACAGGACGGGTGAATTCTTCTCCATCCATAGTCGTGAGTATTAAGGCTCCTCCTGAGAAAGCTCTCTTGACCACGTAGGGGCCGTCATAATTGGGAGTCCATTTCCCTCTCGAATCTGTGAGAAAAGATTGAATCTTTTTGAGTACAAGGTCGCCTTCTTTGATTGTGCGAGGTCGAACCTTTTTGTCGAAAGCTTTCTTCATTCTTTGTTGATATAGCTGTCCGTGGCATAAAGCTGTCATGCGCTTTTCTTCGATTAAGTTCAATTCATCGAATCTGCTTTGACACCACTCGGCTTCTGTTAATTTTGCCTCCATCAAAACTCTCATTGATGGAATCTCAACCTCTATAGGTAGGACTGCCTCCATGCCATATACAAGGGAGAAAGGAGTTGCTCCAGTCGAAGTACGTACTGATGTACGGTAACCATGAAGAGCATACGGGAGCATTTCATGCCAATCTTTGTAAGTAATGACCATCTTCTGAATGATTTTCTTGATGTTTTTGTTAGCTGCTTCTACAGCTCCATTCATCTTTGGTCTGTAAGGAGATGAGTTGTGATGTTCGATCTTGAATTCTTCACAAAGTTCCTTCATCATTTTGTTATTCAAATTTGACCCATTGTCAGTGATTATCTTGCTAGGAATGCCGTAGCGACAGATGATGTGATTCTTGATAAACCTGACGACAACTTGTCTTGTGACGTTTGCATACGAAGCTGCTTCAACCCATTTGGTGAAATAGTCTATGGCTACCAAGATGAAGCGATGTCCGTTGGACGCTTTTGGTTCGATCATTCCAATCATGTCGATTCCCCACATGGAGAAAGGCCAAGGGGAAGAGAGTATGTTGAGCAGAGATGGTGGCACATGGATTCTATCGGCGTAGATCTGGCATTTGTGACACCTCTTTGCGTACTGGTAGCAATCTGACTCCATCGTCAGCCAATAATATCCTGCTCTCAGTATTTTCCTTGTCATGGTATGTCCATTGGTGTGAGTACCAAAGGAACCTTCATGTATTTCTCTCATGAGTATTTCTGCTTCTTTTCTGTCAACGCATCTGAGCAGAACCATGTCGAAGTTTCTCTTGTACAGAACATCTTCATTCAGGAAGAATCTACAAGCTAACTTTCTCAAAGTCTTTCTATCTTTCTTTGACGCCCCAAGAGGGTACTCTTGCTTTTGAAGAAAGTTCTTGATGTCGTAGTACCACGGTTTGTCGTCGATGATTGCTTCTACTGTGAAAACATGAGCGGGCCTATCCAGGCGCATAACATCGATCCGAGGAATGTCATTCCAATGATTTATCCTAATCATGGAAGAGAGTGTGGCTAATGCATCAGCCAAGTTGTTTTCTTCACGAGGAATGTGATGAAAATCTACCCTGTCGAAGAATGGTAATAATCTTCTCGCGTAGTCTTTGTAAGGAATTAGCCCTGGTTGGCGTGTTTCCCATTCTCCTTTGATTTGATTGATGACCAAAGCAGAATCTCCATATACATCCAAGTGTTTGATTCTTAGATCCATGGCTTCTTCGAGACCCATGATGCAAGCTTCATATTCGGCCTCATTGTTTGTGCATTTGAAAGTTAATCTGGCAGTAAATGGAATATGGGTACCCTGAGGTGTAACAATGATTGCCCCAATTCCTCGTCCATAAGCATTGACAGCTCCGTCAAAGATTAAGCCCCATTGGGATCCTATCTCAGGTCCTTTGTCTGGTAGCGGCTCGTCGTAATCTTTCATCTTGAGGTACATGACATCCTCATCCGGAAAGTCGAAACTGGTTGATTCATGACCATTGAGTGGGTGGTGAGCCAGGTGCTCAGCTAGAATGCTTCCTTTCACGGCTTTCCGTGCGTGATACTCAATGTCGTATTCTGATAACAACATCTGCCAACGGGCAATTCTCCCAGTTAAAGCAGGCTTCTCAAAGATGTACTTGATTGGATCCATATGAGAGATCAAACAAGTAGTATGTCGAATCATGTACTGGCGGAGACGCTTGGCAGCCCAGGCCAAAGCACAACACGTCTTCTCGAGCATGGAGTAGCGGGATTCACAGTCAGTGAATTTCTTGCTCAGGTAGTAAATGGCATGCTCTTTTCTCTTTGTCTCGTCTTGCTGTCCAAGGACACAACCCATAGAATCTTCTAAGACGGTTAAGTACATTATCAAAGGTCTTCCTTCCACTGGAGGAGACAAGATGGGTGGTTCGAGCAGATATTCCTTAATGCTGTCGAACGCTTTCTGACAATCGTCTGTCCAGACGCAACTTTGATTTTTCCGTAGAAGTTTGAAAATAGGAGCGCAAGTTGCAGTCATGAGATATATGAATCTCGAGATGTAATTCAGACGTCCAAGAAATCCTCTAACTTGTTTCTCGGTTTTGGGTGAAGGCATTTCTTGAATTGCCTTGACTTTGTCCGGATCTACTTCAATTCCTCGTTTGCTGACAATGAAACCAAGGAGTTTTCCTGAATAGACACCAAAGGTACACTTGTTGGGGTTCAGGCGAAGCTGAAACTTCCGTAAGCGTTGAAATAACTTTGTCAGATTCTGTATGTGATCTTCTTCATTTTCTGATTTGGCAATCATGTCGTCCACATAGACTTCCACTTCCTTATGCATCATATCATGGAAAAGTGTAGTCATAGCTCTTTGATAAGTTGCCCCTGCGTTCTTTAGTCCAAAAGGCATAACACGGTAGCAGAACGTGCCCCAGGGGGTGATGAAAGCTGTTTTTTCCATGTCTTCAGGTGCCATTTTGATTTGGTTGTATCCTGAAAATCCGTCCATGAACGAGAAAACTTTGGATTTTGCTGTACTGTCTACCAACATGTCAATATGTGGTAAAGGAAAATCATCCTTAGGGCTAGCTTTGTTCAAATCTCTGTAGTCGACGCACATGCGGACCTTTCCGTCTTTCTTAGGAACGGGAACAATGTTAGCTAACCACTGAGGGTATTCTGAAGTGACGAGGAAACCTGCGTTGATCTGCTTTTGAACTTCCTCTTTGATTTTCATGGCCATCTCCGGATGAGTTCTTCTCAATTTTTGCTTGACCGGAGGGCATTCTGCTTTTAACGGTAAGTGATGCTCCACTATACTGGTATCCAACCCTGGCATATCTTGATAAGACCAAGCGAAGACATCTGAGAATTCTTTGAGTAGCTGTATCAAACTCTCTCTGATTTCTGAACTGAGCGAAGCTCCAATCTTAACCTCTCTTTTGTTTCCATCGGAACCAAGGTTAATGATCTCTAGAGGCTCATTGTATGGCTGAATGGCCTCTTCCTTTTGTTGAAGTAACCGTGAAATTTCCTTTGATATTTCTTCGTCTTCTTCTTCCTCTGCCTCGAATACAGGAAACTCAAAGCTTGAAGAAGTCATACGGTCGCACGTTTCAACGGGGTATTTTATGATTAATCTGCATATGTGTGATAAGTTTTATTTAGACAACGAGGGAAGACTCGGTGTATGCAGTTAATAATTTTGATGTTTTTTAAGGTGTTTTTTAGGATTACCAATTTCCGAAAAAGAGAAAAGGAAAAACTAAACGAAGGAACAGAATGACATTTTTATTTATGGACAGTCATTTCTTGAAACAAAGACCCTATAAAACAAAACTCTATTGCTTTGGGCGAAGCAAAGAGGGACATTTTCCTAAGAAATAGTAAAATGCAAAGCCCTATGAAACATCTCTTCACCCTGGGCTATGGTGAGAGGACAAAATAACGGTGAAAGTTCCTACTTAGGAGTGCGAACAACAGTTGAAACTTCAACAGCTGTCCAACAGTGGCGAACCCCATTGTGCACTAAGTAATCTGGAACCTTAGGCTTAAGTTGGCCTGTGGTAGGTCTTGATTTACCAACCACTGTCTTTGCAACACTCAGACGATCTTCTTCTACTTCAGCAGACTGAGCGGTGTGAGCATACCCATTTCCAAGTGGAGTATGTCGGACTTTCTTTTGAGGGAACTTCCAATCTTCTGAATGGAGAGACTCGTTGTCGGAGACACTTTCGAGATCGTCCTCTTCTGTATTTTGGTCTTGCTCTTCTCCCAAGATGGCATTGACTAGATATGTGAACTCTAGATCCTTAGCCTCGGAAGGTGACTTGGGGATATAATCCTCAATGATGACTTCACCAGTAGGTGATGCTGAATAGCAAGGGTTATACATCTCTTTTGGCTGAGAGAGGTATTCAAAATCACTGTTCCATCCAGTTGGAACAATATCTTCAAGAGAGATTCTTGAACTTTCAGGAGCGGAGTATTTCACCATGTAGTCGAATATTCCGCTTGGTTCTCCTAATGTATCCCAAGTCTCTTCGGGGATAGGAGGAGCTTCTTCTGATGAACCATGACTTCTGGTGGTGAAGCTGTCAGTAACTTCATCACTGCTGGGTTGAGTCTTACTTTCAGATCCTTCATTTGGATAACAGCAAGGTGGATCAGACTCTGATAGGGAGATGTATCCTGCTTTGTGAAGATAGGATAACCATTCCTCTTCATCGGTGTTTTCCGTACCGATGGTATTGACTTTTTGTTGAACAGGTTGAAGAAAACCTCCACTGCAGAAAGTTTCTTGAATAGGGAGAACTACTTCAATCCCTGGGATAGTTTTTGATGATGTCGGAAAGAATCCAATTCCTGTTCTGTTCTTGTCGTTGGTAGGAATATTAATGTGACCCCAACCACTGGTAGTGCCATCCTTTACAACTTGGACTGCATCTTTGTATGAAGAAATAGACGCTGCTTTCTCCTTTCCTTTGTCTAAGGAAAGTGCTTGGAATTTAGTTCCAACAACTTCTTTTGGTTCTATGTCGGAGAATGATGATAGGTTACTGACGATCAGAGCTCGTTCTCCACATACGGTTACCAATTTGTTATTTCTTATGAACTTCAGTTTCTGATGAAGTGTTGAAGTAATTGCCCCAGCCTCATGAATCCATGGGCGACCTAGCAAACAGCTATATTGTGCTGGAATGTCCATAACCTGGAAAGTGATTTTGAACGTCTGAGGTCCAATAGTTATGGGAAGATCCACTTCTCCGAAAACTGACTTTCTTGATCCATCAAATGCTTTGACGATGACATGACTTTTTCTTAGAGGGTAATCTTCGAAAGATAATCTTGATAATGTTGATTTAGGCATGACGTTGAGAGAGGATCCATTGTCTATTAGGACTCCTGTGAGTGTATCACCCATGCAGCCAACTGAGATATGAAGTGGAAGATTGTGGTCCACTCCTTCTTCAGGAAGATCTTCGTCACAGAAACTTAGGCTAGTTCCGGCGGAGATGTTGGCAACGATGTTGTTGAATTGGCTTATTGTAACACTTGGTTCTACGAAAGCTTGTTCCAAAACTTTCTGTAGAGCTTCCCTATGAGCTTCAGAACTCAATAGCAGGGAAAGAACAGAAATCCTAGACGGAGTATGTAGTAATTGATCTACAATGTTGTATTCACTCCTCTGGATTAACTTCAAGATCTCATCATTTTCTTTCGCTTGAACAGCATTGGTCGGAAGATTGTCTTGCCTATGTGGTACTTCCTCTTAAGGTTTCTCCACATTTTCTGTTGTTCTGTTGAAGACTCGTCCACTTCTGGTGACTCGACTAACATCAGCAATGTTGACAACAGACGGTAATGGTATTTCCTTACCATTTTCAATGAATGTAGCGTTGTATTTGTATGGTATAGCCTTGTCAGACTCATACGGTACAGGACCTGGTAAGTAGATGACTAGCGGTGCAACTGCTGTCTTCCTGCTGTCATACTTAACTTGCATAGGTTCAACTTGATTAATTTGAGGAGATATGGTAAAGACTTCATCATCTTCTCTGTTGGCAAGAACAGTAATGGTATTGTCATCCATCAACTTTTGAATGTCGTTGCGAACACGCAAACATCCTTGTGAATTTCTTCGGCAGATTCTGCATCTACTGTAAGCGTGGAAATCTGTTCCAAAGTAGGCAAGTCCATTTAAAGTTTTGTGGAACCTGACTACCGATCCTTCAAGGTCTTCAACTTTGTAGATTTTGTATTCTCCTGGACATCCTTGAACCATGTTGATGTCATGTTCAGTTCTGACTCGAATATGTTGAATCCATCCTAAGTCCATTTGTTCTTGTAATGCAGCTTGAACTACGGCACATCCTTGATTATTCTTTGGACAAATTCCGCATGTGAAGTAGTTGTGAGGTGGTACATGACCGTACCCAGCTTGTCTGGCGTGCATCTTGACAAGATTTTCCCCTATCTGACGAATGTCGTAGATTTGAATGACATTGGGGTGTTGGTCTATCAGATTTACTGAAGCTTCTTTGTGCTGCGGCAAAGGATTTGCTTGGACGTTTGGATTAGTATCTTTGAAAGATAGCATTCCGCTTTTCACTAATCGTTGGACGTCAATCTTGAAAGAGAAACAGTTCTCAATATTGTGACCTGGTGCCCCCTGATGATAGGGACAAGATTGGTCAGCCTTATACCATGGTGAGGAACTGTTTGTAGGATTTGGAGGACTCCTTGTCTGAATGAGTCCTTTTGCCAGTAATGTTGGAAACAATTCTGCATACGGCATTGGTACGGGGTCAAAGGCTGGATACCTTGGAGCCCGATTGTTGTAATTTAGAGGTCGAACCTGCTGCTGAGGTTGCTGCGACCTTTGTTGAATTTGTTGTTGCGAGACCTGAGGTTGATAAGCTGGCGCTGAGTTAACAACCGGAGTTATTGTTGCAACTTGAGGTTGGAATTTCTTCTTGATTTTGTGCAAGACATTGCTGACATCTTGATCCTTTTTCTTCTGGAAAGTATTTCCATACTTCCTTGGACCAATAGAAGATTCTGGTTCTTTGTTCAAGCGTCCTTCTCGAACTGCTTCTTCTAAACGCACACCCATGTTTACCATCTCGGTAAAGTCACTTGGTGCACTTGCAACCATTCGTCCGTAGTAAAATGGACTCAAAGTTTTGAGATAGATTTTTGTCATTTCTTTCTCTTCAAGTGGTGGACAAATTTGAGCAGCAACTTCACGCCATCTCTGAGCGTATTCCTTGAAGCTTTCTCTATCCTTTTGAGCCATGGCCCGGAGTTGATCTCTGTCGGGAGCCATGTCTAGATTGTACTTATACTGTTTGACGAAGGCCTCTCCGAGGTCTCGAAAAGTACGAATCTCTGAACTGTCCAAGTTCATGTACCATTTGAGTGCAGCACCAGTTAGGCTGTCTTGAAAATAATGAATGAGCAATTGTTGATTATCAGTCTGAGTTGACATTCTTCGAGCGTACATCACGAGATGACTTTGTGGGCATGAATTCCCTTTGTACTTCTCGAATTCTGGTACTTTGAATTTGTGAGGAATCTTAACATTTGGAACCAGACAGAGGTCTGCAGCATTCTTTCCAAATAGATCTTGTCCTCGGAGAGTCTTGAGTTCCTTCTGCATTTGCAGAAACTGTTCTTGGAACTCGTCCAATCTTTCATACACGCCAGCATCCTCACTTGGAGCGTGATGATATACTTGTCCGCCTTGCGGGGGAAAAGTATGCATAATGGGCTGTGGAGAAGCCATGACAGCAGATCTCGGTATCTCAGCATTCTGTTGTGCGAAACCCATTGCCGTTGCTCTTGGAACTTCAATTTCCAGAGGTTTGTAACCCTCCGGTGGACGCATATTCATGGTGACCTTTGGAGCTTCAGAAGCTGGAGGTATGTACCCTTCTGGAGTAAAGTTATACGGCATGCCCCAAGGTCGATCAGGCGGCATGGTACACTAAGGAACAGGAGTAGAAACAATCTCGGAAACCACAGTCCTTTGTGGTTCTTCTGGCGTTGGTCGATTCTGCGCAACTACCAGGGCTTCTACCATACTATTGAGTCTCTCAACAGTACCTTTGAGAGTATTAATCTCTTCTCTGAGTTCTTCATTCTCTTGCTCAAAGTCTTCCATTCTTTTCTTGCGACTTGAACGAGTGTTGTATGGATGAGACAGCTTGAAAGTCTTGGTTCACCTCCTTCTCCTCCTCTCTTTCTGGAGAAAGGAAAGTGACTATTAGATCCGCGACAATTCTCGTGTCAGTGCGTACGACTAAAGCGATGTATGATATGCAATTAAGTTAATATTTTTCAAGGAAACACCATAATTACGTTATGAAACATCAAACTTTTATTAATTAAGCGAAAACGCCGTTTTTTACACACTTTGAAAATGGAAATACAGAGAAACTGAGAGAAAGGACTCTAAAACTTTGACGAAGAGCCGACTTCACGTTCTAACATCTTCTTCTGTTTCTTGAGCTGAGCGTTCTCTGACGTGAGCTGATCGATGATCCAGGAAGCAGGAGGGATATGATGAGAAAGTGACGTTTGTGACACTTGTCGATCGAGCACTTCAAGTAACTCATCCTTCCTTCTTAGGATGTTCTGAATCTCAACGTTTTCCGTGTTGACGATTCGATACTTGTTCCTCCAAGCATTCCTTTCTTGGCATACCTTGTTTAATGCCGCTTGCAGTTTTTCAACATCGGTGGAGAAAAGGTAAATTGGTTCCCTTAGGGGAATAGGTTCTTGATGTTGATATGGCATCCTGAGCTTGAATGCTCTGACGCGTACCCATTGAAGGTAAGGATCCAGGGAGATGCAAAGATGTTTTCCTAACAATCTTCTCCCTTTACTGTGAACAAGACGCCAGGCTTGGGCAATTTCCTTCTTCAGCATGTTGCCATGATCGTCGATGTTCTTAAAGAACAGACCCTCCAATTGAATATTACTTGGAATGTTTTTCATGGGATAGCCGTATTGACGACGGGCTAAAGCTGGATTGTAACTGATTCCTCCCTTAGTTCCAATAAGGGGTACGTTGGGAAAACTTCCGCAACTGAAGATGATCTTGGTTTCGTCGTTGTCAGGACTACACCACTCAATGTCCGTATGAGTGAGAGACATGATTTTCTGTGACCAGTAAAGGCCATCCCTCATATTCCAGAAAGTGCTAGACTTTGGTAGGTGTGAAACGAACCATTCGTATAACAACGGTACGCAGCATGTGATTAATCCTCCTCGCTGCAGGTTTCTTGAATGCACAGAGTGATAAGCATCCGCAAGCAAGGTTGGAACTGGATTTCCAATTAAGAAGATCTTAATTGCGTTGATGTCGACGAAATCGTTAATGTTAGGGAACAAAAACAATCCGTAGATAAGCAAAGCCAAGACTTCCTCAAAAGCGCTCATATCTTGGATGCTGACGAGGTACCGAGCTTGATCAAACAGGAATTTGGAGGGCAATCCTTGAATTCCTCCTCTACTCACCATATGAGTTCTGATGTCGACTACGTTCAAAGGAGTAGTTGCAGCAATGATAATATCGTCAGGATTCTTTTCCAAACCGGAGTACGGATCTTGCGCGTACACGGGTATTCCAATCAAACGAGAGTACTCCTCTAACGTAGGCATGAGCTGATAATCTGGAAAGGTGAAGCAGTGATACGTTGGATCGTAAAACTGTACCAAGGTGGGAAGGATCCCATCCACCATGTTGGTATTGAGCAAAGGCAGAAGTTTTCCATACTTCTCCTTGAAAGCCTGGGGGTTGACCACCAGTTTTCCGAGCTTTCCCAGTTCCTCGACCTGGGGAATCTTGAAGGTGTATTTCCTAGCTCTCTTTCTCCCATAATCCATGGTATAGATCCTTAAGTCCTTTCTCCGTTTCTCTCTTTCTATGAAGTTCAAAACGTCCGTTATTTAGTTTCCTTGAAAAACGACTCGAAAAAGACTCTTTTTGTTTTTAGTTGTTTATTAATGAATGATGCATGAATGCATGAATGCACACACAAGAGTTTTAAACAAACATGGCGTTGAAGGGTACAGTGGTCATGAAGTCAAAACGCAAATCCCGCCCCAATGGTAAACTAAGGTTAAGGATTTTTGTACCTGTAGAACGGGTTCTAGGGGTCTCAGAGTTTTTGCTCAACCTTAAAGATACGTTGATTGGTATCTATAAGAGAGTTTTCTCTGAGTGTAGTATCTGCGTGACAATTACTTCCGTAATCACCGCTCTACGTCCTAAAAAAAAGGCTTTAAGTGGGGTTAATGTGTTTCTAGGTCCTCCTGGTACAAATCAGTCTCGGAATGCAGTGGCGCAGTTAATCACAACCAGCCAGGCAAATCCCAAGAGTAGACTTGGAAACCAATATTAGAGGGCCTTCACCGGGAAGACATCCTCCATCCTATCTTATGTTGCACTCAAATCCGGGTATAGGATTTCTCACCACAAGGGGGAATCAAGCCCTTTCCCGATACAGAATAAACATAATAAACAAATATATATGCAACAAACACATGATATGACACAGAGGTTAGGCAGGACCTCTCTTGTTTGAGGGGGAATTTGGCATCCCTAATTCCTCATTGGGGCTGGACCAGCAACAGGTCAACCATTGGTTTGGATGAAAAACCAAGGTTTTGAACACTTATATCCCCAGCAGAGTCGCTGATCAGTGGTTTTCACACATATATTTTCCGTTGTTTTTAAGTATTTTTAAGTTATATTATTTAGTGTTTTATTTTATTATTCTACATTTTATGCTTTGGTTGTGTATTTTACTGTTTGCAGGCTCAAAAGAATAAATCGAGACAAATCAATGCGAAAAAGTACAAAAAGAGGAGTTTCGAAGGAAGTGAAAAATCATGCAACATGAGGTCTGACACGACCACCTGTGTCACCTTAAACTGGCCGTGTTAGGATGAAGCGTGGCAAAGAAAATTCAACAGAGATGAAAGTCAGAGGGCTGACACAGCCCGTGTTAGCAAGTGTGAGATATGGAAATTTTCAGCATGTTTCTCATCGTGACATGCGTGTAGTATTTTGATCATAACTAGAGCTTCGTAACTCCGATTGACGCGGTTCCGGTGGCAAAATTTCGCTAACGAAAAGGGCTACAACTTTGATGAAGAACTCAAAGCCAAAATATGAAGTTATGGGCTGACACGGGCCGTGTTACCTGACACGGGCACCCGTGTCAGGAGGCCTGGGAGAAAAAAATAAATTTTAAGATGACAGAAGTCTGACACGGGTGCCCGTGTTGGCTGACACGGCCCGTGTCAGCATGTGACGCTGATTTTATGATTTTTTCATATTTTTTCCATGGGTTAAGCTGTGGGGGCATTTTGGGTACTTCCAACCAACCTAAGTGAGTATGCACTATATAGAAGAGTTTTTATGATGAAAAAGGGGACTTTTTGACCGAGAGAAGACACGATTGAAGATTGGAGAAAACAAGGGTTTGGGAGAGAAGAAGGTCTTCATGAACGGAAGCGATTGAAGATCAACTTTCATCTCAATTCTTGTAATGTATCTATTTTATAATTTGTTTTCTTTGAACAATATGAGTAACTAAACCCTAATGCTAGGGGGTGTCCCTGATTTGATTCTGTAATGATTTTGAATTCCTGAGTTCATCAATAGATTTGTTTTCTTATTTAATTTAATTGTACAAGGTTTTTATGCTTTCTTTGTCGGACCAACAAGATTGATTTACGGTTAACAACCAGCTGGACAGCGGTTGTTAAGGTTTTTGTACGATTAGACTATAGTAGATATCACCTAGGACTAGGGATACCCTATAGTTACCGGTTAACTCTTGATAACATAAAGGCTTGATTTCATCATAATTCTCTAAGGACTTAGGATTTAGGATGAATGTTCAAAGGTTTTCTCACTAAGGACTTAGGGGAAAATAATCTAAAGGGCGGTAATTAAAGGTTATGAACTTGTTGAAGAGATCTAAATCCAAGGTTATTACAGGAACTATCACACACTTTACCCTAGCATAATACTCATATTTGTCAAAAAGCCAATTTACTTTTCTGCTTAATTTAATTATTTTTAGTCACAATTTGTAAACAAAACTCCAAATATAGTTTTTTTTAATTGAACCATTATTTAAACTCGATATTAACGTGCAGTCCTTGAGATCGACATTCGGGGAATTTCCCTATTATTACTACAGAGGCAAAATAGTACACTTGCTATTTTACCGATCAGTCGCCATTTTTCTGTGGTGGTCGTTTTCTTTACCTCCCCGTTTCACTTGGGAGGACGGCACGCTAAACCCTTCACGCGAAATTTGGAAGGAGAATGCGCCCGTGGTGGGATGAATTTTATTTCAGTTCTTCCTACGATATCACACGAACTTTCTTATTTGTCCTACGAGTAGGAAAGGGGAAAAAAGATCTCAACTAAACCCTAGGAGTTTGCTAAGTGTGGGGATTTCACCTAGACTAGAAATTCTGGAGTCCGGGAGGTCGGTTATACATAGGGAAGTGTTTAAACACCCTACATATCTGTAGTACTCTACAGGAACCTTCTCTGTGTCATTGTGTTTGTGTTTATTGCTAATGATTGGGAAAGTTTCTCCTTTGTATTAGGAGAAGGAATTGAATTGATTAAAGAAGACAGACAGACAGACTGACTGACTATTTTTGGTATTTTATTAGCTCGCTGAGATTCCTTGTGAACCTCATGCCTACATATCCCTAGTGGAAGTCAGAGCTTAATGTAGTTCGGGGAACTAACTAGGGAAATTAATTATTTTTGGTGCCTTGTTTGAAGCTCAAGGTTGAAGCTTAGAATTAAATCTCTGTTTACAGTAAAGAGACATGAAATCATCTCTACAGAGAGGTATTTGTACTATTCTACCACAAACATTTAAAGGAGTGACAGAATAACTGAATTCATTTCATTCAAGAGGGGGACCTTACTTGTGTATGTGCAAGTATACCAGTCAAATGCCTCTTAAATGAAAGAAAGATGCTCATCCAAATTAGGGAAAGTTACCACATGTCTGGGTTTTACTGCCAGCTCATGCCTTTCAAAATCCTAAATGGGAGACTTGATTGAAATTGAAATGAAATGTTTGTTTGTTTGAATGTGGTAGAGTAGTAAAAATATCTCTTTATAGAGATAAGCTATGTCTATCTACTGTATAAAAGATTTGACTTTAGCTGGCTTGTATGAGGCCCAAGCTTGAGGCTTTTTTTGATTGATTAATTAATATTAATGACTCTGGGAGATGACTCCACTGGGGATTAATTACAGGGTATTTTAGTGTTCTGTACAAAGCCCAGAATTGAGGCTGACTCTACTTAGGGAGACTCTATTTATGTGCCTTGTACAAAGCCCAAGGTTGTGGCTGACTCTAGCTAGGTAAAAAAACTATTTTCTGCCTTGTACAAAGCCCAAGGTTGTGGCGGACTCTTAAATGAAGTAAGTATTGATGACTATATGGGGAAAGATCCTAAGTGTTAGGAATCTTTGACACATGAAAGATATGGTTTATCTGCCTTGTACAAAGCCCAAGGTTGTGGCTACTAAGTGATGAAGAACTCACTGGGGGGACTCTATTATCTGCCTTGTACAATGCCCAAGGTTGAGGCTGACTCTTAACAGGGGAGTTTTATTGTTTGGGTGCCTTGTATGAAGCCCAAGGTTGAGGCTAACTGTTTTTGTTGGTTTTGACTCTACTGAGGAGGTTTTATTTATTAAAAGACTGTTTTTCTTTGGAAGCTAACCCTTTCCAGGGATTTTGACTCAGCTGGTGAATTTGTCTGTTAAAAGACTGACTTTTATCATGTTTTTGGAGGCTGACCCTTTCCAGGGGTTTTGACTCTATTGGGGAAATTATCTCCTAAGAGAATGAAATTATTTATTAATTGACTTTGGAGGCTAACCCTTTCCAGGGGTTTTATATTTAAAATGAAGGAATGTGTGGAAGCTAACCCTTTCCAGGGATTTTGACATTTTAGACAGATGTTGGAGGCTAACCCTTTCCAGGGGATTTTTGTTAAAATGAATGGCAGAAAGATTATCTAATGGAGACTTCTTGTTTAAAGCCCAAGATGAAGGCTGACACATGCTGAGGATGATCAAACATGGATCCTAGACTCTGCTAAAGAAGATTGATGAAGATAAGGGTGACAGAGACTGTCCATGTCTCTCATTCCAAAAAGTGTACTCAATGCAAAATTGAGACAAACTTAGCTTGTTTAAAGTCTGGTTTAAATTGGAAGAAACTCACCAGGGTAGGCTAAAAGGTGACTAAAGACCTGTTCCTATGTTTATAAGAAACCTGATGGGTCCTTGTATACAAGCTCAAGAGGAAGCTGGAAATGCTTTTAAGAAGCCTGTGGGTCCTTGTACAAAGCCCAAGAGGAGGCTAATCGAGGGTCCTTGTTATAGCACAAGAGAAAGCTTATGTAGTTTTGAACTTATTTTGGCTCTAAGCAAATGGGTAAGAGGTTTCACCGGGAAAAATTCCTCTTTGGGTGGATGTGTCCTATTATTTGGATTCTAAGGTTTTTGCCAAGATGTTTCACCGGGAATAATTCATCTTGGGGTTTTGAACTACAGATCTCTAATTAGGAAAGAGCCTTCACCGGGAAGACATTCTCAATCCTAGGTCATATTCCTAATAATATATATATAGTTTAACTGTCCTAAGGTTTATACTCAAACGCAGTTCTAAACTAATATATGCACAGTTTATATTTGACAGTAATTTAAACAAAGACTGTAAATTGAAAGCTTGTAAAGCCTAACCTGGATGGAGTGGAGGCCATTGAAGAAGTATGTACAGAGCCTCAACAGTATTTTTGTTGTTTTTGTTGATAACAGTTGAATATATATATGATAAACAGTTAATGGTTTTTGAAAACAGAAGAAGTGAAGATGGACAAAGGTCACATAGGTATCTGAAGAGTTTCACCGGGAATAATGCCCTTCAAATACCAGAAGAATGTTTTGAAAACAGAAAGAAGATTTTGGAAATACAGTTTTGAAAACAAGCTAAGAAGAGAAGGTTTTTGGGACTTACACTCTATTAAAGGCCCAGTACTTTACAGTACTGGTTATAACAGAAATTTGAAAATGATTTGGAATGATATGAGGTTTTGTTGTTTGAAAACCCTAATCATTTGATTTAATCAGAGATTGAAAACAGTTTTAAGAATTGACAAAAGTCAACTTAATTAAAGTAAAAATAAAGATTTTACTTAATTAAGACCTAATCAATTAGGGTTTCATCATAAACTTTATTTACAAAAATGATTAGGTTAAAATAAAGTGAAAATATGTATTAAGGTATTTAAGAAAACACCTAAAACATACTATTTTAAACCTAATAAAAATATATGAAATAAATAATATTTTTATGATTTTTTTGATTATTCACAAAATAGATATGTTAAATAAAAAGTGTGTGAAAAATGAAGTGAAAATGATTTAATTTGATAGGTTAAATAATTGTGTGAAGTTGTGAAGAAATTTAGTGTGAAAAGTGATAAAAAATATGATTTTGTCACCTAGAGGGGTTGAACTCACGCCCTTTAGGTCACATACCCAAAACCAAACCACTGGGCCAGCGCGCGCTCAGTGTTAGTAACTTGCCTTCAATTCATTATATTTTCAAACAAGTAGTAAAACCATGAAAAAATAAAAGAAACAAAAAGTCTGGGGCGAGGGGGATTCGAACCCCAGACTTGTGGCATGATGAGACTAAGGGCGTATAGGTGGCCACTGGGGCAAGTTGTTCAGTCGTTTATAAAACGCATACCACTCAAAATAAAATAAACTCTGCCCTGAGATTTGAATTTTGCGCGCCACCACCATCTTCGTCTTCAACCTCAAGCTCCATGAATTTGAATTTCTGAACTCACTCGTTTCTCAACCATTTGCCACGATGTAAACATGAAACTTGCTCTAAATTCACTCACGATTCTAAATATGTAACTAACATGAACTAATATTAACTACATCTAACTAATTTACCAGAAATCGTGAAGAACCCTAAAATTTCAAAATCAAATTAAATGACTATACTGAAAGATAAATGGATGATGATAGAGGGTTTTCAATCATCTGATGATGCTAAACAAGATAGAATCGAGCTATTTCACAAAGAGTACTTAAATTAGAGAGGTGAGGTTCAGAAACTTACCTCTGAAACTGAAGGTCGTGAGGATGATTGAGGGCACCTGGGCTTGAATGAATGATCCCAAAAGCTTCCTTGAGACTCAATGATGCTAACTGGATGCTTATTGTAGCCTGAATCCTTCTGAATTGTTCTATGGACCTCCCTCGATTTGAGCTTCAAGTGGACATGGAGGTTGTTGAATCCTGAGTTACAGATGAGCTGCAGCCATCTGGTTAGCTTCACTATGACCTGAGGAGTGTGTCTGGATGATTGGCTTGGCTTGAAACCTCCTGAATCACTCCATGGACCTCCAACTGCAAATGCTCCAAAGTGAGAGCAACAATGGTGTTCCTCCACTTACAGAAGTGATCCAGGTGCTTGGATCACCTCAAATGACCTCCCTTGAGATGTTAGAATGCTCACTTCCCAAAGATAAGCTCTGGTTTGAAGAAATCGATTCTTCTTGCCAAAGAACTTTGAAAAACAATGAACAAGAGAAGAGAAAGAGAAAGCAAGTAATATGGTTGCTTTGGTGTGTTTTTTGAATGAGAATGAGGCCTCTATTTATAGGCAATTGACTCAGAGCAATGGATCATAGTAAGCTTGCTTAGTGTAGTGAGTTTGGTTTCTTAGCCATGAAGGAATTCAAAGAATCTTCCAAGTGCAATGATGAGCTCTTTGATACCACTCCCTAGCCATCGGTTTTGCTTGATCTTAGGGGACCAAATGTCTGCAGAAATGAGCTCCAATTGGTTGGGAGAAGATTCCTTTGATGAATCACCAATTTGCCATAAATTCAAAAATGCAATCATTACATAATCACATGCCTTTGTTTTTGGGAATCTTCTCTAATCCTTATGCAATGATGGAAATTGATGTATGGTATGGTTTCAGATGCATTAGAGGTCGTGTAGCATCACTTAGTGAAGCAAAATGCACAAAATTGCAAAGTTCCAAATTGTACATGACCTATAATTTTACTTCATGAGGCCAACTTTGAACAAGCATAACTCTTAGCTCAAATTGAATTTTGAGAAGGTTGAACACAATTTGGAAAGCCCTAAACATCTACTTTAAATCATTAGTTTATGTCTTCTTCAGAATCCTTTGGGAAATTTGTGAAAAATGATGCCAAAGTTGGAAGAAAACTAGGTTAAAACACTTAGAAAAATTTCTAAGTGTTTATGACCTAAACTTCAAAATTTCCAAAACTTCATAAATGGTTGATCTTTTGAAAAAAGTTCCCTTGTAAGATGTTGTTTTATTTGGCAAGATCTACAACTTTCATGTTGGAAGTTTTTTGAGTTGTGTAGGTGAAATTTTGAGATCTCACCATGCCTTCAAAAACCCTAATTCCCGACTTTTCGCTCCTTGATGAATTTCTTTGAATTTCTTTGGCCAAATGACTTTGACATCCATATATTGATGATATTGATCTTTGAAAGTCATTTTTTGACCAAAAAACCTTAAAAGTCAATGATGATCCTTCACAGTTGACTTTTTCCTGACAAAGTGAATTTTTGGGCTTTTGTGTAGAAATAAGATCTTCTCCCCAAATGGATGATATAAATGGATTATATGGAGGTAGTAGAGATCCTTGAATCATGTCTTGAGTTTTGGATTCATGCCCTGATCAGAAGTCAACTATCTTGGTGAATTAGGTCAAAACCCTAATTTGTCGACCATGTGAAAGTAATGACTGTAGACTTTGAATTGAAGTGTGATGTCCAGTAGACCTTGTAATATGAGTTATTTGAAGATGATTGATGTCTTTGAATGACCCTCTGAGGTTTTTTTAGGGTTTCCCAAATGTGATCCCTGATTTCAGTCCTTGATAGGCTCAAAACCCTAGTTTGGTGACCTGAGTAAACCTGTACTCATATGACTGGATGTCTAATCAATCATAGATGAGAAAAGTGAAGTTTTTGAGCCCCATGATTGTATTAGAGACTAGTCTTTGTATTGATTGATCCTTTGCCTGAGCTTTCTTGTCTTTGAGCATCCTCGATTAGGTACCAGATGGAGAAATGACTGCTCTGGGTACTTGTCTTGACCTGATGAAAAATCCTGAAGATATATCATCTCAGGGGGGTCAAAAATTAGGGTATGACACATAGATCTGGCACTTGTGACAAATTCTGACATGATTATGACAATCAGTTTCCATAGTGGACCAATAGTAACCAGCCCTCAAGATCTTCTTAGCCATTGTATGCCCACTAGAATGGGTACCAAACTCACCTTCATGCATTTCCTCGATGATTTTCGAAGCTTCTTCCTTCACAACACATCGGAGTAACACACCGTCATGATGTCTCTTGTACAAAACCCCACCGTTGAGGTAGAACTTAGCTGCAAACCTTCTCAGAAACTTCTTATCAGTCACTGACGCTTCGGGAGGATACTCTTGAGTTTCGAGGAACTTTTTAATATCATGATACCAAGGATTGCCATCCAACTCGACATCAGCCTCAAAGCAGAATGCTGGTTCATCCAACCTGTTGATGGTAATGTTAGGCGCTTCATTGGCCCATTTCACTTTGAACATGGAAGCCAAAGTAGCGAGAGCATTAGCAAGATTGTTCTCTTCTCTAGAAATATGCTCAAATGTGATCTCTTCAAAGTACGGAATGAGCCTCATCACATGCTCCCTGTATGGAATCAGATTCTGATGGCGAGTTTCCCAATCTCCATTGATCTGGCTAATGACAAGATTGGAATCCCCATAAACTTTCAAGTATTTGATTCGCAAATCGATCGCAACTTCGATACCATAGATGCAAGCTTCATACTCAGCCATGTTATTAGTGCAATCAAAACAGATTCTGGCTGTAAACAGAATATGAAAACCTGATGGAGAAGTAATTACAGCTCCAACACCATTCCCGAGTGCATTAGAGGCACCATCGAACACGAGCGTCCATCGCGATCCTGGTTCGGGTCCTTCCTCTGGTCCAGGAATGTTACAATCTCTGATGTACAACACATCCTCATCAGGAAATTCAAACTTCATCGGTTCATAATCTTCAACAGGCTGATGCGCCAGATAATCCGCCAACACACTACCCTTGATGGCTTTCTAGGTAGTATATTGGATATCATATTCAGTCAAAATCATCTGCCATCTGGCTACTCTTCCAGAAAGAGCAGGCTTCTCAAAAACATACTTGATAGGATCCATCTTGGAAATCAATAAGGTGGTGTGAACCAACATATACTGCCTCAGCCGGCGAGCAGCCCACACCAAAGCACAGCAAGTTTTCTCGAGCAGTGAGTATCGGGATTCACAGTCGGTAAACTTTTTGCTAAGGTAGTATATTGCATGCTCTTTTCGGCCAGACTCGTCATGTTGACCCATCACACATCCCATTGAATTTTCAAGAACTATGAGGTACATAATCAAAGGCCTTCCTGGAACTAGAGGCATTAGTATTGGAGGTTCTTGCAGATACTCTTTCACTTTTTCAAATGCTTTTTGACAATCATTATTCCACCTGGCCATCTAATCTTTTCTTAGCAATTTGAATATTGGTTCACAAGTGGTCGTAAGATGAGAGATGAATCTAGCAATGTAGTTCAATCTCCCTAAGAAACCACGAACTTCTTTTTCTGTTCTCGGCTCAGGCATCTCTTGTATGGCTTTTATTTTGGCAGGATCGACCTCAATACCTTTTCCACTGACAACAAAGCCCAATAAATTTCCGGATCGCACTCCGAAAGTGCATTTGTTTGGATTCAACCTCAGTCTGAATTCCCGAAGCCTTTCAAACAACTTCTGCAAGTGAACCAAGTGCTCTTCTTCAGTGTGAGACTTTGCAATCATGTCGTCAACATACACTTCAATCTCTTTGTGAATCATGTCATGAAAAAGAGTCACCATGGCGCGCTGATACGTTGCTCCTGCGTTTTTCAACCCAAAAGGCATGACTTTATAGCAGAAAGTTCCCCACGGTGTGATAAACGTTGTTTTCTCCATGTCTTCTGGTGCCATCTTGATCTGATTGTACCCAGAGAAGCCATCCATGAAGGAAAACACTTTGAAAGGAGCAATATTATCCACCAACACATCAATATGGGGAAGAGGAAAATCATCTTTCGGACTCGCCCTATTCAGATCTCTGTAATCAACACACATCCTGACCTTTCCGTCCTTCTTAGGTACAGGAACAATATTCGCAACCCACGGCAGGTAATTCACAACTTGCAGAAAGCCAGCATCAAACTGTTTCTCTACCTCTTTCTTAATCTTCTCAGACATATCTGGGCGAATCCTTCGAAGCTTCTGCTTGACAGGAGGACTATCTTCCTTGAGAGGTAGACGGTGTACCACAATATCTGTATCAAGACCGGGCATATCCTCGTAGGACCAAGCAAAGATATCCGCATACTCTTTCAACATATCAATAAGTCTCTGCTTCACACTATTCTCAAGCGCAGTCCCTATCTTGACTTCTCGGACCTGCTCTTTAGTGCCAACATTTACCATCTCAATTTCCTCCTGATGCGGCTGAATCGCTTTCTTTTCCTGTTTCAACAATCTGGCTAACTCATCGGGGAGATCACAATCTTCATGAGTTTCCTCCTCGGCTTGGTAGATCGGATTGTCAAAATCATAATAAGCAATAGCGGAACTGTTACCAATGGAATCCGTGGTAGTGGAACATCTGCATGATTGATGTTTTTATTTTAGTTTTATTTTTATTAAGATATGTGCAAGTGTGTGCAAAAACATTGCCATTTAAAGGAAAAAGTTAAAAGAAAGACAAAGAGCGAAACATTTGAATGCAAAAACATCCTTTTATTTCATGATTAACTTTGAAAATGCGAACTGCATGGCCCTACAAATGATTCACTACGCCTTGGGCAGAGCGTAGGAATTATGGCATGATAAGAAAAGTAAAAACAAGGAATTTACTCCTGAGCTTGTGTAACTTGGATGACATCTTCGATTGTCCAGTTGCAAGGCATCTCTCCAGGAATACTTGGACGAATCCATCCATCAAAGTCACAATCACTATCCACCTCCTCACCATCGGCAATGGCATGGACCTGACCATCGTGAATGACACCGCCACTCACGAACTTGATCGGGCTAAGGATATTGGGCTTTGGCGATGCAATATGCTTTCCAGGACTGAAACCAAGACCATTCTTGTCAAATTTGGGACGCACATCAATTACTTGCCCCCAGCCTTTCACCTTTCCGGTCTCAACGACAACCTGAGCATCTTTTAAAGAGGACATAACCGTTTCTAGCTTCGTCATCTCATAAGGATGAGTTCTCACAGCATTCACAGCCTCAAACGCTTGGAAAGGCGTCTCATGTATCTCACCCTCGATCTCTACATATCGGAAAGAGGACAAGTGACTCACGATATAATCGTCTTCACCACAAACTGTCACCACTTTACCGTCAACCGGATACTTCAACTTCTCATGAAGAGTGGATGTCACAGCACCAGCCTTGTGAATCCACGGTCGTCCCAACAAACAACAGTAAGCAGGTTGAATATCCATCACATAAAAGGTTGTAGTAAAGATCTGAGGACCAATCTGGATTGGTAGATCTACCTCTCCGAATACAGACCTCCTTGAACCATCAAAGGCGCGCACTACCAACTCACTAGGCCTTAACTCCACACCAGCATAGTCAATTTGCATGAGAGCTGATTTGGGAAGCACGTTCAAAGAAGACCCAGTATCAACCAAAACACGGGACAAAGTCGTCCCCTTACACTCAATCGAAATATGCAAAGCCTTGTTATGGTTTCTCCCTTCTAGAGGAAGATCACGATCAGTGAATCCCAAACCATTCCCAGCGGAGATGTTATTGGCTACCGCCTCTAACTGATTCACAGACATTTCATGCGGGACATAAGCACCATTCAGAATTCTCAAGAGAGCATTTCTATGACCTTTTGAACACATCAACAGTTGCAAGATAGAAATCTTTGACTGGGTCTGACCCAACTGCTCAACAACTTTGTAATCAGATTTCCTGATGACTCTCAACAATTCTTCTACATCCTTGGAAGATACATCATTATCCGGTGCCCCATTCTGAGTCAGAGAATTCTAGCCAAGTCACATGGAATTTTGTAAGTGCTTTAGGGATTCGAGCAACGCAAATGATGCAATGCTCAAGATAGACAAGTCTTGCTTATCCCTCGTGCGGGAGCCCCAAGCAACTTCGAAGACTTGTAGATACTAACATCACGACCAGGTGCCCCAGAATAGGACTCACACCTAGTGTCATCGTCATCAAGTAGAGAACCTGTAGACATCCACACAATACGGAGCTTAACCAGTTGCCAATAAACCAAGCATGGAAGCAAATGAGCATAAGACAAGTCTTCAAAAAGAACCCCAACTGAGCCTTATTCTCTGTCACCCCATAAAGTTCCATGACCGATCTTTGAGCACAAAACAATGGCAAGTCGAGTCTGAAGAGAGTACCAAGTCTGAATAAGAAATCCCCAACTCTGAACACCTGTTATGCATGAGATGTATGAGATGCATGGTATGGATGAAATGCCATGTTCATTCAATTTCCAAGGAATTCTCGTGTTTTGATTTTTTTTAGCAAATAAGAGATGGAAAAGCTCGACACGAGGCTTAAAGATATGATTCCTTTGAAATGGAAGGAACATGTATGCTAGTTATTTTTTGTACATCATTTTCTGGAAAGTAAATATGCAATGATGCAAAGTGGTGGGGCTTGTTTCCGCCCACCAGGCATTCTGGACTGCCGGTAACACACATAGTACAGAGCCAAAGATTCAGCCCCAAATGGTATACCACACGGAACACGGAATGTCAATCCACAGAACCAAAGCCCGTAGTCAACAACACACTGGAATAGAACACAGATCACCACTCGAACAAGAACCATAGTACCCCACGAACAGGAACCAATAGTACACTCGAACAAGAACAGCGGTAACTCTCAAACAAGAACAACGGTAACCCACGAACAAGAACAACAGTAACCCACGAACAAGAACCAAAGTCACCATCAATGTACCTATTAAGCAATGATTGATTCCCGCCCCACTCACGGGTAAATCTAGGCCAAGGTAGGTCAAAAAGCCAACAGAGGATCGAATGTAGGCGTTATCATACGATATTGCCTCATTCCACCAAGCTCTGCCCGTGGATACGTGATCAGATCAATCAGGCATACGCCTTCTGTCCGTCATAGCCACTCTAGTCCTAGTTCCTATGGTATCACTCATAGCCTGGGTATTGGGCCTTTTACCTCTTGTAACACCCACCCACAGATAGAAATCCAGACAGTCCAGAATATGATGCAGAAAAGTAAAAGCGCACATAGAATGCAATGCAAACAGATAAATATGCAAAGCAATAAAACACCCAAAGATAAACACACAAGCGCTAGGATCGACTCGCTGAGTCCGGACCAGCAACAGGTCGAGCCGTCCCCAGCAGAGTCGCCAGCTGTCGCTACCGCGAAAATTAACAGAGTCGCCACTAACATATTTATCCTGAAAAGGAAGGGAATGCCAGCAAATCACAAAACAAAACAACGGTCTCACGACCAGAGAAAAAGGGTAAGGGAGTCGGTTACGCGAGGGGAAGGTATTAGCACCCCTCGCGCCCATCGTACTTGATGGTATCCACGCTTATGTCTAAACCTATGGGTGTGTAAGCAAACTACGCTAATCTGGACTAAAATGAATGCAGAATGTAGGGAAAAGAAAGAGTTATACTCGCACGGGCCCTACCCCGCTGCCTACGTATCCTTTTTGAGGAATCAGAGGTACCATAGCTCGGCTAACTAATTTCTATTTGTTTTGTGTTTTTTAGGTGAACGAGTTACATTCACACTCCACTGCTCGACCTTTGGAGACTTATGCTTGGGAATGGAGCGGAAATAACAAGCTCTTAAGAAAAGAAAATCAAAGAGTGTGGTTTGTGTTTTAAAGAATGCATGAGGAAAACCTAAGCTAAGGGGGAAAGCTTGCTACCTAATGTTATCATACAAAGGGCACAAGTCTAAGCTAAGCTAACAACCTACGGGGAGAAGCGAAAGCAAACAATGAGCACACAAACGAGCATCCGCTCGTAAAGCAAACAAACCAACGGTACTGACCGAGTGGTAGAAAAGCGGTCCCGCCATAGTCAAGGGGAGCAGCTCAACCCAAGTCAACCAAGCATTAGACCTCGTGAAAATGATCGGGCCATAGACAAGAGGGCGGACCCCTCTCAGCAACCAAGCCGTCACGGATCGTAAAGGAAAACGGTGCGTGCGTACACCGAGCATCAACGTCGAGCAACGCGAGCTATAAGAAAGGTGGGGGTCCGGCTGCATGAACCCTTTTCCTGACATACTCGATAACAAGATCTTGTGCAGGTTCAGAAGCGAGCCACGCGTAGCATGCGCATAATGAGCGGACTCGATGAGACTAGGCGGGGGTTGATTGCTAACCCTTTTCGCGTGCCTTCCATGAGGACTTAACGGAGTGCCATATAGGACTTATTACACCGTGACTCCCTGCCGCAAAGCACAAATATAAACACACCAACAAAAACAGAGCCTCTTTCGAGGGCTTGTCCAGATGCATGTCTAGGTCTTACTTCTCATGTTAAAGGATGATGCGAGAAAGCGATAAAGTGCGAGAGAAATAAAATGAAACGGAATCAATACCAAACAGATGATGATCCGTAAACTAAAGCGAAGAGAGCAAGGAAACTAGGATCCCGCGAGCGAGCTAGCAAAGCAAAGGCAAATAGTCAGCACACCGATTAGCCATGAAAGCAAACAAAGGTCGACATGCGCGTCGAGCATAATCACAATACACCTGCAAGAGGAACAAGCAAACCAAACAAGCAGATATAAAGTAATAGAGACGTGTTCTCCAAGATGAGAACACGATGCGAGTGAATGAGATCGTGTCCCGCAAATAGAGCGGAACACTCACGTAACAAGCGTCGACCGGTGACTATCCAAAAGCCTTGCACACTAGCACACAAGTTAGAGATAACAAAACATCGCAATCGGAATTGCGTTATTACATTCTAATCTAAGAGAAAATGAATAACTAATGCAAGCATGAAATGAACAACAAAATGTCAAGGGGAAAAAAAGATGAATAAACCATAATCAATCAATGCCAATCATCTCACAAGATAGCACGTTTCACAAGCTTTCCAACGATATAAAGAACGCGCAAATCGGAGTTACGAGTAAAAAGATATGAAAGATTGAAGTTAGGAAGCAAAGGAAGCAAAAATAGGTCGACCTACCTTCGACCTAGGTCGACCTAACAGGTCCAGAAACGAAAGAAACAGCTCCAGGTCGACCTAAACTCACCCTGGGTCGACCTAATAGTGCCAGAATCAAAAATGAAGGTTTTAGGTCGACCTAAACTCATCCTGGGTCGACCTAACAGTGCCAGGATCAAAAATGAAGGTTTTAGGTCGACCTAAACTCATCCTGGGTCGATCTAACAGTGCCAGGATCAAAAATGAAGGTTTTAGGTCGACCTAAACTCATCCTGGGTCGACCTAACAGTGCCAATTGCAAAAAAAAATGAATTTTCTCGCAAGAAAACATGATACCATCCTTCATGAATGTTCAGCATGCAAGCAAACATCAAACTTGCAATGCTATGAGTCAAGAGCAAACACATTATTCAGCAAATTGATTGGTCTTTAAGGGCAAAATTAAACATTCCATCGAACAATTAGCATGCAAGCATTGAATCGTAAGCATTGTGATTATATTATCAAGAGTAATCGTTATCAAACCTCAAATGGCATCAATTTAGCGTAAGCATCATGAATTATCATTCCACAATCAATCATCACATGCTAGAACTCAAAATTAAGCACAAATGCTTCACACATTCAAATTATCGAACACTTAGCATGCAATTTCTTGTGTCATAAGCAACATGCATGTGGCATCATCAACAATTCAACGATAAATCTCGAATTCAATCAAATAATCAAGATCAACACGAATCATTCGATCAACAAGCAATTATCATTATCAACTATCATAGATCCATCATCCACAATCAAAAATCATCATGATCAATGTCTAATTAAGCAACAAAATCAATGATCTAGCAAGGTTTGTAGTGAATTTACCGGATCGAATGAAGAGAATGAGATCGGATGAACACGAACGCGAACACGACGCGAACACGAACGAAATCCAAGAGATGTGAGGGAGAGAGTGGCGCGTGAGATCCTTTGATAGGGAGAGAGATGCGCGACACTTTAATCGGAGGAGAAGACCTTGATTTGTGCTTTGATCTTCATTTGTTCTTGAGATTTGATCTTGAATTGATGAAGTTTTTGTGAGTTTTTGTGGTTTTGATCCAAGAAAATTGAGAGAGAATTGAGAGAAAGTGTTTTTGATCTTTTGGGTGAAATTGAAGTTATGAGCGTCCTCCCCTGATTTGTGAAGAGCAAAATGTTTATATATTGTCAACGCGAATTGTCCAAATCGCCCTCGGTGCGTCTTATTTTGGCTCATTTTTAAGGAAACTCGGTTCGGCTCTCAATTCCGGAACGAAACCAATGCCACAATGAAAATGACCAAATTTGTGACTCGTCACCGCGAGAATCACCTCAATCCGATAAGCGGTGAAGAAAATACGCCCGTTTGAATGACGAGAAACGCCGATTCATCTGATACGACTGTGCAAAATTTTGTGAGTACCGCTCAAAGAACTCGATAAAACCCTACCTTCGGCTCAAAATCTGAACAAGCATGTGTGACGAAGAAACGAAGCTAACAAAATTTCCGAGAGAATGCCGCTGGAATGGACTTCATACGATAAAAATCGAAGGAGTTATGAATTTTCGAACTCGGCGCGACATACTCGAAAACACACTTTTCACCGAAACAACGCGACGATCCTTAAAATTCTGGGAATTTTCCGTGCATAATTGGCCTTCGGTCCGAACATATGAAATCTTGGTAGTGATGGTACGGAGCTCCAGTTAAATTTTCAAGCAAATCCAACGAGCGGATTAGGAGATATGATTTTTCCGAGGTCCGAAACCCTACATTCAGCACTGTTTTTCACTACGAAACCTCAAGTAATTTGCAAATTTGACGACCTTCCTCAAAGAATTGGCTTTCGAGCCGAACACGAAAGTTGTAGATATCGTCAAAACAGTTAAGGCCTCGCGGGAACTTAGCTCATATCACCTTCCAAATATGACTTGCGAATTTTCTCGTATTTCCACCGTTTATAAACCATTTTTCACGCCTTTCTTCTTAAACCCATGAAAAATCTTTATTATTTTTCTTCAATTTTGGAATGACGAAATAAACGTCATTAATAACTTATAGCTCAAATAAAGAGGGAAAATTTTGGGGTGCAACATTGGGTCTTACACTCTTTAATATTCAAGAGGCCCAAAAGAATGATTGCGTTTTGAAAACTGTATTTACAAAAAAGTGATGGGTCTTACACTCTTTAATATTCAAGAGGCCCAAAAGATTGATTGCGTTTTGAAAACTGTATTTACAAAAAGAGGTTATGGATCTTACACTCTTTAATATTCAAGAGGCCCAAAAGATTGATTGAAAATGGACAAGGTTTGATCACAAAATATTCACAAAGTGATTAGGTTTGAAAAATCTAAAGAAAACTATATTTTAAAAGTATTAAAAATACTTAAAAATACACCATTTAAACCTAATAAAAATATATCAAATAAATAATATTTTTGTGATTTTTTTAGATATTTATAAAATAGGTATGATAAATGAAAAGTGTGTGAAAAATCAAGTGAAGATGATTAATTTTGATAGGTGAAATGATTAAGTGAAGTTGTGTAAAAAAGAAGAAAAATAGCATAAATGGTTGGTTTTGTTGGTAGCAAAGTTTGAACCCTCTCCCCTGTCATACCCAAATTTTTGACCTAAGATACCACCTCATATCATTTACATATGCATCATTTGCATCTCTAACAAATTGCATAGCTTGTGTTTGTTACTTGTGGCTCAGCAGGATTTAATCAGGAAATCACTCATCAGTACAAGTAACAATCAATTAGGGTTTTGTTCTCCCTTCATTTCAAATGAATTATCTTCATCAACAATCAACATTTGGTCCTCAGAGATTCATTTCAACAAACTCAACAGCTTTGAATCGACTGAATTAGGGTTTTGACTGAAGATAGCATACTCCTGACTTTTGCTCAGAATTTGACCTAATGACTTGGGACATGACCTCAAGACCTCAAGTGCATCATTTTGACCTAATCCATTGGCTCAGAACATCTCCTATACAAAGATTGATCAGACAAATCCTCAGATCAGGGTTTTTGAACTATCAGGGACTGAAATCAGGGATCACATTTGGGAAACCCTAAAAATCCCCAGGGAGTCAATCAAAGGTATCAATCATCTTCAAATAATCCCTATGACAATATACAATGGAAATTGTATCTCAATTCAAGACCTACAGACATCAATTTCATCAGGTCGACAATTAGGGTTTTTGACCTAATTCACTGAACAACTGACTTTTTAATCAGGACATGGTGCCACAACTCAAATCATGGCTCAATATCCTCAAATGCTTCAATATAATCCATTAATACTATTCATTTGGTGAGGATATCCTGTTTCATTTGAAATCTCCAGAAACGCGATTCGTCTGAAAAAGTCAACTGTACAAGATCACCATTGACTTTTGGGGAATTTTGGTCAACCATGACTTTTGAAGTTTTGAATCATCAATATATGATATGAGAAGTCATTTGATCAAGAAAAATCAAGAAAATCAATCAAGAATCAAAAGTCAAAAGTTTGACTTTTCATACTTAGAAAAATTTCTAAGTGTTTTTCAATGGTTTTTTCCAAACTTTGGAAGGGAATTTCTCAAAATTTCACCTACAAACTGAAAAAAACTTCCAACATGAAAGTTGTATATTTTGATCCAATAAACAACTTTGACACATATAAATTTTTTCCATAAGATCAACCATTTAAGAGATATGGTGCTTCAAAGTTGGTACTTTTTGAAAACTTCACTTGAAATCTCATTTTCTTCAAAGTTCATGGATCTTTTTCACCCATTTCCTTAAAGGTCTTGAAGAAACTTTCAACTAGGGTTTTGAAGTATGTAACATGAGCTTTCCAAAATGTCCAAGAGCATGAAAAAATATGGAGCATAGCTATGGTTTTGAATTATGCATTTAGTGATCATTTTCACTTGAAATTTCAAGCCATTTTCACTAAGTTATGAACCATTTTGCCAAATAATGCAAGTAATGATGCATCAAGACAATAATTGAAGATATTTTCTGATTAGAAGATCAGAATGGAAGAGGATAAGAAGCTTGAAGTTTAACCATGGTTTAGTCACTTTTAACCATTATGCATTAAATGTAAAGATTCCATTTTATCTCCAAATGCCAAATCACCATTCTTTGATCAACTTGCAAAGCTTGGAGTTCAGAATCCTTGGCCTATAAATAGAGGTCCAAACTTCATTCAAATTCACACAAAAACCTCATAATCATAGGTTTTCTCTCTTCTTTCGTAAGTTACAAGTTTCATGAGTTTCAAAGAGGGAGAATTGCAATTTCCATCTCTTGCAATTTCTAAGCAAAGTGAGGGTTCTAACATCCCATAAACATCAAATGTGAAGTGTTTGATCCATCCACACACCCCAAAAACACTCAGAACTCAAAATCACTACCTCACTTCCATATGAACACATATTGAGCCTTATCATGCCAAATCTCACCCAAGCTCATTTCTGCCTAAGCTAATCATCCAAACACATCCTATATACCATATATGAGCTGTTCCAACCATCATCCATGACCTGTAACTCCAAAATCACATAGCATGATTCTCACTTGAGCCATACTGCAGATCGGGTTCCATAGCTTTACACAGGTGAATCCAAACAGTTCCAAGCATTCAAACATGTTTCATAAGGTTCATTGAAGGTGTTCAGATCAAGAAACAACATCTGGGAGCCCTCATTTGCAGAATTCGATTTCCAGTTTGGCCATTTTTGAAGGTAAGTCACTTGAACTTCAAACTCATATTTGCACGCATCATAAATGAAATATTGCTTTGCCATCATGTTTCTGCATACATATGGATCATTAACCCTCAATCAATTGCATCATAACTTGCACATACACGATTTCAGATTGAATCATAGAATTAGGGTTCTTCGTGTTCATCAGAAAATTAATGATCTTAGAGTGAAAATAAATGAAATTAAAGATCACCATCATGTTCCTTATGGAAAATCGAGTGAAATAGACCCTTTACTTGTTCAAATTGGTTCAGTTTCAGAAGAATTCAAAATCAAAATAGGGATGTGTTCTTGGCGCCATTTTTTTGTTCAGAAGTTTCAAATACTTGTTTTTGAATATAATTAAATGAGTGTGTATCATAAACAAGCTGCGCGCGCAGCTCAGTTGGTTGTTGTTTTGAGTAGTGAACCTCAGGGCGTGGGTTCAAACCCTGGCAGGACCAAAACCCAATTTTTTGACACTTATTTTCTTCAATTTCATTACAACTTCAATTAATTATTTAACCAATCAAAATTCATCATTTTCACTTCATTTTTTTTACACTTCTTATTTAATAGGTATATTTTAAGAACATCCAAAAAAAATCACAAAAAAATATTAATTTAATACATTTTAATTAAGTTTAAAATGACATATTTTTAAGTATTTTTAATACTTTAAAATTTGTTTTTTTCATTTGATTTTTCAAACTTAATCACTTGTAAATATTTTGTGATCAGACCCTAATCACTTAGGTCTTAATTAAGCATTAAAACTTGTTTTAAACTTAATTAAGTTGATTTCTTTCATATTCAAATCGTTTTAAAACGAGCGATCGCGATTCTTTTCAAAACGATAAACCATTTCTTTTTGAACTATTGATTAAACCTTTTTAATTGATCAATTGATTTTCAAAACGAAGTGGGGCCTCTCGAATATTAGAGAGTGTAAGTCCCATTTCTTTTCTTTTTTGTACAGTTTTTCTTCAAACAGAAAACTCTTTCAAAACAACTTTCAAACAGTTTTTTCAAACGACGCGTCTGTAAATAAACAATCAACCATGTTTTGTAAATAAAACACGGGCCTCCACGTAGGTATAAGTCCCAAGCCCTTTTGTACATACCCATTCCAGTACATGAAATTAGGTATTTCATTGTACGCCTTTTTGTACATACACTGTTTTGTACATATCTCGATCAATTTGATTTTGAACTTTGAATAACAAACCAAAAATGAAGGTTTACTTTAAATCTTCCCAAAAATACCATGGGCCTCCATGTAGGTATAAGTCCCAAGCCCTTGTAAATACCTGTTTACATAGCTTTGAATAAATTCAAGTGGACCTCTCCCCGAGTGTGAGTCCCGAGCCCCGTGTATACAAATGGATCATGCTTACAGGTATATTTCCTTCATAAACTCCATTATATACACACACTTTGTCATATATAATTGTTCATGTTTGTTCATATTTGTTCATACTTGTTCATGTTTGTTCATATGTGTGATATGTGTGCTTGTTCAACTTAGTACAACACTAGGTTCCCCATAGCCTCCTATTGGGCTTCGTGCAAAGAATCTCCACTAGTTTAGGTTAGGACATAGAGTATGGTTTCCCGGTGAAATCGCTCTAAGAGCTCAGACCAACTATACCATGCCTCCCCTTGGGCTTTGTACAAACGAGTGACCCTCCCATAGCCTCCTCTTGGGCTTACAATGCAAGGACCCCGGATTGTCCCTCCCATAGCCTCCTCTTGGGCTTACAATGCAAGGACCCTCGGATAGCCTCCTCTTGGGCTTCGTACAAGGACCCACGGGCTTCTTATAAGCATCCCCAATATCAAATCGAAAAACCCTAGGAGATTAGACATTTATCATCTCTATGATAGGAGTATCTCTTCTATATCATCACAAACAATCAATCAATCAAACTTTTTTGCCACAAGGCTGGCTAATCAATCAAACTCTTTTTTTGCCACAAGGCTGGCTAATCAATCAAACCGTTTTGCCACCGTACTGGCTGATTAATCAAAGTTTTGTCACAAGGTTGACTTCATTGAAACTTTTGCCACGAGGCTGGCTGATTAATCAAAACTTTTTGTCACAAGGCTGACTTCATTGAAAGTTTTTGCCACAAGGCTGGTTAAACAACAAAAACATCTTTATCATTCTAAGCGCCATAAGCGGCATGGCCCCGGGCTTATAATGAAAAGATTTTCAAACAAAATCAAACAGATGTATGTGATGATATAGATTAGATACATCGAACATTTAGATGACATTTGTCTCTTATCCTTTGCTTCCACTAGCATAAGTGGGAACTACGATTGCTCTGACTTTCTCAACATCCCTTTGAGAATACGTAGGCACAAGGTCGATCCTTGGCGAGCAAAACAAAACTTCTCCCTCAAACCATTCAAACCTTAGCACCCGTAGACCCCGAGCTACAGATGCTCTGATTCCCTCTAGGGGATATGTATGCAGAGGATCGCTATGATCTTTGCGAGCATAATCAAACAAACATCTTAGGCCCCACCTCTTTCTCACAAGAACCTCCACCATAACAAGAATGGAATAAACAAAACAAAGAAACCTATAGAGTACTATAGATACGTTGGGTGCTAATACCTTCCCTTCGTATAACCAACCCTCTTACCCAAGATCTCTCCCCCACTTTTAAGGTTATTGCAACTTTTTTCCTTTTCCTCTTTTGAAAACAATAAAAAGTTTGGTCCGTACAAAAGAAAAATCATTTTATGAGCACTCGAGCCCAAAGAAGGCATCAGGTGTCTCATCCCGAAAAAACAACGATTTTTCCCCGCGACAGAAAAATGGCGACTTCACTGGGGACTAATCTTTTTATTGTTTCCAAAGAAAGGGTTATTTCAATTTGTTTTATTTTTTTTTTTCTTGTTTGGTTCTGTGATTCTGTTACTTGTGTGGTTCTGTTACAAGTGATACATTATGGACAAACCCTAACCCGGATTAAGTACACATAAGAATTAGGTGGAGGGTATAGTCATGTGCAGGCGCACGTGAGAATCCTTCCGCTCAGTGGAGGTTCCTTGTTTGTAATATATGTTTAGCGAGTTAATTGCGAAGACATTATTGCTTTCATTGAACTGTAGAAGCTGAGTTGGCTGTAGAACCCCAACCCATCCTGGCCTTATTAGGTTGTGGTGCAGAAACTATTCAGGTGAAGACTTGGATTAGTTGTCATGCGGAGAACCACACTCAGACGAGTTTTTCTTGAGAATATTGCTGGCTCATGAGTTTAATTGTGGAAAGCCGGTAATATCCGAAAGAAAAATGTAGACTCTGACGTATCAGTAGAACATGTTTTGCAGGTGATTAACTAGAACTATCCCATGTTTGGTTCTCTGACCTCATGCTCGTGACGCTGGACCTTTGAACCTGTGTGTACCATGTTTGTGTTACCATGTTTGTGTTACCATGTTTGTGTTGCCATGTTTACAGTACCATGTTTGAACTACCATGTTTGCCTTACCATGTTTGAATATGTGGCATCCATGCATCCATGCATTCATACATCCATAAAAAAATAATAAAAATCTTTTTCCATAAAAACATGATTTTTCCAAACAATTAGAGAATTTTCTTTGCAAACATTATAGGATTAGATTATGGAGTGGGTAAAAAGGCATACCAAGAGGTACGGTTTCAAAGAGCCTAATGTGGAAAGACTGAAAGAGTTAGCGTCTTTTGTACAAGATCCTTCTGATTTTAGGAAAAGCCATGGAAAGCTTTTGCCTATCTTGAACACTCATGTTGATGAAGGACTTCTCAAAACTCTGGTTCAGTTTTATGATCCCGTCTACCGGTGTTTCACCTTTCCAGACTATCAGTTGGTACCAACCTTGGAAGAATATGCCAATCTTTTGGGTATTCCTGTGTCTGACAAAATACCTTTCAATGGTTTGGAAGCCATTCCTAAGTCACCAGTCATTGCAACAGGTACCCACCTGAAGAAATCTGAAATAGAGAGTAATTGGACTACCAAAGGAAACCTTCCAGGTTTGCCTTCACAGTTTCTAATAAAGAAAGCCTTTGACTTCATCGAAACTGGTAGCATGATAGCTTTTGAAGCTGTACTAGCCTTGCTCATCTATGGGTTGGTTCTGTTTCCCAATATCGACGACTTTGTTGATATCAATGCCATAAAGGTCTTTTTAAATGGAAATCCCGTTCCGACTCTGCTTGGTGACATGTATTTCTCTGTCCATCATAGGAATCACCAAGGTGGTGGAATTATTGTATGTTGTGCACCTTTGTTGTTTAAATGGATTGTTTCACACTTACCTAAGTCTCCCATTTTCACGGAAAACCGGGAAGGTTTACGATGGTCTCAAAGACTTATGTCTCTTACCCATAATGATATTCAGTGGTATACCTTGGCTCGCTGCGGTATAGAAACCATTGAAAGTTGTGGAGAATTCGCTAACGTACCCCTCATTGGTACACAAGGAGGAATTAACTACAATCCGGTCCTAGCCCGACGACAACTCGGGTATGCAAATTCAACTAAACCCATTGGCCCTACAGTGGAAAGTTACTTTTATCAGGAAGGAAATGATCCTCAAGGGTTGAAAACAAAAATGGTGAAAGCCTGGTACGACATCCGATGGAAAGAAAAAGGTGAGATAAAGAACTGTATCGCTACGAACGCCTACATCTGTTGGGTAAAGAAAAGAGCAAGGGAGTTTCAAATGCCTTATGATTATGAAAAACCCATGTTCCCTGTGGTGCCTCAACGACCCAACATTCCCGCTATGGAGGAATACCAAGACACTTTGACCAAGATGAGGATAGAAAAAGACGCTTGGAAAGAAAAGTTTCGAAGAACTGATGTGGAAAATAGAAAGTTGAAGAAACAAGTGAAAGAACATGAAGAAACTCTCTATTATCAGGATGGATGGCTCATGAACAAAGATGAGAAGATCCGTCGGAAAGATGCCGCAATCAGAAGATACATCAAAGAAAGCAAGAAAAAGCTTGAAGGCTCAACAAGCAACGCTCCGATACCTGACAATTGGAAGAATGTTGTTAACAAGCTGAGAGCTGAAAAGGCCGATTTGAAAGCTCGCTATGGGAAAGAAATCATGAAGCTCAAGCTGCACAATGCATTTGGTTCTTCGTCCGATGAAGATGTTTAGGATTTATTTAAATTTTCATTTATCATTTGCTTCTGTAAGGAGCTACGCTCCAATGTTGTAACATTTCCCATTATTTCAATAAAAGAATAGTTTGTGTTCAAATGTTTGCAAGGAAATAATCTTTAAAATATTTGGAAAAATCATAAACTTCTTTTTGCATACATCATTCTGCATATCGAGTCCGTTGTATAGAGTCTCATCTTTTGGACCTTTCTCCAATAGATCGTCAAGCTGTCGCGTCTCAAAGTTTCTCGACCGCGCTCGCAATCGGATCACAGATACAATACTCGTTCAAATAGAAGAAGAGTAATGGAACACTCTGAACAAGAGAATATTGAGCTCCGTGGTACAGTGACCACTCTTCAGGAAAAGCTGGAAAGTCTCACTACTCTGGTTGACTCCTTAATGGCCGCACAGAATCAGCCGCCGCCACCCAACAGCCAAGCGACGGTAACATCTAAAGTCACTACTCCAGTCTCTACAGTTGCGTTCGGTATTCCATCTTTCTCCATGCCAGAAGGTTGGGGCACGCCTTTCAGTTTTGGTACAGGATTCCGCCATAATTTTTCTGGGGCTCAAACATCCACAACTGAAGCGCCCGCTGCACAAAGTTCACTGTTCACTCCAAATCAGGGGGTAACTTTTTCTCAAGTCACTATGGCACTTTCTTAGCCCACTATGACAGTTCCGACTCCTATGGTTCACACTATTCCTTACGGAGACAATGAGATTTATCATGATCAGGGTGATAGCACAAATCAGCGTAATCTTGTAGGAGATCTCCAAGAACAATTCAACAAGATTCAGCTGGAAGTCAAAGCTATTCGGGGAAAAGATTTGTTTGGAAAGAATGCCCAGGAGCTATGTTTGGTTCCCAGTGTACAGATACCAGCCAAGTTCAAGGTCCCAGACTTTGAGAAATACAAAGGAAGTTCTTGTCCACAAAGCCATCTTGTGATGTATGCCCGGAAGATGTCTACTTATGCAGATAATCATCAGTTGCTTATCCATTACTTTCAAGACAGTTTGACTGGTGCCGCACTGAAGTGGTACACAAGTTTGGATAGCACCAATATTCGAACTTTCAATGACCTAGGTGAGGCCTTTGTCCGACAATACAAGTATAACTCGGATATGGCTCCGGACAGAGATCAGCTTCGATCCATGGCTCAGAAAGACCATGAAGCTTTCAAAGAGTATGCCCAACGATGGAGAGAAACTGCTGCTCAGATTAATCCACCGTTAAAAGAGAAAGAGATGACAAAGATCTTCTTGAATACTCTCAGTCCGTTTTACTATGAACGCATGATTGCTAGTGCTCCAAGTGATTTCACCGAAATGGTAAACATGGGGATGCGTCTAGAAGAAGGAGTCCGAACCGGACGTCTAACTAAAGAAGGTGGATCTTCAAGCGGAACCAAAAAGTTTGGAAGTGGTTTCCCAAAGAAGAAAGAACAAAGTGTTGACATGGTATCCCAAGGAAAGCCAAGAGGAAATGTCAATCGTCAACGACAGGTAGCTGCTATCGCACCAGCCGTTAATACAACACCGAATCCGGGTTTTACTCCGCAGTTTCAACAACAACAGCCTCGACAACAGGCTCAGCAGTTCATCAATAATCAGAATCGTGTACAAAGAGCTCCACAGTTCGATCCGATTCCAATGACCTACACAGAATTGTATCCTGCTTTGATTGAAAGAGGTCTTGTTCAAACCAAAGCACCACCACCCGTACCTGAGAAACTACCATGGTGGTACAAAGCAGAGGTCTCATGCCCTTATCATCAAGGAGCACCTGGCCATGATCTCGAGCATTGCATAGCTTTGAAACATGAAGTTCAGAGGTTGGTAAGATCTAATCTCCTCTCTTTCAGAAATTTGAATCCAAATGTGCAAGCAAATCCGCTGCCCAATCATGGAGGGCATGTTGTAAACATGGTGTACGGATGTCCTGGTCCATATCGAGTCTATAATATCAATCACTCAAGAGCCGATTTGGTACAAATGCACGCTACTCTCTGTCGAGGGCAGAATTTTCACCAGCATCACTACGGTTCCTGCAGCATATGTTGTGTAGATCCTCACGGATGTTCGATTGTGAGAAGAGATCTCCAAGTACTGTTGGATAATGGTACTATTCAAATCTACAGAAATAGGAATGAAAATGAAGTTAACATGATAGGATGTTATCCGCATGAGCTTTTAGTCTCAGATATCAACTCGGAAATGCCTACAGTTAACGTCATCGTTCCTCATTTCAACATGCCTGAGCGCATGGAAGTTACTTACAACAAGCCGAAGGTTCCTGTTGCTCCTTTGATCATTTGTCTACTTGGACCTGTTCCTTATGACTCTGACAAGGCAGTTCCATACAACTACAATGCTACCATGATGAAGAATGGACAAGAAGTTCCTTTACCTACTCTTTCATCTGTCGTGAACATCGCTGATGTGAGTCGAGTAACAAGAAGTGGACGTGTGTATACTCCACTACCTCCGAAGCATCCTGTTGCTCCTGCTACCGGGCAAAATCCTGTTAACACACCAGTGGGGAATCCTGAGGAAACTCCTGTCAGTAATACAAGCACGGATGTTGGTCAATCCAGTGGAACCAATGTCAATCCTGACTTTGACGAAATTTTGAAGCTTATCAAAAGAAGTGAATACAAGATTGTGGATCAGCTTATGCAGACTCCTTCAAAAATTTCAATACTTTCATTGATGTTAAACTCTGAAGCACACAGGGAAGCCCTGATGCGAGTCTTGGATCAAGCTTTTGTCGATCATGATGTGACTGTTGATCACTTTGATGGGATAATAGCCAACATAACAGCTTGCAACAATTTAAGCTTCTGTGATGAAGAACTCCCCGAGGAGGGCAGAAATCACAATCTTGCTCTGCACATTTCTATGAACTGTCAGTTAGACTCTTTGTCCAATGTGTTGGTAGACACCGGATCTTCCTTGAATGCGATGCCAAAGACGACTCTTGCTCGCTTGTCTTACCAAGGAATGCCTATGAAGTTCAGTGGTGTAGTTGTCAAAGCATTTGATGGATCGCGAAAATCTGTTATCGGCGAAGTCAACCTTCCCATGACAATTGGTCCACATACATTTCAAATCACCTTCCAGGTCATGGACATTCAAGCTGCTTATAGCTGTCTGTTAGGACGACCATGGATCCATGAAGCAGGGGCAGTGACTTCTACGCTCCATCAAAAGTTAAAGTTTGTAACAAATGGAAAATTGGTAACAATAAGTGGAGAACAAGCCTTGATGGTGAGCCATTTATCCAATTTCTCTTTTATCAGTGCCGATGATGTGGAAGGAACTCAGTTCCAAGGTCTCTCTTTAGAAGACGAATCTTCCAAAAAGAAAGCATCGATCTCTTCTTATAAAGAGGCGGTAAAGGTAGTGAAAGATGGAACTACCACTGGCTGGGGGAAAGTTGTGATCCCGACCAAGAATGAAACTAGAGCAGGTCTCGGATGTTTACCAACATTCTCAAACTGCACCAAGAAGGATGAAACCTTTCGTCCGATCAAAGAAACATTCATTAGTGGAGGATTCCTTAATCCAATTCCTCAAGAGGTTAACGTCCTTATTGAAGAATGTATCGAAGAAGGTCTACCTGATCCTGAAGAAGAATGGAAATGTTATCTCAATGACTCAGGATACATATCTCAGGAAGAACCACATCCTCCTTCAGAGAAATCCAAAGGCAAAGAAACTGAGCCTGTTCCTGCAGAAATCTGGGACACCTTGGGACAACCAAGTGGAAAATATGATTATATGGTGAAATACACTGCACCTGAAAGTTACAAGATTGCGATTAAAGATATCCAACCAACTGGATGGGGAGATCCCTTTGAATATAATAGTCAACCAGAAGAGGTTTATCAGCCCTGTCAATTTTCTCAGCAACCTGAAATTACTGAAGATTTCGGATTCAACGCATCTGCCAAGATTGATAATCCTGAAGATGGTTATTATCACATAAATGCCATTTTTGAAAATGAAGGGGAAGATGATCCCGCAGTTGACTCAGAAAGTGTCGCTGACAATGAGTCTCTTCATCCTGAAGACTGGGAAATACATCCTGAAAATTCTGGAGATTGTGACTCATCTTATGCTCTTCAAGAAGTAGAAGAAGACAGTTTCAACTCTACAAAGAACAAGGTTGACAAACCAGGACCTTCAAATCCTGCTCGACCAGCGGTCAATGTCGATACTGAAGATAATTCTGGGGAGAATTTTCCTGAATACATAATACACAGAGGAGTTCGTTGCTACTGGAAAGCTGTCGACGTTCCGAATGTTGTTCGCCGCTCAAAGTAATCACCTCGCTGTTATTTTGACCTCCTGCCTTGCCCAAAGCAGAGAGATGTTTTATAGGGCTTTGCTTTTAAATGTTCTGCCCAAATAACTTTGTGTATAGGGCTTTGTTTTAAAAGTTTCCCTCTTTGTCCTGCCCAAGGCAAATGAGTTTGTGTTTAGGGCTTTGTTTCAAAAATGAATCATAAATAAAGTGTCATTTTGAGTTCCCTACACTATGTGTTTTATTTTTGCTTTTTTCTGGAAATGGTAATCCTAAAAAACCAAAATGAAAAAAAACTTTTCAAAAAAATCTGCATACACTCCTGCATTCATAAATTTTCTGAAATAAATATAAATCATATGTGCAGATTAACTATTGATAAACCCATTGAATGCAATAACCCTATGCCCTCTCCCAACTTTGAGTTTCCTGTGTTCGAAGCCGAAGAAGAGGAAGAAGAGGAGATCCCGGACGAGATCTCTCGATTACTTAAGCACGAGGAAAGAGCCATTCTGCCTCACAAAGAGCCTCTAGAAAAGATCAACTTGGGTTCTGAAGAAGACAAAAAAGAAGTGACCATTGGATCGCTGCTTGATGCTGATGTCAAGAGTAAGTTGACAGACCTTCTCAAAGAATATGTTGACGTGTTTGCCTGGTCCTACCAAGACATGCCTGGGTTGGATACCAATATTGTTCAGCATTACTTGCCATTGAAGCCAGAATGTCCGCCGGTTAAGCAGAAATTGCGAAGGACTCACCCTGATATGGCTAATAAGATCAAAGTGGAAGTTCAAAAGCAACTCGACGCAGGTTTTCTTGTCACCTCCGAGTATCCTCAATGGTTGGCCAACATAGTGCCAGTTCCAAAGAAAGATGGCAAAGTCAGAATGTGTGTTGACTACCGTGACTTGAACAAGGCCAGTCCAAAAGATGACTTTCCATTACCACATATTGACATGCTGGTTGATAACACCGCTAAGTTCAACGTCTTTTCCTTCATGGACGGGTTCTCCGGTTATAATCAGATCAAGATGGCTCCCGAAGACATGGAGAAGACATCTTTCATCACCCCATGGGGTACCTTTTGCTACAAAGTGATGCCGTTTGGATTAAAGAATGCAGGCGCAACTTACCAAAGGGCAATGACTACTCTCTTTCATGACATGATGCATAAAGAAATTGAAGTTTATGTGGACGACATGATAGCCAAGTCCAGCACTGAAGAAGAACATATTGAATACCTTTTGAAGTTGTTTCAACGACTAAGGAAATATCAGCTTCGCTTGAATCCTAACAAATGTACTTTTGGGGTTAGATCTGGAAAACTCTTGGGTTTCATTGTCAGCCAAAGAGGTATCGAAGTAGATCCCGACAAAGTCAGAGCTATTCAAGAGATGCCTGCACCAAAAACTGAAAAGCAAGTAAAAGGATTTCTTGGACGGTTGAACTATATCTCCAGGTTTATCTCTCAAATGACTGCTACTTGTGGGCCGATTTTCAAGCTTCTCCGCAAAGATCAAGGGGTTGTATGGACTGAAGATTGCCAGAAAGCGTTCGACAGTATCAAAGAGTACCTGTTAGAACCACCAATATTGATTCCTCCGGTTGAAGGAAGACCGCTAATCATGTACCTTACCGTGTTGGAAGAATCCATGGGTTGTATTCTTGGACAGCAAGATGAAACTGGTAAGAAGGAGCATGCCATCTATTACCTGAGTAAGAAATTCACAGACTGTGAGTCTCGTTACTCCATGCTCGAAAAAACATGTTGTGCTTTGGCTTGGGCTTCAAAACGTCTCCGCCAGTACATGATCAACAATACTACTTGGTTAATCTCCAAAATGGATCCGATCAAGTATGTCTTTGAAAAGCCTGCCTTAACAGGAAGGATTGCCCGATGGCAAATGCTGTTATCTGAGTATGACATTGAATACCGTGCTCAAAAAGCGGTCAAAGGAAGCATTCTCGCCGATCATTTGGCGCATCAACCAATTAATGAATATCAATCTCTCAAGTTTGACTTTCCTGATGAAGATGTCTTGTACTTGAAGATGAAAGATTGTGATGAACCGTTACCTGAAGAAGGTCCTGAACCCGGATCAAGATGGGGCCTAATTTTTGATGGAGCAGTAAACGCTTTTGGCAATGGAATTGGGGCAATCATCATCACTCCCAAGGGTACTCATATCCCATTCTCCGCCAGATTGTTATTTGAGTGTACCAACAACATCGCAGAATATGAAGCTTGTATCATGGGTCTCGAAGAAGCCATTGACTTAAGGATCAAGATCCTCGACATATATGGAGATTCAGCCCTCGTGATCAACCAAATCAAAGACAAATGGGAAACTTACCACCCTGGCTTGATTCCTTACAGAGATTATGCAAGACGTCTGTTGACTTTCTTCAACAAGGTTGAATTGCATCATATACCTCGAGATCAGAATCGAATGGCAGACGCCTTGGCCACTTTATCTTCCATGTTCAAAGTCAATCATTGGAATGATATGCCTACAGTCAGAATCACGCGCCTTGAAAGGCCCGCCTATGTATTTGCAACCGAAGCAGTCATCGATGATAAACCGTGGTTCCACGACATCAAACGCTTCCTTCAAACTCAAGAGTATCCGCTTGGGGCATCAAACAAAGATAAGAAAACTCTAAGGAGACTTTCTGGCAGTTTCTTCCTCAACGGAGATGTGCTATACAAAAGAAACTTCGACATGGTTTTGCTCAGATGCGTGGACAGACACGAAGCAGACATGTTAATGCATGAAGTGCATGAAGGGTCCTTTGGAACTCATTCAAATGGGCATGCAATGTCCAAAAAGATCTTAAGAGCAGGATACTATTGGTTGACAATGGAATCTGACTGTTACAAACACGTGAAGAGATGTCACAAGTGCCAGATCTACGCAGATAAGATCCATGTGCCACCGACTCTACTCAATGTTCTCTCATCTCCGTGGCCTTTCTCCATGTGGGGTATCGATATGATTGGAATGATCGAACCAAAAGCTTCAAACGGTCATCGTTTCATCTTGGTAGCTATTGATTACTTCACCAAATGGGTCGAAGCAGTATCTTACACCAATGTTACAAGACAGGTGGTTGTAAGGTTTATCAAGAATAACATCATTTGCCGATATGGTATTCCCAGCAAGATCATTACTGACAATGGTTCAAACTTGAACAACAAAATGATGAAAGAATTGTGTGAGGAATTCAAGATTGAGCATCATAACTCTTCTCCTTACAGACCAAAAATGAACGGCGCCGTTGAAGCCGCTAACAAGAACATTAAGAAGATCGTCCAGAAAATGGTCGTCACTTACAAAGACTGGCATGAAATGCTGCCATTTGCTTTACATGGGTACCGTACTTCAGTGCGTACTTCAACAGGGGCAACTCCCTTTTCTCTAGTATACGGCATGGAAGCTGTGCTCCCCGTAGAAGTTGAAATACCATCAATGAGAGTCCTCATGGAGACTAAGTTATCAGAGGCTGAATGGTGTCAAAGCAGATACGATCAGTTGAACTTAATCGAAGAAAAACGTATGACTGCTCTATGCCATGGACAGTTATACCAAGCAAGGATGAAACAAGCCTTCAACAAAAAGGTTCGACCTCGTGAATTTCGAGAAGGCGACCTCGTGCTTAAAAAGATCTTGTCTTTTCAACCAGATTCTAGGGGCAAATGGTCTCCTAATTACGAAGGCCCATATGTTGTCAAAAGAACATTTTCTGGCGGCGCCATGACTCTTGCAACCATGGATGGTGATGAACTCCCATATCCTGTGAATGCTGATGCAGTCAAGAAATACTTTGTCTAAAAAAATACAAAAGAACAGCTCGGTAAGTTGAAAACCCGCAAAGGGCGACTTAGGCAAAAATGAGCGTCTCGGTGGACTGAAAACCCGAAAGGGTGGTCCAGGCAAAAATTAGAGACAATAAACAGAAAAATTCATCCTGGTAGATTGAAAACCTGAAAGGGCAATCTAGGCAAAAATTAGGGATTTATGACAAAGTAACTGCATCAGTCCGTACTTCGTCACCTGAAGAGTCTGTACCTCATCAAAGGATCTTCAATCAAATCATCGCCAATCTGAAGCGACAAGCACAGTTGGAACTCAAAGTTATTAGAGGGAATAGTGGTTATTGCTTTCAATGTAGCCTTTTCCGCATAATTACCATTTCCAACTTTTGTAAATACTCCGTGGAATCATGCCTTTAGCTGATTACCATCCTATTAAATAAATTTGAGCCTTGTGCCCATTTGTTTGCAATCTTTAATTTCTTTCAGCTTGCAAAATGACGCTTCAATTGTGTTATTCACTTTTGAAAAAAAAGAGAAAAAAATAAGTTTTAAATGAATTTACTTCACTTTTCTTTTTTCAAAATAAAAGCGAAACTTTCCTTTGAGTTGTGAACAACGGAAGGAACATCAACAGCTATCTCCATAGGAAGAAGCTCTTCTATCCCCAGTGAAGAAGGTCTTTTATCCCTAGTGACGAAGATTTCATCTCCAGTGAAGAAGCTCTTCCATCCCAGTAAAGATGCTTATCTTCCCCAGAGAAGTTTAAAGCACGCAGCACCATTCATCACCTGTGTTATCTACACCGTGTTGAAGAACATTTGCCGAGTATCTGGTTGTATTGCGACGTCGGTCCCTCTCCAGTGTATACTTCTCTGTCTGTCAGTATCATCAGCATGCATGCTACATTCATGACATTCATCATTCATACATATTTGCATCATTTATGCATTCTTGCGTTTTTCAATGTTTGATTTAAAATCACTTGTTCAGGATATATCTATCCCAAACAAAAAAAAGAAGAAGAAAAAAAGAAAAAGAAACAAGTATGGGCGTGTCATCTCTCCAAGTAGGTCGTCACCCATAAGCAAAAAGAACACATTCTTTCTCCAGTTCCCCACTGAGATCATTCCTCGTGGAAGAAGGTTGCTTTAGTTTCTCCTCTCAAAACAAAGGAGGAGATCCCCAGTTGAGTTCATTCCTCATTGGGTACAAAGTCTTGTTTGACTGTTTCTTTCCAATTCATTCATGGTTAGAACTTTGTCTTTACCAAAGATTCAAATTCCGATTCTCCAAATAGAGTCAAGAAAAAAACAGACAATAAGCAATAGCCTCATCATCTGAGCAGCTTATGTCTCTTTCAAAAGCTTTTTCCTCTCAAGGAAATCAATCATGAAGATCATTTGACAATCAGGGTCTTATTACTGTTCACAAGGCTGAATAACCAGTAATTTCCCTAGCAAAGTCTCCAGGATCATTTTATCACTTGGCTGATAATTGATCATGTCTTCAAAACCACTATCACAAGGCTGGTAGTCGGTAATCCTTTTGTTCTGGTTATATTATTCAACATGTCTATCACAATGCTGATATTCGGTAATATTACCCAAACCTTTGAAACTCTTTTTACCTTGTCAAGTCTATCACCATGCTGGTAGTCGGTAACACAGTTTCATACCTTTCACCTTCGCATTATTAAACAAGTCTATCCCTGTGCAGATAGTCGATAATGTCGATAGGTAAGCTTTTCTTACAAAGCTATCATTCCCCGGTGAAGCATACACTTGCTTTCCCAAAAAGAACAAAAATGGATTCTCTTCCTTAAAACAGATTGAGATATCCTTCCCGATCTCTTTTCCCCAGTGGAGACAGTTCTTGATATTCCCTCGGTAAAGATATCCTTGCATCATTCGCAATTTTGGTATCTTAGGTCCAAAATTCGCGTCTTCTGATATTTAAGTCTCTTCCACCCTATCAAAATAAAGATTTTCAATCTTCATATCTCAAGTTGAAGAAACTTAAATAGGGGCATCTGTCATACCCCAATTTTTGACCTAAGATACCACCTCATATCATTTACATATGCATCATTTGCATCTCTAACAAATTGCATAGCTTGTGTTTGTTACTTGTGGCTCAGCAGGATTTAATCAGGAAATCACTCATCAGTACAAGTAACAATCAATTAGGGTTTTGTTCTCCCTTCATTTCAAATGAATTATCTTCATCAACAATCAACATTTGGTCCTCAGAGATTCATTTCAACAAACTCAACAGCTTTGAATCGACTGAATTAGGGTTTTGACTGAAGATAGCATACTCCTGACTTTTGCTCAGAATTTGACCTAATGACTTGGAACATGACCTAAAGACCTCAAGTGCATCATTTTGACCTAATCCATTGGCTCAGAACATCTCCTATACAAAGATTGATCAGACAAATCCTCAGATCAGGGTTTTTGAACTATCAGGGACTGAAATCAGGGATCACATTTGGGAAACCCTAAAAATCCCCAGGGAGTCAATCAAAGGTATCAATCATCTTCAAATAATCCTTATGACAATATACAATGGAAATTGTATCTCAATTCAAGACCTACAGGCATCAATTTCATCAGGTCGACAATTAGGGTTTTTGACCTAATTCACTGAACAACTGACTTTTTAATCAGGACATGGTGCCACAACTCAAATCATGGCTCAATATCCTCAAATGCTTCAATATAATCCATTCATACTACTCATTTGGTGAGGATAACCTGTTTCATTTGAAATCTCCAGAAACGCGATTCGTCTGAAAAAGTCAACTGTACAAGATCACCATTGACTTTTGGGGAATTTTGGTCAACTGATAACACGATTTTATATCGTATATTTAGCCTAAAATCCATAGATATTTATAGCATTTTCCGTTTATTATGTTAATTTATTATGATATTACGCGTGTATTTGCTTTATTTCAGGTTTTACACTTCAATTTCGACTATTTGCGAAAAGGAAAGAAAATTGAGCTTAAATGACCAATATTTATGCCTAAAAGATGAAAAGGGAGTGCTGAAGTGAAAGAAGGGTGCAATTAGGACCCAAAAGGCCCAAAAGAGATATTCAGCCCACCATGAATCAAAAGGCGCGTGGCCCAGACCTGCAAGCAAGTGGAGACGCACGTCTCCACGTTCTCTTCAGCCACGTCACCAAGAGGAGACGGCCGTCTCCAACTGCCCAAGATTTTCTCCACTTGAGACGCACGTCTCAAGTCTTCCTGAAGAAACGGAGACCCACGTCTCCACGCCCAGTCTGCAGAAAGTTCCTCAATTCACGGATTCCAACTGAAAACCTCCTCCTATAAATAGGACCTGCTATCCCACTTCCAAAGGGTCCGATTTCCTGCCAACGAAGTGCTGCCGAAATTGTACCGCGAACTGCTTTTCCTTATTCTGCTTTCATTTAACCGTCTATTTTCTCACAACGATTTCTACACTGGAAATTGTTGTGAACTTTTCATAGATCTAGCCTTACGTTAGGTTTATCGCTTTATTTTCCTTGTTTTTATTTTCTGCCATTTAAATTCCGAAGAACGATCCAGCCAACCTGTGGTGGAAGTTCGAGTACTTCAAGATTCAATTCAATCCAGATTTATTTTAATTCAGGTTTTTATTTACCGCCTTATTTATATTATTTATTTGCATGATATATTATATGCCATTTAATATGCTTATTATTATGAACCGAACCGATTTATGCATGTTTAATCGTATTGATATGTCTGGCTAAAATATTAAAGGTGTCGGTATGTAGAGTAAGTTAACCGTAGGGATCCGAAATAAATTGGCTTAAATTATGTTTTATTAATTATCACTTATTTTTGGTTTATATGTCTAGTTTGATTAGTAAGTCTTAAAACCAATAGAGCGAAAGTTTGAGGGATTAGGACGGTCAAAGGTTAAAATCAATAGAGCGAAAGTTTGAGATCTTTAACTGGATAGTAGACATAGGACATTAGTTTTAAGGATGGCGAAAGCGTATTAAAACTAATTGGAACTTATTTATTTTCAAAAATTGTTTTTACACTCGAGCGGGATGGCGAAAGCGTACGTTAGGGATATTAGCATGTTCCGAGTCAACAGAGCGAAAGTTTGAGATTAGGAGATTTAAATAGATAACGACCTCGTAAAATAGGCATTTTATTAATTACATTGTTTCCAAAAAGCTCTTCTAAAATCTAATGGGATGGCGAAAGCGTACATTAGGATTAGGATAGTAGTCTGACTCAACAGAGCGAAAGTTTGAGACGAGGATTTTTAACCAATTGCAATTAGTAAAGATTTTTAATTTAATTATGCAAAAGCCAATGGACCTTCGGATTACCTTTAGTTAAACGAAATACATACTGATACCTGTCTTTTATTATTATTCTTTATTTTCTCACAATCACTTTCCCTTAGGAACAATCGAAATTTTAGTACTCCTAGCTTTACATAGTAACCTTAGATAACGGTAGATCGATTCATAGTCCCTGTGGATTCGATATCTTTTAAAACTACACGACACGACTGTGCACTTGCAGTTATCAGATTTATAGACACGTAAAGTCGCGATCAAGTTTTTGGCGCCGGTGCCGGGGACTATTTAAGTCGATATCGTAACTCACTGTTACACCGTAGAGACTAGGAAAATTCTTCCCTTTCTTTTTGAACGATTGTATGCCAAATACTCGTTCACAAGGAGGAGACTTAATACAACGAATTAACGAGATCGAACGTTTCATTAACGTTAAACGTCGAGCTCGCAACCTTCCCGAAGTAGCAGAAATCCCGATTAATCAGGAATTGATTTTTACTGATCAAATCAATCAAATCACCCCGAAGTTAGAGATGGCTGCTATTCGTCCTCTTAGAGACTATGCCGCTCCTTCGCGCGCTGAACCGCATTCAAGTATCGCACCACCTGCGATTGAAGCGAACAATTTCGAGCTGAAACCTTCACTGGTCCAAGCTGTTCAACAGAATCAATTCTCTGGAAGCCCTGTAGACGACCCCAATCTCCATTTATCTGTGTTCGTGCAATACGCCGACACTATCAAAGCCAACAACGTTAGTTCCGAAGCTATTCGATTACGCCTTTTTCCTTTCTCCTTGAGAGATAGAGCGAGAGCGTGGCTTCAATCCCTGCCTTCCAATTCCATAACTACGTGGGACGAATTGAAGAGAGTATTCTTAGCAAGATACTTTCCGCCTAGCAAAACTGCTATGCTTAGAGGTCAAATCAACGGATTTACCCAGAAAGATAACGAATCGCTTTTCGAAGCTTGGGAACGTTACAAGGACATGCTTAGAATATGCCCTCATCATGGACTCGAACCATGGCTGATCATCCATACCTTTTATGGTGGTCTCTTATATAACACTAAAATGACTATAGATGCCGCTGCTGGCGGAGCATTAATGGACAAACCCCATGATGAAGCATACAAACTCATAGAGAACATGGCACAAAACCATTACCAATGGGGAGGAGAACGCGCCGCTCTAGAGAAAGCCCAAACCAAAGGAGGAATGTACGAAATTAGTGGTATAGACCGCGTTAACGCTAAAGTAGACGCTTTAACTCAAAAGATCGAGAATTTGACCATCACTCCTTCAGCCACCGCTGCCGCTGTAGCACCTAACTGCGAGATTTGTGGATTGACTGGGCATGTAGTTGCTGAATGCCAACTCTTGACTGGAGTCCCATCTGATCAAGTAAATTACGCTCAAGGAAACCCTTATTCTAACACGTACAACCCTGGATGGAAAAACCACCCGAACTTTTCTTATAAGAACAACAATGCGTTGTACGCGCCTGGACAAGCACCTGCTGTACCACCTGGCTACCAAAAAGCGCCTGTAGCTGCTCAAAACACCCCTAGGAAGTCAAACCTAGAAATCATGATGGAGAACTTCATAGCTTCCCAACAACAAACCAATAAAGACTTCCTGAATCAAAACATCCACAATAGCGAGCAACTAAAACAACTATCGAACAAAGTAGATGCTTTAGCTACGCATAACAAAATGTTAGAAACTCAAATCTCACAAGTAGCTCAACAACAAGCACCTACTGCTGCCCCTGCTGGCACGTTTCCTGCTCAACCACAACCTAATCCTAAAGGACATGCGAACGCGATAACACTACGAAGTGGAACTAATTACGATGGACCCATAGATCCTAGAACCCAAAACGTACCCATGTCACAACAAGAGCCAAAGGAAACCCAAAAGAAAACAACCGACGAACAAACTGCTAAGACTGATGAGAACAATAACGAAGTGGAACCCGAAAAAGAGAAACCTTATGTTCCACCACCACCTTACAAGCCACCAATTCCTTACCCTCAAAGATTAGCCAAATCAAAAACCGAAGCGCAATTTAAAAGATTTGTAGAACTTCTGAAGCAATTAAACATAACCATACCATTCACAGAAGCCATAACTGAGATGCCTTCGTACGCTAAGTTCTTAAAAGAAATCTTATCAAACAAAAAGAAACTCGAGGACAACGAAACTATAACGCTTACCGCTGAATGTAGCGCTATCATCCAAAACAACATGCCTCCAAAACTGAAAGACCCTGGTAGTTTCTCTATACCCTGCGTAATTGGAAAAACCATCATAGAGAAAGCCTTGTGCGATTTAGGAGCTAGTGTTAGTTTGATGCCTCTTTCGACCTGTAAGAAACTCAATCTAGGTGAGCTTAAAGCAACAAGAATGTCTCTTCAACTAGCAGACCGTTCAGTCAAATATCCTGTAGGAATGTTAGAGAATATCCCTGTTCGTGTAGGTCAATTCTACATCCCGACTGACTTCATCATTATGGATATCCAAGAAGATTCTAACATCCCGATCATTTTAGGAAGACCATTTTTAGCGACCGCTGGTGCAATTATAGATGTAAAGCGAGGAAAGCTTACTTTCGAAGTAGGAGAAGAGAAAATAGAATTTATCCTTTCCCAATTCCTAAAAGCACCTTCTATAATTGACACATGCTGTTCTGCTGACATAATCGACGAGTGTGTCAAGGAAATAAAATCCGAACCAAATAAGGAAACCGAAACCCTAAGAATTCCTATGCCGCCAATTTTTGAAGATGACAACTGGCGTGAGGAATATCAAGATAACCACCTGAGTGAATGCTTAGCTTTAACCCCTGATCCTATACCTGGACCAAAGAAACCTGCTATAGAGCTGAAGACACTTCCTACCGATCTTAGATACGAATTTCTAGACGAAGAACTAAACCGACCAGTTATAGTGAACGCCAACTTGGGACGAACCGAGACTGAAAAATTACTTAATGTCCTAAGAAAATACCCTACCGCTTTAGGATACAACATATCAGATCTGAAAGGTATAAGCCCTTCTCTGTGTATGCACCGCATTATGCTCGAAGACGATAGTAAAACCTCTAGGGAACATCAAAGGCGAATAAATCCTATTATGAGCGATGTGGTTAAAAAGGAAATCCAAAAACTGCTAGAAGCTGGAATAATATATCCTATATCTGATAGTAAATGGGTTAGCCCTGTTCACGTCGTACCAAAGAAAGGAGGAGTCACTGTAATCACTAACGCAAAAGGAGAATCTGTAGCACAACGTACCCAAACTGGATGGAGGATGTGCATTGACTATAGGAAGCTAAATAAAGCTACCCGAAAAGACCATTTCCCTTTACCTTTCATAGATCAAATGCTCGAACGCCTAGCTAAACACTCACATTTTTGTTATCTGGATGGATACTCCGGATTTTTCCAAATTCCTATCCACCCTGACGACCAAGAGAAGACCACATTCACCTGTCCTTATGGTACATTCGCCTATAGACGAATGCCTTTTGGACTCTGCAATGCACCCGCGACCTTCCAAAGATGCATGATGGCAATATTTGCCGACTTCCTAGATGGAATAATGGAGGTCTTTATGGACGACTTCTCTGTCTGTGGAGGAAGTTTTGATACATGTTTAGAAAACCTTGAAATGGTGCTCAGACGATGCGTAAGCGTAAACCTAGTCCTTAATTGGGAAAAATGCCATTTCATGGTTCGACAAGGAATTGTACTTGGACACATCGTATCCGATAGAGGAATCGAAGTTGATAAAGCAAAAATCGAAATTATCAAAAACCTTCAACCTCCCAAAACCGTTAGAGAAATAAGAAGTTTTCTGGGACATGCTGGTTTTTACCGACGCTTCATTAAGGATTTCTCTAAAATAACCAAACCCTTAACTGAACTACTCATGAAAGACGCCGAATTTGTTTTCACCGATAAATGCACTGAAGCATTTCAAACGCTTAAACAAGCATTGATCTCTGCGCCAATTATGCAACCTCCCGACTGGAATGAGCCTTTCGAAATAATGTGTGACGCAAGTGATTATGCTGTAGGAGCCGTTCTAGGACAAAGAAAGGATAAGAAACTACATGTCATATATTATGCGAGTAGAACCCTAGACGAAGCTCAGATGAATTATGCCACGACAGAAAAAGAACTATTAGCTGTCGTATTCGCATTAGACAAATTCCGTTCTTACCTGGTAGGAGCCAAAATAATCATATACACTGACCACGCCGCCATTAGGTACCTCCTAACCAAAAAGGACGCTAAACCAAGACTTTTGAGATGGATCTTGTTACTACAAGAATTCGACCTGGAAATTAAAGATAAGAAAGGCACTGAAAATGTCGTAGCAGATCACCTCTCTCGATTGGAAAATCTGAAACCCGAACAAGTACCAATTGACGATGATTTCCCTTATGAAAGACTCATCGCCCAATTAGAAGCAAATGAATTCGAACCATACCATCCAAACTCTGAAACCGAGAAATTAGCTGAAATAGCTTTAGCCCGATCTGACGCACCTTGGTATGCAGATTTCGTAAATTACCTAGCTGCTGGTGTGCTTCCTCCTGATCTAAGCTACCAACAGAAAAAGAAATTCTTCCATGACCTAAAACATTACTATTGGGACGACCCACTCCTTTTCAAAAGAGGCCCCGATGGAATCTTTAGACGTTGTGTACCCGAGGAAGAGATAAGAAGCATAATAACACACTGTCATTCTGCACCGTGTGGAGGACACCATAGCACATCTAGAACCTGCGCCAAAATCCTTCAATCTGGACTTTTCTGGCCCAACCTGTGGAAAGACGTCTATTTTGCTGTACTAAGCTGTGATAGATGCCAACGAACTGGAAACATTTCAAGACGCGATGAAATGCCTCAAAAAGGCATTCTAGAAGTAGAAATATTTGACGTCTGGGGAATAGACTTCATGGGACCGTTTCCGTCATCGTTTGGAAATCAATATATACTCGTAGCCGTCGACTATGTTTCAAAATGGATAGAAGCTATCGCCTCTCCTACAAACGATACACGAGTAGTTATTAAACTTTTCAAAAACGTCATCTTTCCTAGGTTCGGTGTGCCAAGATTGGTAATTAGCGATGGTGGTTCCCATTTCATTTCAAGAATACTTGAGAAACTCCTTCGAAAATATGGAGTAAATCATCGAATAGCCACACCATACCATCCACAAACAAGCGGTCAAGTAGAAGTATCTAACCGCGAAATAAAACAAATATTGGAGAAAACTGTTGCTATATCTAGGAAAGATTGGTCAACCAAGCTAAATGAAGCTCTATGGGCTTATAGAACAGCTTTCAAAACTCCAATAGGAACTACCCCATTCAAACTCGTTTATGGAAAATCATGCCACCTACCAGTAGAGTTAGAACATAAAGCCTATTGGGCCATTAAGAACTTAAACCTAAACTACACTGCCGCTGGTGAGAAACGACTTCTAGACATAAACGAATTAGAAGAACTTAGACAAGACGCTTACGAAAACGCCAAAATCTATAAAGAGCGAACGAAAAAATGGCACGACAAGCGTATATCTAGGAAAAATTTTAGCATAGGCGATAAAGTGCTCTTATTTAATTCTAGGCTAAAATTATTTCCTGGTAAGTTACGATCTAGATGGTCTGGCCCTTTCGAAGTAACTAACATATTTCCGAGTGGAGCGATAGAAATCAAAGGAGAAACCGTCAAACCTTTTGTCGTAAATGGGCAACGTCTTAAGTATTACCATCATCTCGAATACGATGAAAACATCGAAGTTTTTAAACTTGACGAACTGCCCGTTTTTTCGAAAAAATAGTTTTCTATTTTTAAATCGTCGAGCTTACGACATTAAACAAAGCGCTTGGTGGGAGACAACCCACATTTATTTATTCTTCTATTTTATTTTATTAGAACTTTAATTTTTCTATATTTTTTATTTTATTTTTATTTTTCTTTTTTAAAACTTTATTCTATTTTTAATCTTAATTTTAATCATTTTTTATTTTTCATACATCTTATACTAATTATTATAATTATAACTACTATCTTGATTTAAGAAAATATTTCCGTTATAATTATATCTATTATTATAACTTGTTACCTAAGCTTAATTTTAATTTTTTTTATTTTAAATTAACACTAGCCTAATTCTAACTTATCCTAATATTTTCAACTTCTAGGTTTTTCATTTAATTACTAACTACGATGCAAGAAGTTGACAATATGGAAGTTGTGTTCCGTGGTAGAGGACAAGAAGCAAGATTTAACAAGCTGGCTGAAAGACACATGGAATTGACTTGCTATCCTCACCAACCAACTATGGTGAAGCTTGGTATCGAAGAAAGCATCCTACACCTGCTTAACCAAATCGGTTGGACTGGTTCTCACTTGTTCCGCAAGTTTAGCACTTATCGGAAGCTCACTCTGGAATTCCTGAGCTCCCTGACCTATCTTCCAAACTGTGGACAAGGGCTGAAAAAAGGAGTTATTCTCTTTAGACTCTTTGGTATGGAGTTTAATTTCTGCATCCGAGATTTTGCTGAAATGTTAGAACTACCTCATGGACCTGATGCATACGCCCAAGTAGCTGAAGAAAATCTTCCATACTGGGAGTTGGAAAAATACTGGGGCAAGATCACTGGAAACGACAACCCTGAAGAGAATGAATTTCAATCTGAGAATATCCACAATCCTGCTTTCCGCTACTTTCACAAAATCCTTGCTCACTATATTTTTGGCAAACCAGATAATGTCACTGAAGTAACTAGAGAAGAGTTGTTCATCATGTTTTGTACATCTCAGAATCGTCCGGTCAATGCCATCGCATTCATGCTAACAAACTTCGAGCGCATCACGCAAGACGAAGTTTCACCCATTAGGATTGGCGGATTTGCCACTATGATCGCTAATGCCATAGGAATGAGAGTGCCTTTGCTTAGATTGACACCTTTTGGTACCCATACCTCTATGGACATCAATTTCTGCTTTAATCGAGGTATCATCGGTAATCTTGGACCTGATCGTTTTGAATTGCTCATTGATAACAAAGTTTGGTATCAGTTCACCTTACCGAATCCTAGGACAAGTGTGCACAACCCTACCAACTGGCTTTACTATGGTCAGATTCCTGAGAGAGAGCCATCACCTGAGACTCCTCAAGCTTATGAACATTTTGATGAGGAAATGCCTGCATCTGAATCTGAGCCTGAAACACCTCCTGGTTATTATGAACCTCTTCCTGTTGATGAACCCATTCCTGATTATGAACCTCTTCCTATTGACGAGCCTGTATCTGAGTATGAGCCTGAAACTCGTTCTGAAGATTCCGTTGAAGATCACACTGTTGATATGACTGATGTCGAGGTCGAGCAACAACGACCCGCTACATCCACCGCATCGGTAAATCAAAGAATGCCTAATCTGAATACGCACGAACAAGCAATCAATGCGCTACAACAAGATGTACAACATGTGTGCAACGAGCTTCACACTTTGCAAATGCATTTCTTCGATTTCATCGACACCGTCAATGCTCAGTTCGACGAAGTTTTCAAACACATTCAGTCTAATCAGAACAACAATAGACGTGGCTAGATGTTACCGCATTAGATTATTAGATTTTTATTTCTAGTTTTAGTAATTTCTATTTCTAGTTTAGATTTTCATTTTTTCTGCACTTTTCCATTCTGCTATTGTTAACACTCAGTACTGATTTAATTTTAAAATGCAATATTTTATTCACTACTGCTGTTGTGTTATATTACACTGCTATTAACTGCTATATATATTTGCCTGGCTATCACTTTTTGCTGTTAATGGTATTGAAATTCGACACTGTTCTGAACTGATGGACACCTTTTTGCTATTATTGGTATCAGTCAGCACTGTCTGGTCACCTGCATGCGTGACCCACTTGCATGTCACAGGAGACGCCCGTCTCCACCTCTGTGGGACCAGACCTCAGCATGCAAGGACAGGAGACGCACGTCTCCATGCTCTGCTGTCATACCCCAATTTTTGGCCTAAGATACCACCTCATATCATCTGCATATGCATCATTTGCATCTCTAACAAATTGCATAGCTTGTGTTTGCTACTTGTGACTCAGCAGGATTTAATCAGGAAATCACTCATCAATACAAGTAACAATCAATTAGGGTTTTGTTCTCCCTTCATTTCAAATGAATCATCTTCATCAACAATTAACATTTGGTCCTCAGAGATTCATTTCAACAAGCTCAAAGACTTTGAATCGACTGAATTAGGGTTTTGACTGAAGACAGCATACTCTTGACTTTTGCTCAGAATTTGACCTAATGGCTTGGGACATGATATCAAGACCTCAAGTGCATCATTTTGACCTAATCCATTGGCTCATAACATCTCCTACACAAAGATTGATCAGACAAATCCTCAGATCAGGGTTTTAAACTATCAGGGACTGAAATCAGGGATCACATTTGGGAAACCATAAAAACCCCCAGGAAGTCAATCAAAGGTTTCAATCATCCTCAAATAATCCCTATGACAACATCCAATGGAAATTACATCTCAATTCAAGATCCACAGTCATCAATTTCATCAGGTCGACAATTAGGGTTTTTGACCTAATTCACTGAGCAACTGACTTTTTAATCAGGACATGGTGCCACAACTCAAATCATGGCTCAATATCCTCTAATGCTTCAATATGGTCCATTCATACTATTCATTTGGTGAGGATAGCCTGTTTCATTTGAAATCTCCAGAAACGCGATTCGTCTGAAAAAGTCAACTGTACAAGATCACCATTGACTTTTGGGGAATTTTGGTCAACCATGACTTTTGAAGTTTTGAATCATCAATATATGATATATGAAGTCATTTGATCAAGAAAAATCAAGAAAATCAATCAAGAATCAAAAAGTCAAAGTTTGACTTTTCATACTTAGAAATTTTTCTAAGTGTTTTTCATGGTTTTTTTCCAAACTTTGAAAGGGAATTTCTCAAAATTTCACCTACAAACTGAAAAAAACTTCCAACATGAAAGTTGTAGATTTTGATCCAATAAACAACTTTGATACATATAAATTTTTTCCATAAGATCAACCATTTAAGAGATATGGTGCTTCAAAGTTGGTACTTTTTGAAAGTTTCACTTGAAATCTCATTTTCTTCAAAGTTCATGGATCTTTTTCACCCACTTCCTTAAGGATCTTGAAGAAACTTTCAACTAAGCTTTTGAAGTGTGTAACATGAGCTTTCCAAAATGTCCAAGAGCATGAAAAAATATGGAGTGTAGCTATGGTTTTGAATTATGCATTTAGTGATCATTTTCACTTGAATTTTCACCATTTTTCACTAAGTTTCAAGACTACATGACCTATAATGCAAGCAATGATGCAAAGAAGCAATGATTGAGAGATATTTTCTGGTTTAAGATCAGATAGGAAAGAGATAAGAAGCTTGGCCAAAATAACCATGGTTTAGTTACTTTAACCATTTGCATTTAATGTGAAAGATTCCATTTTATCTCTTAAGCCAAATCATCATTCTTGAAGCCACTTGCAAGAGCTCTTCATTCAGAATTCTTGGCCTATAAATAGAGGTTCAAATCACTCTTCAATTCACACCAAAACCTCACAATTATAGGTTTTCTCTCTTCTTTCTTGAATTACAAGTCATGTGTTTCAAAGTGAGGTAGAAAACTCAACCTCCAAACCTTGCAAGTTCTGAACAAAGTGATGCTTCCCACAACTTCTAAATGTCATATATGATGTGTCTGAATCACTCATACACCCCAAAACACCTGAAAACTCAAAATCATCATCTCACCTCCATATGAACACATAAAGAGCCTTATCATGCCAATTTTCATTCCAGATCATTTCTGTCCAAACTACCACTTCTAACATCATCCATATATCACATATGAACTATCCAATCCATCACATATAGCCAATAACCTCAGAATCATCAAATTCGATTCACTCTTGAAGCTTATGCAGATCGGGTACCATGGCCATGCCCAGATGAATTCAGATGGTTCCAAGCATCCAGACACCTTCCATAAGGTTCATTGAAGCTATCCAGATCATCAAACAACTTCTGTAACACCTCCAAGCAAGAATTCGATTCTCAGTTGTGCCGTTTTTAAGGTAAGTGCTCATGAACTTCAAATTCATACTTCCACGCATCATAAATGAAATGTGAGCATACCATCTTGTTTCTGCACCTATGAGGATCATTAACCCTCAATCAATTGCATCATAACTTGCACATACACGATTTCACATTGAATTTCAGTTCTAGGGTTCTTCATGTTCATGCGAAAATTGACCCCTTTAGAGTAAAAATAAATGAATTATAAGACCACCATCATGTTCCTCGTGAAAAACCGAGTGAGATGGACCCTTGGATTGATCAAAACAACACAGTTTTGAAGAATTTTGAAAATCAGTTAGGGTTGTGTTCTTGGCGCGTTTTTTTGGTTCAGAAAATTCAAATTGTTGTTTTAAAATATATTGAACTGGAAGCGTATGTTTAACAAGCCACAAGCGTGGCTCAGTTGGTCCAGGTTTTGGCATGTGAGAGAGAGGGCGTGGGTTCAAGCCCTATTGGAGACAAAACCATTTTTTTTGCAACCTATTTTCTTTCATTTTTTAACAAACTTTAACCACTCATTTAACCAATCAAAATTCATTATTTTCACTTCATTTTTTTTACACTCTTTATTTAATATACATATTTTGACAATGTTAAAAAAAATTATCAAAAAATATTTATTTGATACATTTTTAATTGGTTTTAAAATGACTTGTTTTTAAGTAATTTTAATACTTTTAAATATTGTTTTTTTCATTTGATTTTCAAATTTAATCACTTGTAAATATTTTTTTGAAGCAAACCCTAATCATCTAAGTGTTAATTGAAGACAATCTTCTTGTTTATCTTGATTAAATTGATTTCTTCCAAAATTCAAATTGTTTAAAAACGAGCGATCACGATTCTTTTCAAAAACGGTAAACCATTTCTTTTTGATTTTCAAAGGAAACTATTGATTAAATCTTTTTAATTGATCAATTGATTTTCAAAACGATGTGGGGCCTCTCGAATATTAGAGAGTATAAGTCCCTTTCGTCTTTCTTTGTACAGTTTTTGTTTTAACAGAAAACTTCTTTTCCAAATAAACTTCCAAACAGTTTTTTTAACAAACCAATCTTTCAACTCTTTTTTAAACCATCCACCATGTTTTATGAAAATAAAACATGGGCCTCTCGAATATTAGAGAGTATAAGTCCCTTTCCTTTTCTTTATACAGTTTTTCTTTGTACAGAAAACTCTTTCAAAACAAATCTTCAAACAGTTTTTCAAAAGCGAAACCTCGCGTCTGTAAATAAACAATCAACCATGTTTTGTAAATAACGCCACGGGCCTCCACATAGGTATAAGTCCCAAGCCCCTTTGTACATACCCACTCCAGTACATGAAATTAGGTATTTCATTGTACGCCTTTTGTACATATCTCGATCAGTTTGATTTTTAACTTTAATAACAAACCAAAAACGAAGGTTTCTTTAAATCTTCCCAAACATATACCATGGGCCTCCATGTAGGTATAAGTCCCAAGCCCTTTTGTAAATACCTGTTTACATAGTTGTTGAATAAATTCAAACGGACTTCTCCCCGAGTGTAAGTCCCGAGCCCTTTGTATACAAATGGATCATGCTTACAGGTATATTTCCTTCATAAACTCCATTATATACACACACTTTGTCATATATAATTGTTCATGTTTGTTCATGTTTGTTCATACTTGTTCATGTTTGTTCATATGTGTGATATGTGTGCTTGTTCAACTTAGTACAACACTAGGTTCCCCATAGCCTCCTATTGGGCTTCGTGCAAAGAATCTCCACTAGATTAGGTTAGGACATAGAGTATGGTTTCCCGGTGAAATCGCTCTAAGAGCTCAAACCAACTATACCATGCCTCCCCTTGGGCTTTGTACAAACGAGTGACCCTCCCATAGCCTCCTCTTGGGCTTACAATGCAAGGACCCTGGATTGTCCCTCCCATAGCCTCCTCTTGGGCTTACAATGCAAGGACCCTCGGATAGCCTCCTCTTGGGCTTCGTACAAGGACCCACGGGCTTCTTATAAGCATCCCCAATATCCAAAACAAATACCCTAGGAGATTAGACATTTTTCATCTCTATGCTAGGAGTATCTCTTATATATCATCACAAACAATCAATCAATCAAAATCAAACCTTTTGCCACAAGGCTGGCTAATCAATCAAACTGTTTTACCACCGTACTGGATGATTAATCAAAGTTTTTTGTCACAAGGCTGACTTCATTGAAACTTTTGCCACAAGGCTGGCTGATTAATCAAAGTTTTTGTCACAAGGCTGACTTCATTAAAACTTTTGCCACAAGGCTGGTTAAACAAACAAAAACATCTTTATCATTCTAAGCACCCTAAGTGGCATGGCCCCGGGCTTATAATGAAAAGATTTTCAAATAAAAACAAACAGATGTATGTGATGATATAGATTAGATACATCTAACATTTAGACGACATTTGTCTATTTTTCTTTGCTTCCACTAGCATAAGTGGGAACTACGATTGCTCTGACTTTCTCAACATCCCTTTGAGAATACGTAGGCACAAGGTCGATCCTTGGCGAGCAAAACAAAACAAAAAAAACCATTCAAACCTTAGCACCCGTAGACCCCGAGCTACAGATGCTCTGATTCCCTCTAGGGGATATGTATGCAGAGGATCGCGATGATCTTTGCGAGCATAATCAAACAAACACCTTAGGTCCCACCTATTTCACAAGAACCTCCACCACAACAAGAATGGAATAAAACATAACAAAGAAACCTATAGAGTACTATAGATACGTTGGGTGCTAATACCTTCCCTTCGTATAACCAACCCTCTTACCCAAAGATCTCTCCCCCACTTTTAGGTTATTGCAGCTTTTTTCCTTTTCCTCCTTTGGAAATAATAAAAAGTTTGGTCGAAACAAAGAAAAATCATTTTTTATGAGCACTCGAGCCCAAAGAAGGCATCAGGTGTCTCATCCACAAAAAAAGAGGAACAAAAACGGTTTTTCGCCCGCGACAGAAAAATGGCGACTTCACTGGGGACCATCCTTTTATTGTTTCCAAAGAAAGGGTTATTTCTATTTGTTTTGTTTTTATTTTATTCTTGTTACATGTGTGGT